>NW_022111373.1:18044798-18046738 GCF_000313985.2 Echinops telfairi
TCGCCTAAGACCATCAAAAACACATAAATATTTCACAACATATAATTGCATATTGTTTTGTGATTAATCACTATGCTTTAATTATGTCCAATTTGTAATAATGAAATACATCCTGTATATCAGATATGTACATTACAATTCATAACAGTAACAAAATTACAGTTATGAAGTAGCAACAAAAATAATATTATGGTTTGGGGGTTACCATAACATGAGGAACTGTATTAAATGGTCTCGGCAGTAGGAAGGTTGAGAACCATTGCTTTAAAATATGTTCATTCTTGTTTTGCCCTTGCTAAGAATCTGCATCCCACCCCACCTAGATACACTCAATCAAAATCTACATCTTAACAAGATCCCCCAGGTAAATCATACAGATATCTGGAATTCTTAAAGTACATGTATACATAAGAATCACCTGGAGATCTTGTTAAAACGTAGAATCTGTTCCAGCATGTCTGGGTGGAAAGGCAAATTCTTAACTTCCAAATGAACCACTTGAAAGACCTTGTATTTAAACATTTTCATCAGCTATTCTTTTGTTGTATTGTAAATATATTACACCACGGCTTTTGCCAATTCAACTTTTTATTTTTGTAGGTGTGCAACTTTTTGACATATTAACAATCACAAAAATCAGCTCTGTAACCCTAATCGATGCGATTTTTCCATCTCTGTAAATTGATAGGCAGTACTCCATCCGTAACCTTCTGACCCTCCATCTGCCTTTGGTAACTACTAATGAACTTTGCTCTCTATACATTTGTCTGTTCTTTTAACATAAGTGAAGTCATGCAAGGTGTTTCCCCTTTTTGATGGACTTATTTCACGCCACATAATGTTTTAAAGCTCTATTCATAGTAGCATGCGTCAAGACTTTGTTTCTTCTACTGATTGAGTAATAATCCATTTTATGTATAGTCCACATTTTATTTATCTGTCCACCCATTGAAGGGATTTAGATGGTTTCTGCCTTTGGGCTTTAGTGACTCGTGTTGCCAGAATCTCTTAGAACCACTTGTACATTTTAATACTTCCAGGACACTCTGAGAATGCACTACTGTGGCCTGCTAAAAGCAGGAAGTAAAGTAGAGTATTAAAGAGAAAACCTCACTTAGTAGATAAAGCAGACATTCACAATGGGCTCTGTAGTGGTCTGTCAACAATTTGTGGTAGGGTGGTAGAGTAAAATCCCTCAAACGGAAACTGAACTACATTGCTGATATCTTAGTTTCCTAGTGTTGCCATGACAAACTGACACAAAGTCAGTGACTTTAAAGAACAAAAATTATGGAAGGTAAAGTTCAAATCAAGATAGCTGCCATGGTGATTCCTTCTGATCACTATGAAAAAGAAGCTATTCCATGCTTGTCTCTTCGCTTCTTGGTAGCTCTGGCAATCATTGAGCTAATTTGGCTTGTACGTGCATCTTCAAATAGCCTCCTCCCCTGTGTCTATTTGTGTCTGTTCTCAGCTTTTAGAAACTTCTACATAATATCACTCAGATGGGATTAGAGCCCACCCTACTATAGTACGACTACATGCTAATCTAACTGATAACATCTCAAAGAATCTATTTCCAAATAAACTCACGTACACAGGTACCAGGTTTTAGGACTTCACCCTGTCATTTTTGGAGACACAATCAATCCCAACCTATGATAAAGGCAGCAATTACTAAATGATGGGGTAAGGGAAGAGGTTTCCAAGACTCAGACATTCAGGAAGGACTAGAGAGGGAAAATATATGCCATAGGCATTGGATTGGTAACCATACGCTAGATCGTTCAAACCCACTAGCTGCTCCACAGAAGATGAATAGGGTGTGTGCTCTCCTAAAGATTTACAACTTTGGAAATACAGTGAACCCTCGTTTATCGCGGTTAATCGGCTCTAGACCCTACCGTGATAAATGAAATTCCGCGAAGTAGGATTCCTTA
>NW_022111373.1:18047066-18065124 GCF_000313985.2 Echinops telfairi
TTTTTTTAACACTCTAAAGAGGTCTTATGCAGCAGATTTTCCCAATGCAATGTGTCCTTTGTTCCCTTGACAGCTCCTTCCATGAGTATTGATTAGGGATGAATCCTTAAAGACAAAATACTTTAAAACTTCAATATTTTTTCCATTTATTATAATGTTACCTATTGGTCCAGTTGTGAGGATCTGGGCTTTCTTTACATTGAGCTGGAATTCATACTGAAGGCTACAATCCTGGATCTTCATCAACAAGTGCTCCAAGTCCTCCTCATTTTCAGCAGGCGAGTGATGTCATCTGCATATATCAGGTTGTCTTTAAGCTTTCTGATTCCATGTTCTTCTTCATATAAGCCAGCTTCTCGGATGATTTGCTCACCATGTAGAGTGAATAAGTATGGAGAAGAGGATACAACCCTGATGCACACCTTTTATGATTTTACACCATGCAATATTCCCTTGTTCTGTTTGACAACTGCCTGTTGATCCATGTACAACTTCTACATGAGCACATTGAAATGTTCTGTAATTCCCATCCTCTGGAAGGCTATCTATAGCTTGTTATTTTAAGCCACATAGTGCAATGCCTTGGCATAGTCAGTAAAGCACAAGTAAACATCTTTCCAGTATTCTCTGCTTTGAGCCAAGATTCATCTGGCATCAGCAGTGATATATCTTGCTCCACTTCTGAACTGAACTTCTGGCAGCTCCCTGTCAATATACTGCTGTAAACATTATTGGGTGATCTTAAGCAAAATTTTCCTTGTATATGCTATCAATGATATTGTTCTATAGCTTGAGAAATATGTTGGGACACCTGTCTTTGGAATGGGTCCAAATATGGATCTCCTCCAGTCAGTTGGCCAAGGAGCTGTCTTTCAAATTTCCTGACAGAAATAAGTGAATTCTTCCCTTATTTCATCAGCTTGCTGAATCATTTCGGTTGGTATTCCATCAATACTTGGAGCCTTGTTTTTGGCTAATGATTTCAGTGCAGATTGAACTTCCTTCAGTAACACTGGTTCTAGCTAATGAACTACCACCTTGAATGGTGGAATGTTGATGAGGTAGTTAGTTTATTGTGCCAACCTGGCCAATAAACACATGTGGGGTTAATTGATGGGTGGAGGGATAAATGTCTCAGTGAGCCTCACCTTTCTGGTTCTTGGGTCTCTTGCTTTCTGATGGTTGGACCAGGGTTCAGCTGCCTTAACCAGTTCTCTTGCTTTAGCTGGCAAGGCTCACTTCCTGCAAGATGTTCCTGAGGAGAAGCCACATGGACCTACCCCAATGCAGCCCTGGGTGCTGGAGCACCCGTGTGGAGACCCCTGCCAGCGCTGAGATGCTTGCAAGTTACTGATTCAGCTTTCCTGCTGCAGTTGCCATCATTGCGTCTGTTTTGTGAGATGGAGGAGGACTTTGTGGAATGGTGTTGGATATATGGGTTAATGGGTTAATGTTGGACTTGTGGGCTTGGGCAGCACTGGGTTGGAATGTTTTCTTGATGTGCACTTAAACCTTTACATAAAACTCTCTCTTATACATGAGTTTCTGTGGACTTGTTTCTCTAAAGTACCCAGACTAGCACAGTTGACTCTTTTTGGTACAGTGACTCTGTGTATTATTTTTGTTTTCATTTGTTGTTTTTTACATCATGCAATATTTTTCCCATACAATCTTTCAATATTACAATTCAAAGCTAGATTTTTTTCCCTTGAGGCATTTCAGTTGTAGATATACTGAGTGTTCTTTTTATTAGACAATGCTAAGTCTAGGTCTGTTCACATTTCATTATAATATTTAACTTTGTCTTGTTGAGCTGCCCTTTGAAATTTTCTGTTCTGTTCATCATTTCTTCCATTTGTTTAGCTACTCTAGGATTGAGTACGCTTCAGAGTCTCTTCTGACATCCACTTTGATTTTTTTTCTTGTCTTTTAAATAACCTTTTGCTTCGTCACGAATGATGCTCTTGATGTTGATCAGATCTTCTGTCATTCGTGTTCAGTGCATGAAAGATATTCTCAGAAGTCAAGTGAAATACACTCCAGGTTGTATTGAGGCTCTTGTGGACTCATCGTTTTCTTCAACTTCAATCTTAAGTTGCATATGAGCAACTGGTGGCCTCTTCCATCATCAGCCCCTAGATTTGTTTTTGCTGCTGATATTGAGCCCCTTATTGTCTCTTCTCACAGATATAGTCTGTTTGATTTCTGTGTATTCCACCTGGAGAAGATGCCTTTTGTTTTGTTGAAAAAGGTATTTACTATGAACAAGTCATTGGTCTTGCAAAACTCTATCATGTGACCTCCAGCTCGGTTTTTATCACCAAGACATATTTTCCAAGTACTGTGTCTTCCTCTTTGTTTCCAACTTTTGCATTTCAATGACCAATAATTATTCATGTCTTGATCGCATGTTTGATCAATTTTGAACTGAAGTTGTTGATAGAACACTTCAATTTCTTTATCATAAGTTTTTCTGGTTGATACATAAATGCAGTTGTATTGATTGGTGTGGTAGTTACAAAATCTGTTGTCAATTTGACTATTAAGTCTTCACTATTAAGAGTGAAGGTGTGCCTCTCAATCAGGTCTCACCTTGATGGACTCATTTGGAGGCACTATGAAAAAAAAATAGCTCACTGGAGACTGGAGACAGGATACACAATGACTCCCTGTGAGACATTTCTGTTAACAAGACACATGGAGCTACGCTAGAGCCCTGAAGCTGGAGGAGCCATGTAGAGACCCCTATCAGCGCTGAGATGCCTCCACTGCCACTGGATCCATAAGACTTTTCATCTAACCTACTGGCCTGTGATCTTCCTGCATTCAGCATCATTGCATGTGTTGCGTGAGTCTGCAGAGAAATTTACAGACTGGTACTGGACATATGGGCTAATATAGGACTTATGGACTTGATCTGGACTAAGCTGGGATATTTTCTTAATGTACAATTACTCTTTATATAAAGCTCTTTCCTATACATATTTGAGTATCTATGAATTTGTCTCTCTAGTCTACCCAGACTGACACAATTGGATTTCCTTGAAGGCAGATAGATATAATCTTATAACAGATTGCATTTTACTTTAAGACTGACCTTGAAAAGCCATTTTTGACAATGAATTCAATGCTATTCCTCTTGATTTTATCATTCTGGCGTAGTGAACCATATGATTTTGTTATTCAAAATGGTTCAATACTAGTCCGTTTTAGATCACTAATGCTAGTATATCTACATTTATGTGTTCTGTTTCATTTCTGATTATTCCCAGTTGTCCTAGATTCCTACTTTATAGGAATATTTACATTCCAAAATCTCATTAGATTTGTGCAGCTATTTTTTCTCACATTGATTTGTGTCCCAACAGCAAATGAAGATCCCGAATGCTCTACTCCCATAAGCCTTATCTCATTCACGTTACATGGCCAACTACTTTAAGGAAGCAATTCCTCCTCAGGAATATTTCCAATACCCTCCAACCCAAGAGACCCTCCTCCAGTACTAGCTTCCACAATATTCTTCCTATATTTATTAGACCTTCAGTATCTCACAATGTTTCAAAGCTATAATACTTGTAGGGGTTAGTGGCTACTTCTTCCAAAGTGGGCAGCCAATTTATTCTCTGTCGTCTGTTCTCAGTCTATTCTAATAATTCAATTATTACTAGGTTCAGGCTACAGAGTTTGTATTTTCAACCACCACAAATTTTAAAATATTCACGTATAATGAAACATTAACCTGTTCACATTAGAACTCAAAAGATAGTGTTTTACTACAAAACTCCTTTGACATTGTTTTCTACTTTCTCAAATATAATTATTCCCAGAAAACTTCCCTATCACTGTTCAAATTTTTTAAGCATGATAAAGAGTGAAATAATTATTGGAAAGAATTAGTAAAGATGAAAAAATTTGAAAGCAATGCTATAGTGCCAAAATAGCTATTCTAAACATTTGTGCTTGCTATGGCTTGCTGTTAAAATTTAAAAATAGTACTTAAATATGTGTGTTAATAACATCCAGAAGGCATTTCTTTCCTGCCTGTTTGGGCTGTTGAAGGGTTTAATTTAACCACAGCATTCATTTATGTCTAGCAGTTAAATTTTTTTCTTTTAAGCTCAAAGGAACTGTGAGTTGTAACTATGATCTAATTGGTAAGGAATGAAGAATGTTTTTCATGTTTTATAGACAATATGCATCCTGATCATTTTACAGCAGTAAATTATGAAGCACTCCACTTGCTGTGTTTCCCTGTGGAAGCCAGGGCCTAGCTCATTAAACTATAAAAATAACTTGCTGGATTCGGCAGTTCCTAGAAGGGCTCCCTGACAAGGTGGGTTATTTTTATTTCACTAATGCACATTCACTCGGCAGTCCAGAGCATGGGAGATTCTTTATGGTCCCCAACTAAATCAATTTATAACTACATCTCCATGTCAGAGGGGACGTGCAAAGAACCTAAACTGCTGTATAGGAAGATAATTTATTATTGATTTTTTCCAACTCTTTTTTTAAAAGCAGCTACAATTCACTGGTTTCTTTGGTTTCCCTCTGCAGCACCAATGATCTATACAACACGTATGACGTGTCAAGTCAAGGTCCTGTGGGAAAGGAAAAGGACGTAAGAGTCAGGAGTGCTTGGCTTCCTGGTGGCTTAAAGATAAATAAAGGCTGACCTTGTGGTCATTTAAAAACAAGGAGCAAACATCAAGTATCCCTTGTGCCCCTTGTGAAAGTTCTTTTTAAAATGAAGTGCTAATGATCTGTTGTTTAAATATGCACGTTAAATTACCTCTGACCCAATAAATCAGGCACTTTACTTAATTTTTACTGGAAGAAAAAAATTACCATAAATTTCCTGTTTTTCTTTCACCTTGAAGAGTCAAATATTCAGTGGCAAGTAATACAAGGGCCATTCCTACAACGTAGAACGGGGGGGGCCTAGACAGTGATAACGACACCAAGCCAGCCCCTTGCAGGATGTGTGGTTGGCACAGCGATCGGTTCTGATGCTCCACTCTTGTTCGATGGTAAACAGAGACTCTTCCTTGAAGTCTTAGCAACAACCCTTTAAACAGATCCCGTTTTCCTGACCACAAAGCAAATAAAACACTCTACGAAGACTGTAGTTCTAAATTCGAGTCCAACGACAAACAGTGATTTTACATCTATAATTTACATTCATAAAATGAAGTAAATAAGCTCTGCTAGAGAGATACTCCTAAAGTTTTCTGATAAAGCATTCATTCTGAAAAAGCTCCAAGGGCACGGCCATCTAGTTGATGCCATCTCAACACAGCCCTGTAGGACAGAAGAGAGCAAGACAGAATAGAACTGCTCCTGTGGGTTTCAGAAATTGTTGCCTCTTGTCTTTCTCCAGTGAAGCAACTGATGGTTTTGAACTGCTGATCTTTCCGATAGCAGCCCAATGTGTGACGGACTGTGCCACCAGGGCTCTTAAAATATTGATTTTGTGTTTAAACAAATAACCAACTCACTGCCATGCAGCCGCCACCGACTCATGGTGACCCAATAGGACAGGGTAGAACTGCCCCTGTGAGTTTCTGAGACTGTAACTCTTTCAGGAAGGAGACAGCCTCATCTTTCTCCCATGCCAGTGGTTTTGAACAATTGACTTTATGTTTCGCAGCCCAACGCGTAACCACGATGCCACCAGAACTCCTTATTTTGTTGTTGTTGTTGTTGTTAGATGCCGTCAAGTTGGTTCCAAATCATAGTGATCTTTTATGGAACAAGATGAAACATTTCATTCCTTCACCATCCTCACAGTTGTTCCGATGCTTGAGCTCATTGTTGCAGCCACTGTCTTAAGCTATCTCATCCTAAGTCACCTTTTTTGCTGCCCTTCCAGAGCACGATGCCCTTTTACAGGGACTGGTCTCTCCTGACAAAATGTCCAAAACACTAGAGACAAGTTTTCCCATCGTTGCTTCTAAAGACCATTCTGGCTATACTTCTTCCAAGACAGATTTGTTTGTTCTTTTCCAGTCTAGACTACTTTCAATATTCTTCACCAGCACCATCGTTCATAGGCACTGTTTCTTCCTTGGTCTTCCTCATTCAATGTCCAAATTTCACATACTTATGAAATAATTGAAAATACAATAGTTTGAGTCAGGCACGCCTTAATCCTCTAAGCAACATCCGTGTTCTTCAACAATTGAGACGGGTCTTGGGCAACAGATTTACGCAAAGCCATGTATTCTTCGGTCTCTTGACTGCTGCTTCTATGGGCAGTGATTGTGGAGCCAAGCAAGATGAAATCCTTGACAACTGCAATGTTTTCTCCATTTGTCATCATGTTACCTATTGGTTCAGTTGTGAATATATTGATTAGCAACCCATTATTAATGACGAACGTAGAAACAATGAGCCTAGTTAATGATGGTAATATAAATAAAATCCACATAAACATCTTACAGCCCACCAGGGAAAACAAACAAAAAGCACCCCATTGCCATCTGTCAATTCTGACCTATAGCCCCCCCTATAGGACAGAGTAGACTTGCCCCTATAGGTTTCTGAGCCTGGAAATCCTTCTGGGAGTAGAAAACCTTGTCCTTCTCCCTGAGAGTATGCTGGTGGTTTCAAACTGATGACCTTGTGGTTAGTGGCACAGCATAGTAGCATAACCACTTATGCCACCTGGGATCTTCCTTGGGCAAAAAACCATACCCAAATTTATCAGAGTTTTCATTCTCCCTGCTATTCCCATATTCCATACTTCCTCTCCCATTGGTATCAAGTGTTGATTTCCTGTTGTTGTGAGTGGTTGCTGGAAAGTCACCTCTGACTCATGAGGTTCTTCTCTGAAACAGAACAACTCGTTGCCTGGTCTTGCACCACCTTTATGATCCATTCTTGTGACCTTACTAAAAGCTAAAACTTACTCTGGTATATAAATTATTCTTATACATAAATTACTCTTTTATTGCCTTAAATTTAAAAAACCTTTCCATGTATGTGTATGTATGTGTAGTGACACCTACAAATAAATAGAAAAGATGGGGTCGAAACTCATGATACAGTAAATTCTGATTCTGTTATGCTTGGGCTTAACAGATCTGCACTTGAAACCTGGCCTCACCTCTCAGCAGTTTTTATCTTGGCTATGCCACTTTACTTAATTTCCTAAAAAAGAAAAGCAATGGAAAAAATGAGAAGCACTGGTAACACAATAATTCAGTACTCAGCTGCTACTGAAAGATTGGTAGTTCAAACTTACCATCAGCTCTGAGGTAGAAAAGACCTGGAGACCTTCTCCCAGAAGCATTTCAACCAAAGAGACCGTCTGGGGAAGTGCTACTGTGTCGTATAGGGTCACTATGAACTGAAATGGCTCAGTTGCACAGAACAACAACACCATTCTTTAAAAGAGTAATAAAAAGTATATATATACTTATATATATATAAGTATATATAGAGAGACACTTGTGTATGTGAAAACTGTTGTTAGATAAAACCGAAACAAACACTGCCTAGTCGTCACCATCATGCTGGAGCTCATTGTTCATTGTTGCAACCATTGGGTCAATCTACTTTACCAAGAGGCTTGTCTTTTATGTCAGCCTTATACTTTACAAAACTATACATCCGTTTCCACGAAAGGGTCTCTTCTGACATGTCCAAAGAACTTGTCATCTAGTCCTGCCATTCTTAGTTCTAAGGAACATTCTGGTTCTTCTTCATCCAGAACTGATTTGTATGCTCTGTGACAGTGCAAGGTAGTTTCAATATTTTTCAACAACACCATAATTCAAATGCATTGATTCTGTGGTCTTCCTTATTGTCCAACTTTCTTATGCATATGAGGTGAATGAAAACACCATGACTTGGGTCATGACTAAGCCTTCTGGAAAATGCACAAATCTGTGAATCAGAAGGGAAAAAAAACGCTTCTGAGGATCAAAAATGACATACATTTTGCGCCGTAGAGGAAATATCTTAATTTTAAAAGACAAGCTATGTAATAAATTAATCTAGTATTCAAGGACAATATTGATCATATTGCTAGAGAGAGAAAATGGAGAGTCGAGATTTTCACAGTTTACAAATGTGATCATTATCCCAGAAGATAAAGACTACAAAAAGAGAGACGGATGAAATGACTCTGCCCACCACATCTGTGCTACACGTTCACTGCCACAGCTGTGGATGAGCTGTTCCTTCCTCAGAAGAATCTCAAAATCCACGTCTTTCTCCTACTCTCACCAATTTATGAGAATGACTCCAGAAATCTTTAGACTTTCTCTCTTTACCAGAAATGTCCGTTGTTGTGTTAATGTCAAAATCTCAATGGCTAAAAAAAAAATGCAGCTGTGTTTCATGCCTTTGACTAGCAATTCTGAACTCAAAGAAAGAATTTAAGACACTATAAAAACTACCTCTGAGGAAACAATAAAATAGAAGCGTAGCAACGACAAAAAATCACAGTCTAAATAGTGTGCATGGATATGGACACCGCAGGAAACTTTGTAAATTATACAGCACAAAGACATATAGGTACCATTCACACAATATTCTATAACAAGTGCTGTCCAATAAAAATAGAATGCAAAACACAAACATGAGCTATACCCATTATTTTAAATTTTCTAGTTACAGTCTTGGAAACCCACAGGGTCAGTTTGCCCTGTCCTGTAGGAATACTGCGAGGTAGCATTGATTCAATAGCCATGAGTTTGGAGTTTTGCTCTGGGGTAGCCATATTTTAAAAAAGTAACAAGCAGGTCAAAAAGAGGTTAATGGCTGTCTTAATATCCAAATATTAGCATTTCAAATATGTAATCAGAACAGCAACAAAATATTTTAATCTCTCTTTAAGTCTCACTCTCGAAACTCCAACAGCTCTCACTCCACACTCTTATTACTTTGAGAATAAAATTCCTGGAAAAGTTTCTTGCCACTGACTATACTTAATTTATGGCTCAAGTTCACCCCATGAAATTTTTGGCCACATCAAGCCCTGCATTACTCATAATATGTCACCAGTGTCACCCACATTGCTAAGTCTAACAACAATTAGCAGTTTTCATCACATATGACCTCTTGAAACTTGACATAATAAATTACATTGTCCTTTTGAAATGTTTTTCTTCTACTTGTTGGCTGCTACTCCTAGTTTTATACTCTTAATGCAAGACTGTTCCAGAAGTCAATCTTTGTGTGGAAATCTCATCCTTAATCTTAAATATTTCCTGGCTTTTAATAGCATATTAATGTTGATGTTCTCCTAATTTATATCTCTAGCCCTCATCCCTACCCTGACCCCCACTCTTTACCATACAAGTATGTATATTCAATAGTTAATTAAAATCTCCACTTACAAGAGTAATATTCACTTCATGTATAATTTATCCAAACTTTAATTCTTTAATTTTCTGCCTGCAATGATCCCCCCCCCCCCCCATAATCTCACATCTCAGATAATGGGTAGTCTATTCTTTCAAATACTCAGTATCACTTCACAAACTTAATTTTTAAATTATCCACATTTATCTAAATAATCCACTTTCAGAATGTATGCAAAGCCTGTGTTTTCTACATACAAAATATCTCAAAAATGTAAACATTTTCCATTTGCATTCTTAAGAGTGTCCTTTAGTACTTTTTTGTAAGTCAAGCCTGTAAGAAAAGATTTCCATTTTTTTCTGAGACATTAGTTTTGCATTCACTTTTTTTTAATGTTCTAAAATTATATTGTAGTGATAATTGCACAACTTTTTAAAATAGATTCAAACCATTGAATTGTATGATAGGTGAATTATGTGTCAATAAAACTGCTAAAATTTTAAAAATACAATTGAATAAATTAATACTGATTAACAGCAACAACAAAACTCGAGCTCACCACCATCAAGTCAATGCTAACACCTAGCCACCCTATAGGACCGAATAGGGCTGCCCCTGTGGATTTTTTAAAATCATTGATTGGGGGCTCATACAACTCTTATCACAATCCATACATATCTCAATTGTGTCAATCACATTTGTACATTCATTGCCCTCATCATTCTCAAAATATTTGCTCCCCACTTAAGCCCTTGGTATCAGCTCCTCATTTCCCCCCTCCCTTTCCACTCCCCCTCCCTCATGAACTCTTGATAATTTATAAATTATTATTATTTTGTCATGTCTAACACTGTCTGACGTCTCCCTTCCCCCACTTTTCTGTTGTCCGTCCCCCAGAGAGGAGGTTATATATAGACCCTTGTAATTGGTTCCCCCTTTCTACTCCAGCTTACCTCTACCTCCGGTATCACCACTCTCACCACTGGTCCTGAGGGATCATCTGTCCTGGATTCCCTGTATTTCTGGTTCCTATCTGTACCAGTGTACATCCTCTGGACTAGTCAGATTTGTAAGGTAGAATTGGGATCATGATAGTGGAGGGAGGGAACATTTAAGAATTAGAGGAAAGTTGTATGTTTTATTGTTGCTACACTGCATGCTGACTGGCTAGTTTCCTCCCTGTGACCCTTCTGTAAGGGGGTGTCCCATTACCTACAGGTGGGCTTTGGGTCTCGACTCTGCACTCACCCTCATTTACAATGATACGATTTTTTTTTTTTGATGCCTGATACCTGATCCCTTCGACACCTCATGGTCACACAGGCTGGTGTGCTTCTTCCATGTGGGCTTTGTTGCTTCTGAGCTAGATGGCCACTTGTTTACCTTCAAGCCTTTAATACCCCAGATGCTGTATCTTTTGATAGCCGGGCACCATCAGCTTTCTTCACCACATTTGCTTATGCACACATTTGTCTTCAGTGATTGTGTTGGGAAGGTGTGCATCATGGAATGTCATGATGCATTCACTTTTAAAAGATAGCTTTGTTAGACAAAATTTTGGGCTAATAGCTTTTATTTTATTTCCTAGCCCTTTAAATACGCTATTTTATGGTCCTATTTCTTCCTTTCAGATGATAAACTACATATTAATCCTATTGTTGCCTGCTATAATTATAAACATTTTCCTCTTACTGTTCATCTCAGACTAGGTTCTCTAGAGAAACAAAGCCAGTGGGGGAATACATATGTATATACAGTATATATATAAATATACCAAGAAGATGTCTCACATTGTTATAAACATGAACAAGTCCAAACCTGGGCCGATTCCAAGTCCAGGAATCCGATACTAGGTTTCAGGGTTCTTCTGGTCACATAGCTGCAGGACTGACCTCTTCAGATCAGCAGGAAGCCAAAGGCTTTGTTTTCCTGATGGGGCTGGTTAAGAAGGTAGGGGAAGAAAGATACAACTCTAACTATATGATACAGCTATGATCAATTACTAACAGTTAATTGTGATTGCCATCCTGCTGGATATGAAATGAGCCATCTCAGAGAAGGAAGGGAGGCTTTCACTACCAGCAAGAGAGAAGATCCAGGAGTGGAATGTGTCTTTTGGACACTGAGATCCCTGTACATCGAACCTCCTTGATCTCGGAGTCAGCTTTGTTGCCAGAGGAGCCGTAGTATTAGAACACGAACCCAGAGCAAAAGACAGAGACGTCAACTTCTCAGGCTACTGTGCAAGTACAGCTGAGTGCTTTGGGCAGGAGGTTTATTTGTGAAGTATGGTGCCTCAGAGCACTTAATTGGGGAGCTAAGTTTGCTGATCTGCATGGAGGCCAGATGTCTTTAGCCTGAGGCTTGTAGCAGAGTGGTATGCCCTTTATACATCTATAGGCAAATCTAAAAGCTTTGTAGCATCACTGAGTAGTGCAAGGTCAGGCCACTTAGCTCAGAGACAGAGAGAGACTGGGCTGCAACCACAGCAGAGAAGAAATGTCCTGAATGAACAACAGTGTTCTGATCATTTGCCACCTGAATTGTAAGCTTACAATTTACGTAATAAACTTCACAGTCCTATACATTCTCTGTGAGTTCTGTGGTCCTTTCAATGAATTATAAAACCCTGCCACAGAAGTAGACTAGATAGGGTAAAACGAGATGAAGAGTGGAGGCATATCTAACCTCTACCTTGTAGCAATCAAACTTCAGAGCTCAGGGAGATTAATTGTGGGCTCCTACACCATTCTCTCAGGTCATGATGGGGGCTGGGGTCACTAAATCTTAACTCCCAAACGTCTGAGGATCCTAGTCCAGTTATCTTAAACACAAAACTTTAAATATCACCTTGTTTTCAAGATTGTTTTTCTTTGTCTTTAATGTTCCAAAGTTTGATAAAGATGGGTTTGCATATATCTTACTTTGACTTTTAAAATTGCTTAGAACTATGTATTTTTCTAGCCTCAAGGTTTTGAAGACTGTTATTTGTGTGGCTTATTAGTTTATTGAATTAATTGTTCCTGTTTGTCTTTGAGCTTTGACACACCTTTTTTTCTGGACAGTTGGAGTCCAATAGTTACACCTTAGATAGATAGCCACTCGTAAGCTTTTCAGCCTGAGTCACTACTCACTGTAGTAGGATGTAAAACATTATCTTTTGTGGACTATTCTATGCCACATTGACCTTGGTGATCGCAAAACTATAATCCAGAGGCCTCTTGCCCTTGTAAACCAACCACCTCAAGGTGTTTGGTTATGTCTAGGTAGTTTTCATAACTTCCCCAATATATGCTGCACCAGATTCATACATGTATTTTCAGCAAAGATAAATATCCACATTCAAATATTATGTCAAGCATTTGTGTTTATTTCCACTCTCCTCCCACACCATCCAGCCTATGTATCTATCCATGTAAATACTCTAGTTCATTTTTATCACAGGATTGTGTTTTTGTTATGTTGTTAGATGCCATCAAGTCAGCTACAACCCATAGTGACCCTATGCACAGCATAATGAAACACTGCACAGTCCTGTGCCATCCTCACAATGGTTCCAATGCCGGAGCCCAGTGATGCTGCCACTGTGTCAATCCACCTAATTGAGGGTCTTCCTCTTTTTAGCTGCCCTTCCACTTCACCAAAAACAATGTCCTCCTTCAGGGACTGGTTCTCTCCTGATAATATGTCCAAAGTATGTAAGATGAAATCTTTCCATCCTTGCTACTAAGGAGCACTCTGACCTTACTTCTTCCAATACAGATCAGTTTGTCCTTTTAGCAGTCCATGGTACTTTCAATATTCTCTTCATTATTACAACTCAAATGCATTCAACGTCCAACTTTCACAGCCATATGATGCAGTGGAGAATACCATGGCTCGGATCGTGCACCTTAGTCCTCAAGGTAACATCCTTGCTCTTCAATGCTCTAAAGACGTCTTCTGAAGCAGATTTACCTAATGCAATACATGTTTTGATCTCTTGACTGTTGTTTCCATGAGCACTGATTGTAAATCCAAGCAAAAGAAAACCCATGATAACATGAACCTTTCCTCCATTGATCATGATGTTACCTAGTGGTTCATTTGTGAGGATCTTGGTCTTCCTACATTGAGTTGTAATCCATACCGAAGGCTTTATCTTCATCAACAAGTGCTTGTGTATATAGAAGTATTGTGTATATAGCAGTATTTACCTCTGTAGCCTCTAACTTTAGAACTTCTACCAATGTCTTCCTGCCACCATCATTTTTTGCCAAATTCCCTCTTGTTATATGTTGCCTTTCTTCCTGTTCATCAAGTTACAACATGTTTACCATCTAGCTAGTGGTCTACCCTCACTTCCCCCCCACCCTGGTAACTAAAAAATTGACTATTTTTTAGTGTTAAAACATTTAATTTCATTTTTGTAATAATCATTTCATACAGTACTTGTCTTCTTGTGGTTGTGTGGGTTTATTTCACTTTCCTCATTGCTGTCATATTAGTGTTTATTAAATCATTACAAATTTATTATTTTTATTTTGATAAAAGTTAATTTTCTTTCAAGTTACCTTGAATTTAGTAATTTCAAGTTTAAAGCATTCTACTTGTAATCTATTTGACTACTTGGAAACTAGTCCTCATCTTACTTTGTAATTGCCTTTGTTAAAAATTGCTATCTCCAGTTCCCTAATTTGAATTTGGTAGTTTATTTTACTTTAGATGCTTCTATATCTGGGTTACTTCTGGATAATGTCATCTAAGCTAGTCCAGATTGTTGTCTGCTGTTGTTGGTTTTCTGACCAATGAACTGTTTGGTATTTCTTGTAAATTTGGTCTGAATTTTGCAAATTCACTTAGTTTAGTTTATCTGGAAGTGTCCTAATTTCACCATTGTCTTTGAGGGACAATTTTGCCTGATATGTGATTCTTGTTTAGTGCAGTACAAGGAATTATTTATGATAGCCCTTCTAACCATAGTCTTTGTAACTCCCACCAAATGAATCTTTTCCTGAATTACCTATTCTTCCCCTACCTTCAGAAAATGGGAAAACAGCAAGAAAAGGGAATTTAATAGCTAAAACAATTAAGTGGAGGAAGAAAATAAAAATAATAGAAGATAAAAAGAAAAGGAAAAATATAAAATAAGCAAAACAAGGGTGGTAGAAGAAGAAAGGAGAAATCTAATAAAATAAGAGGAAAAAGAAAAGAAAGGAAGAGACATAGAAGAAACTTTAGAAAGCAAAGAAGAAAGGATAAAAAGAGCAAGGAAAGAAACAAAAGGAACAAACATAAACAAACAAAGACAAAAGCAAGGGCAGGATAGAGAGAGGAGAGGAGTTGGTACTATGTGCCGGTCAAGGTGCTCACTGGATTTGGGGGAGTGGGGTGTATGAGAGAGTAGTTAGCTCAGTCTTGGATAGAATTCCTGCTAGTCTAGACATTGTCTCGGCTCAGTGCACCTGATCCCCCAAGGAGCTCATCTCGTGATGTTACAAGTTCTAGTTCTTGGAAAAGCAGTCAACCAATCATCCGACCTACCGATTTTGGATTCCCAACTCCTACAACCTTAGTCAGTAACCTGTTGCCTGACTCATAACCTGTCGCCTGTAGCCTTGAACCATGTGAATCAGGAGAAGTATTCCGCCCACTGCCTAACCTACATTTGGGACTTGCCAGCTTCCACAAATGCCTGAGTCATTTTTTTGAAGTAAATCTCTCTATATATTTATATATACATTTCACTGGATTTTGCAGCTCTGAAGAGGCAGGCTAAAATAGTGTGTATCCTAAAACCAGTCAGTTTGAATTATAAGAAAAAACAGATAGATTACACTAAAAGAGAGGTGTAGGCACATACTGAGAACAACAGATACCCTGTGTGATAATTAGATTTTGTGCCAATTTGGCTGGACCAGGGTTCTGCTTAGTTTGGCAGTAATACTCCATGAAATGATCTAGCACAATGTTAGATCTAACTCCATATTGGGGTCTAACATGAAGTACTCAACTCTGTGAACAGTAAGCAGCTGTGGTAGTGCAGTGCCCGGGGCTCAGGTGGGAGAGTGGCTATGCACTGGGTAGTTCAGAAGCACAGCAGCTCTGATGGAGAAAGACTAGGCTTTCGATTCCCATAAACCGTGACAGTCTCAGAACCCCAAAGTGGGTTGCTATGAGTCAGCCTTGAGCAGGTGGCAGTGAGTGGTGGAATCCAGGCCCCTTGATTAGGCAATAGCCTTGATGTATTTGGAAGAAGGACTCCTCGGGGATGTGGCCTGCTCCACTCTAAACTGACTCTTTTGGAAAGCTTCACCTCTGCTGGATCTGGATCGTGCATCTGGTTCATTGATCTCCTGCCATATTGCCTGATAATTCCAGGAGTCATCAGTAGAAGGCCAAGTTTGGGCTCATTTGACTTGGCATTCATCAGTCTGTGGTCTTCATGCTTCCAGTTCTTCAGTCTCCAAGGCTACATGAGTTTGGAGAAGCCTCCAAGTTACCATCTGATGCATGGGTTTGAAGAGGACTGGACTTAACTACTTTTACAACTATGTGCACCATTTCTTGATGCAAATCTCTTTCTACATAGATATTACATACAAGCATTACGGGTTTTAATTCTCTACAGAATTCAATCTAACACATTACATAAGAATTGCCAAGGAATATCCAAGGCTGCTGACAAGGAAGGATTTATCACCCCTAAGACCCTAATTTGGTTGGTTAATCCCTACTGTTTTGAGTAAATAAATGTGTTTTTGAAAGACACCGGCTTGTTGTATGTGTGTTCCTAAATGACCCATTGGGTAAGAATGGATAAAACTCTTAGCAACACATAAACAATGAAATACTCTGTATATCTAAAGAATATTGATAAAACTATCAACCACCTCATAGTATGGACAGATTTATAAGATGTGTTGAGCAATCTTAGTCAATCACACAAATACAAATATTGTACGATACTACTGCTAGTAAAGAATCAAAGGAAAAAAGGTTTCATACTAAAGGAAACAGACTTTAATGGTTACAGGGAAGTGAGTGTAGAAGGGAGGGGAGAAAAGGGAGGCAGAAGCAAAGTAAAAAATTTAACAATTCAAATGTTTTGAGAATGATGAGGGCAACGAATGTACAAATGTGCTTTACACAATTGATGTATGTATGGATTGTGATTAGAGTTGTATGAGCCCCCAATAAAATGATTTAAAAATTTGTAACCATTAAAGATATAAACTACAGAAGAAAAGCTAGCAAACAAACTAGGATTAAGGTGGGAAAAAAATCCTATGGGGTAATTGTACTCTGTCACATGGGGTTGCTAGGATTTGCAATTAACTCCACAAAACCTATTGGCATGAAGTTCTTCCACATCTGTCCTGCTTGGGGTCCCAGGGGTACAGAATAATACAGACACAGTGCAGACTGTCGAAGAGCCTATAGAGGGTGATTCTGAGTGTGGTTGGGGGCTCAGTGCACTGCCTGGCAGAGGTCATATCCGCAGTGTGCTGCTTGGGTTGGCCCCTGAGAGACTAACGCAAGACATACAGGTGAGGGGGAAGAAGGACATGAGGAAGTGGGAATTAAAGAAAAAACTTTTTTGAATGAGAAATCAACATGCTGAATGAACAGAAACTGTTTTGTTTGTTTTTTTCAGGAGAGAACAGAATGGGGGGGAAAAAAGCGTAAAAAATTAATACAGAAATTAGTTTGGATTGGTTCACATTATGCAAATTCTAATTTATGGTGTTAGTTCTTTAGTTAGGGATTATGATGAATTACAAAATGCTATAAATATTTTTAAATTTAACAAGATAACTCTTCAGGAATTTATTTTTAAAAACATGGTTATCTTATTCTAAATCTTTAAAGGGGGAGGGGCTTTTTTAATAACAGTTATTTGAAGAGGTATGTTTTCAAATTTAAATTCTCCCACTGGAAAGCATAAATGGACACCTTGCATTCCAATAGTTTCCCACTTTGAATTGTCATTTGGAATTAGTATGTTTTAAAATATCAATATAAAATTGATGTATGTATAGAAAGTGTAATAGGAGTACATTTTATTAGGTATGTATACACCAATTTTAATAGGTACATGTTTTTGATGAATCGTTATTGACTTCCACTATATTTACAAGTCACTCGGTTTTCGTTAACCAGAAGCTTATACATGGCTACATTAGGTTCAAATAATCCATACCCATGGAAATGAAAGTAGCTGAATGAACTGTTTCTAAAATAAAATATTTCATAGAGAACTTTTTAAGAACTTTAAGTATATCATAAAGATACTGCTATAGGACATTTAAAAATATTTAAATTTCAACTGCAAATGATTTTACTATTGTTGCTTAAAATCTAATTACATTATTAAGACTATGACCATAAAATATTTCGGGACCTAATGTGGATAGCATTTTTCCATAATAGAAACTTAATTCTTGGCTCCCAAGGACCTTTTATTTACTCACACCTCTTTTCTCAAACGTGAGAAAGAAAGACGACTTTATTTCCAAGTTTTAAGTTGCAAAGGAACTGCTTTGCTTTTATTTGGTTCCACAAGCAATTTAAGTCTCACTCTCCCTGTTCCCAGTGGTCCATAAGCAATACAGCTGCCTTTCAAAGGCATATCAATAACCATCGTCTTGGCAAAGTTTTATTGAACACATCTTTCTTCTGCAGCAAAATGCAATCTGGTTTTGATGAGTAGGAAGGATAGTGGACAGAAAGGTGAAAGTAACACTCAGTTAAAAGGGGAAAAAAA
>NW_022111373.1:18065298-18066855 GCF_000313985.2 Echinops telfairi
TCCAGGGAATGAGACATAAATTCAGGAAATCTTGATTAATATTGGCTGAGTACTACAAAGCATAACCATCAACCATGAGCCAATGTAATTATGGTTTGCAAAACTATAATTTACTCAAATTTGAAAAGGCAATGACACAGTATGGCATAAAAATATACAGATGTGCCCACCAAAATAATCTCCTTGCCTTAAGCAGTTAAAAAGCATTTTCTGTTTAATTTGGACCATGCTCATATATTTGTAATCTCTCTGAGATTTCTGCACGTGTGCATCTGAAACAAGTTCAGTTCCAGCTGAGCGAGAGTCCTGCTGAATGTTAATGACACAGATTGTCTATTTTAATCCATGTGTTTTCATGAACTGTTTACGTTAAAATACATTCTAATTGAATTATTTTAAGACTATTATTCAGATGTACTTGTTATTTCTGAGCTTTACTTTTTAGAATACCAAAAGTGAACTTGAAATATTTAAAATAACATGGTTTGGAAGAGAAGATTCTACTACCAGTGAAGGTTACTTGTTTAACAAGTAAGAATACATTTCTTGAAGGGTTTCTTGTTTCTACTTAGAGTTTGCCTCTTCTATGCTTTTCCACTGGAAAAGTTATTTGTTTCAGACCCGCACTCTTCTCTTTTTAATCCACTGAGTAAAACCTTATGAATTAATTAGATCTATGGTCACATATAATGCAATGTGTCACAAAGTTCTTATCTTTTTCCATCTACCTATAAAATTCTCCCTCTTAGACAACATTCTGAATTATAAAACCATCTGCATGAATATAATTCAAGCCAGTTTCCACAACTGGTCCTCTTAATTTGTGACATTTTAGTTATGAATTAGTAACATTGATTACAAGCTTGTGGAAAGGAAACAAAGTAGTGAAAACATTTCTAATTTCCTTCTTCAAACATTATTTTTAATTTTCCTACTTAAAATCACAAGGATATCTACTATAAGAAGAAAACCTAAAATAAGAGCAATGGTAATGTTGCTAATATTTGCCTTACATTGGGTTCTTTAGAGAATCAATTAAGCTGGAAGCTTCTCCTGAAGTTAGTGGCTGTAGGGCTGATAAACTTAAAATCAGGAGGAAGATGATAGGCTGCAGAAGCCTCCGAATCAAAAGTCAGCAGGTCTGGCCTGTGAAAGCAGAGGTGAGTGAATGAATACAAGGTCAGCAGGTCAGATGGCAGACCTCTGATGACTCCCAGGACTGACAGGTTGTTGACTCAAGTCTAAAGAACTGGAGTTCAATGAACCAGATGCAGGATCCAGACCCAGCAAAAAGCAAGCAAGCTTTTGCACAGCAACCACTTACATAGGAGGGAGGCCACAGCCATGAGAAAGCTACCTTTCAATTGTATCAGAATTGTGGTTGTAGTAGTGTTGTTGTATCCCATCCTCATTTTCTAATAATTGATTAGCTGCTCCACAGAAAAAACATGAGACTGTTACTTCTGTAAAGATTTTTAAATCTCAGAAACTCAAAGGGGTAGTTCTCTGTTTCATAGGGCCACCATGAGTCAGAACTGACTAAATGGCAATGAATTT
>NW_022111373.1:18067930-18073133 GCF_000313985.2 Echinops telfairi
TTGGATGGAAATAAAACTTTACTGAAGATAATTAAAAAACAATGATAACAATACAACAAGATGCCACCAGGAATTGAAGCCAAATTGCAAAGAGGATATGGAATTAAATATAGAATTTTGCCGAATCTTACCCCATCCAATCAATGTAACTGTTAACCTACATTTCTATTATTCATTCCCCTGGAGTGGGGTCTTACAGGCAGGGTGGGGAGAGGGGGGATAAAGGGATACTGATATCAAAGAGTTCAAGAAGAAAGAAAATGTTTGGAAATGATGGTGGCAGCAATTGTACAATGATGAATTGTGGATTGAATTATGGATTGTTATATGTAAGGGCTCCCAATAAAATGATTTTTTTTAAAAAGAAACATAGCATTTTGAAGTCAGAGGGATCTTGAGTGAAAGAAAACACCAAAGATATAATTACTTATACTTTATTGACTATGCAAAGGCATTCAACTGTGTGAGTCATAACAAACTACAGATAATATGCTAAAAAATGGAAATTCCAGAACAGCTCATTGTGCTAATAGTCCAAGAAGCAATCTTTCAAACAAAATAAAGAGATACTAGATGGTTAAAATTTAGGAAGGGATTTCATTCGAGTTGTTTATCTGTTTACCATACTTATTCAATTTGTATACTGAGAAAAATGATCCAAGAAACTGGTCTTTATGACAAAGTATACACCATCACAGTTGGAGGAAACCTCATTAACATTCTGTGATATGAAGCTGACACAACTTTTTGTGTGTGTCCTTTCACCGAACTCACTCAATCTGTATGACGCAGAAACATTGGACGACGTGAAGAAGCGTAGAGTACGACACCAGGGCTGGAGAAAGTTCGTTAACAACACTCCTCTAGTGTCGCAACTTTCTCTCCTGGATCTCGGAGGTTCACAGCATGCAGGAATCTCGGGGTCCAAGGGATGCACCCCCCCTCCTGCCTCTTTCTCTTGATGGTAATGTGTTCCTCTGTCCTGCTTCTGAAATAGATCATTTTGGACTCAGCAGGATGGCAAAGTTTACCAATCGCCATATCAGAATGACGTTTTCACAATCAAAATTAGCTGTTAACAACCCATCATCTATCAAATGATCCTGTCAGCTTCTTCCCTCTCCCCCTCTTTACCAGACCCACAAGGAAAAGAAGAATCACACCAAATCTGCGTGATTCCACTCGTTTGGTGGGAGTCACAAGGACTGTGGCCAGAAAAATGATTAGCTAGTGAATCATTACACCACACAGGGTTTCTATAAGCAGTGAAAGTGAAAATACATGTAAATAGAGCTCTGAACAGTGATTTTTCCCAAGTTAAAAGGCTGAGGGGAGCTTAGGAATGATCCAGCTAACAACAGTGATAGAGTGCCTACTGTGGACAAAAGGCTGAGCTAGCAGACTGATAACGGAACAGACACTGGTCTGCGGGTGATATTCTAAGTGATGGAAAAATGGACAGCCAATACAACAGCTTGAGGGTCTAAGATTTCACATGCAGTGAAATCCCTGAAAGAGATTTCTGGAAATCATATATATATTTTAAAAGCAGGCAAAGTGACCTCAGAAAAGGAGAAGATGGAAAAGTGTTTTTCTAACCTCTGACTTTTCTGGGTTGGTGGTGGGAAACGAAGTTAATTGGAACCAGATAAGCAGTATAGATCTGGAGATATTTGGTTTTGGTTTTGGAAAAGTAAAGAATTAGCTGAAAGTGTAACTTTCTTCAAATGTTTCAAGTTTCATCAAATGGAAGAAGAATTGAAGAATTGCTATTAATTCCCACAAGGTAACTATAGACAGATGGTTAGAAATTATTTATAGAGAAATAGTTCGGGGCTTCATACAAAAAAATTATTGTATTATATTTAGAATTATTCCAGAGTAGAATGGATGAGAAATAAACACATTTTAGTGAATAATGGCTCTATAATCAATCAATTATAGAATAATAAAATCTATAGAAGAGATTAAGTTGCTGAAATCAATATACTTACAAATATCTGAAAGATATTTGGGGAACAGACAAAACTGTTTCTGATAACTGCAAAGGGGTTAATACAACCCCCTCAATCTGTTTTTACAAAGGGACATTAATGACTTAATAATAAAGTTCATTTAGAGGCAAGATTTCAACATGGTGGTGAGACTGGAGTTTAGTTAGAAGGACTTTAGATTCATTTTTGGTTTTACCAACACTTTTTTCTCATTAATAGATTTTGAGGTATATAATTACTTCATCATTCAGTGTAATTTTTTTTTTCGTCTATTCAATGGAAGTGTGCCTACTCAGGTTAAAAAGAAGAAGAAAATGGTTGAATTCATATAAAATACTTGCAGCAATTCCTTTCACAAAGAAAGCATTAAAAATAATGGAAATTAGTGTAGGAGGAGGGAAGAAAGGACAGCAATACTATTCATCCTGGGAGTAAAAATAGAACTAGACAAGTGTTCTGATGTATTTCAAAATTGTTTATTCTTAATTAGGCAGGTGACCTCATCCAGGGCAGAAAGACAACTTCCTACTAAAATGGTAACATGGAAATTCCCTTCCTTGACTGGAAATTCAGTTTATGTAAAACACCAATTTAGCCATTGTAATTGAGGGTCTATCCATACAATCTTATAGTGTATAATTGAAAGCATATTCTAAGTAATCTTTCATTTCTCCAGAAAAAGAATAGAGATTTTTCTACATTTGACACTTGACAGCTTATTTTGCTTGTACAATTTCACATGGAAAGAAGAAATGAAACTGAATGTCACTGAGATAGAAATATGAAGGAATTACACAAGTGGTAACAACAAAATATAAATTGCCATCTCTCATCTCGTTCTGACAGGCAAAACATAATATTTTTACTGTTTCAAAAAAGAATGCATATGAACTGCCAGCAGATATTTCTAATATCAAGTACTACTGACCCTAAACTGTCAAAATAACATAACTCTATTTTGAAACTCTTTTCTGGACTTGGAGTGATTTGCCTTAGTATTTTGACCTTTCATTCCTTCCCAAAGGTTATCCTACAGTGAAGTCTTTGGGACTGAATGACCATCATATCTAGTGTAACCATCACCTCCCTCCAGTAGGGTTTTCTCCGGAACCTCCCTACTAATCACAGTACCCATAAATTCGGTTTGCTTGCTATGTTCCTAAATCATAATGGCCCTAAATGACAGAAGAGAACTTCCCCATAGGTTTTCCTAGGCTGCTCTCTTCATGGGACAAACCATCAGATCTTTGCTACCACTAGCTAGCCGAGGAGTTCCAATTGTCAACAAGTAAGCGAGTAGCCCAGTGATGAACCATATGCCATCAGGACTCCTTTTCTTTGAGATTGTCCTAGTTTATATTTGTCTCATCATTTTAGCATTCATCCAGAACTTTCTAAGTGTTGATGAGGTATCATTATTAATAGCTGAACTACAATGAGACAACATGGCTTTGGTGACTTCTACCCTGGTAGTGTAGTGTGCTGGTATTGGGTCAGGAGTTCTAAACCATCAGGTCAGGAGTTCTAAACCACCAGCTGCCCTGTAGGAGAACAATTAGGCTTTCTATTCCCATAAAGAGTGACAGTATCAGAAACCCAGAGGGACAGTCTTACTCTCTCCTCCAGAGACACTGAGGCGGGATCCATTTGACAGCAGTGAAGTTTCTTTGGGTTTGGGGTGGGGGGAGGTAAACCTTATATTTTAATCTCTATGTGTTGGAAGATTAGGAATGCACAATTCTCTCTCACTCGCTGCCATCCAGTTGATTCTGACTCCCAGAGACACTGCAGTGTCGCATGGAACTCCCCCTCTGGGCTGTCCCTTTACAGGCATAGAAAGTCTCATCATTCTCCCACCAAGCGGCTGGTGGTTTCTAACTGCTGACCTTATGGTTCTAACTGCTACCAGGGCTCCATACATTAGCTCTCCAAAAGAGAGACAGAGAACAAAATCGATGACATTTCCCAAAAAACTCAATATCTACATTTAAAGTGCTTGGGAAATTGTCATTTATAGCCAGAATATTTTTATAGTTTTAATTTCAAAAGAATTTCATACTTTTAAAAGCTACTACAACAAAAGTATTGTAAAGACATTCTTTGTTAGCATTTTACCCCAAGGGCTCCTTCCCCACCTTTCCTCTCTCTTTCTCGATGTACACTTTGCATACATTCCTTCCCTTCTCTCTACCTCTTTATCATTTTCTGTTATTTGAGAGTAAATATATGCATTGTGATCTTCCACATAAATATTTTAGTGCTCCTTTCCCATATGAGATAGTCTCTTACATAATTTTAGTACAACTGTCAATTTTTAAAATTCACAATGGTATAATATTTTCATCTAATTTGTCATATTTCGATTTTGTCAGTTGATCTAATAATGTTTTTGTTTTTTACTGCAGGCTTAAAACATTTTCCACTTATGACCCCCTTTCACCAAAGAATTTGCAACATGGGCAAGAACTGCCAGAAATATCTCAGATTCATTATGCATTTGATTGTGATTAAGTTTTGATCTTTACATTTTCGGAAACCTTTTACTGTTGCCAACTTTTTCATTACCCCACATGCAGGTACTCAGCTCTGTATGTGGTGTGACCCACAGTTAAGAAGTTTTGCTGAGCTTGTAGCATTTCCCTGCTTCAGTACAGGATTCAGCCTCAGGGCAGATATTGCTTTAAGTTGTCAGTCGCCATGCCTTTTAGCTTTCTTGATTCAAGAACATTACCACAGCTTTCCTTTAACCTTTATAATCAAGTTTCTCTAGTGTTTGTAATTTTAATCTAATGCTAGGAGGAGTAGTTTGCTATGCCTCCTGCTTTGAATAGAATAAATTTATATTCTGGATTAAATGGAATGAAATTAAGAAGGCTTATAATGTGTGACAACTACAGTTGAGAAAACATTCAGGAAATCATATATATCATCTTCATTTATTGGATTTTGTCTTTAAAAACCATTTGTTAAAGAAAGATACTTTAAACAATAGAGAAGACAGGACCTGTAAAAGTATTTCATCTGAAACATACATATAAATATTTAACACAAAAATAAAATGAGAATTTCTAAAATCTTATCTTTCATGTAGCTGAATTTTCATACTCTACACCTGTAACTGTAAAAGTATAAAGTCAAATAAACAAAAGTGTCGACAATTGCAAATATATTCACCATAAAAATGTAATTTCAAAGAAAATTATAGGTGA
>NW_022111373.1:18073279-18098815 GCF_000313985.2 Echinops telfairi
GAAAAAGTGATATTGATATATGTATAAGATATAACTATATCAAGAAAGAATTCTATATCAAGAAAGTGGCCTATCCAAGTCCAACCCCAGTCCATGGAGCAGATGCTAGCTGAAGGTCCTCAGACTCACACAGCTTCCAGTGGACAAAGTAGGGAGATAAAGCGGGGAACTGGAAGATCACAGGCCAGGGGGTACAGAGATGTGTGGATCCAAGGGCCTAAGGAAAAGGGCAGGACAAAGCTCCCAGGTCAATATGCCACGTGGGCTACTGGCCCCAACCAGGATCCAATCAAGCTGGAAGGCAAATGGTCAGAGAGAGCTCAATTCTCCTCAATGTCTCTGTTATACAAAGACAACACCAAGGAAGCATTACAAAGCTATGACTTGATTGATAGCCTGGATCCCATTCATATCTTCTCATGGGTGCCAGGTTGACACAAAAAAACTAAACATCATACTTCCACAAAGGAATATTATTTCATGGTTATCAGGTAAGGGAACAGGAGGGAGGGAAAATCACTAACAAAGTGGTAAACACATGTTAACGCTGATAAACAGAAAGACAGTACACAAAAATGGGAGACGTCAGCATAACAAGACCAAGGCCTAGGAAGACACTAAGAAGTATGCCCAGGCAAAAGGCAACAATGACAAATACAATATATATATATGAATATAAGCCTGAAAATAGTCCTACAAAATCATAAAACCTTTATTACACGCAACTACCAACAGGTGAAACTACTGTTGCTCAATGTATCCTCTGTATATACTTCTGAAAAGGATGTTTCCCTAGCTCTAACTCCTCCATGAAAAATTCTTTGTTCTTCAACTTAGATCTTATCAAAGGGACAGTTAGGGCCTCTGCCAGGCACTCCCACCATGCTCCCTTTAAGTGGTCTTTCAGTCTGGGGGACAAGAGAAGCCTGAAGGAGCAACACCAGGGCTTCAGGGTGAATGCAGGACAATTCCTCAATGAAATGATCTCAGGACAGTCATTGTGAACCCCAAATACTGAAATGGTCCATTGTCATGAGTTTTTAAAGTCCCAAGCACAGCTTTCCTGTCTTTTTGTTCAGCAATGTAGTTTAAATCTTCTTAAAATATCTCCTTTGTGGTTTCCCCTGATGGTCCTTATGAGCTTTATAGATAATCTACTAAAGATTACCCCTTTTCATTTACAGAAGAATGAAACAGGACCCATACCTCACACCATATACCAAAATGAACTGGGAAAGGATCATAGATCTAAAGGTAACCTAAAACTATAAGAACCATCATATGCAAATATATATGAGGATGGGGAAATAGATCTATGTGCCTACATTTACAGGTTTAGTATTAAGGTAGCAGAAGGACATTGAGCCTCCACTCAAGTACTCCCTCAATGCAAGAATACTTTCTTCTATTAAATTGGCATTCTATGATGCTCACCTTCCCCACACAACCGCTAAAGACAAAGTGGGTGAATAAGCAAATGTGGTGAAGAAAGCTGATGGTGCCCGGCTATCAAAAGATATAGCATCTGGGGTCTTAAAAGCTTGAAGGTAAACAAGTGGCCATCTAGCTCAGAAGTGACAAAGCCCACATGGAAGAATATATCAGCCTGTGTGATCATGAGGTGCTGAAGGGATCAGTTATCTGGCGTCAAAGAACAAAAAATCATTTATCATTGTGCGCTCACCTCCATGATATGATCACTGAAGACAAATGGGTGTATAAGCAAATGTGGCGAAGAAAGCTGATGGTGTCCAGCTATCAAAAGGTATAGCATCTGGGGTCTTAAAAGCTGAAGGTAAATAAGCGGTCATCTAGCTCAGAAGCAACAAAGCCCACATGAAAGAAGCACACCAGCCTGTGTGATCACGAGGTGTCGAAGGGATCAGGTATAAGGCATCATCAGAACAAAAAATCTTGCCATAGTGAATGATGGTGGGAGTGCAGAGTGGAGACCCAAAGCCCATATGTAGGCCACTGGAGATCCCCTTGCAGAGGGATCTCAGGGAGGAGACAGGCCGGTTGGGGTGCAATGTAGCAAAGATGAGGAGCACAGCTTGCCTCTAGTTCCTAAAAGCTTCCTCCCCACCCCCACTATCATGATCTGAGCTCTACCTTGCGGGTCTGGCTGGACCAGAGGATGTACGCTGGTGCAGATGGGAACTGGAAGCATGGGGAATCCAGGGCGGATGGTCCCTTCGGGACCAGTGGTGTGGGTGGCGATGCTGGGAGGGTGAAGGGAGATTGGGTTGGAAAAAGGGAACCAATTTCAGGGAACTATATGTGACCTCCTCCCTGGGGGTCGGACAACAGAAAAGTGGGTGAAGGGAGACATCGGACAGGGCAAGATATGACAACACAATAATTTATAAATTATCAAGGGCTCATTTGGGAGGGGGGGAGCGGGGAAGGAGGGCAAAAAATGAGGACCTAATGCCAGGGGCATAAATGGAGAAGAAATGTTTTGAGAATGATGAGGGTAATGAATGTACAAATGTGCTTTACACAATTGATGTATGTATGGATTGTAATAGAGTTGTATGAGCCCCTATAAAACGACTTTTAAAAAAAGAACCATCAATAATAATAAAGTCACGCAGCTTTCCTGGTGCTAAACTACACTGTAAACCCTTATGTTCCAGGGACTGCCTTTGGGTCTATGGACAGTTCCACATGTGCACAATTAAGTATTCTGAAAATTCCATTTTTTGTAACATCATCCACAATTTATTATGATCCACAGAGTCAGGTGGCTTCTCATAGTCAATAAAACAAAAGGAAATGTCTTTCTAAGATTCCCTTTTGAGTCAAGATCCATTTGCCATCAGTAACAATAGCCCTCATGCCATATCCTCTCCAGAATCCAGCATGAAATTTTGGCAGGTCACTGTCCATGTACTGCTGTAACCATTGCTGAATTTTCTTCAGAAAATTTTACTTGCAGGTGATATGTATATGTTATTATTTGATCATTTCCCCATTCTGTTGGACACCTTTCTTTGGAATGGGCATAATAATGCACTTCTTCCAGTCCGTTAGCATGTAGCTCTCTTCCCAAATTTTGGCATAGACTTTTCCAGTGCTTCATCAACTTGTTCAAACATTTCAGTTTATATTCTGTCAATTCCACGACCATAGTTTTTTGCTAATGCTGGCAGCACAACCTGGATTTCTTTCTTCAATACCATTGGTTCTTGATCATATATTACCTCTTGAACTGGTAACTAGTTCTTTTTGGTACATTAACTCTATTTTTCTTCCATCTCCTTTTGCTGTTTCCTACATCAGTCAATATTTTGCCTACAAAATTCTTCAATACTTCAACTAAAATCTTGAATATTTTCTTGAGTTCCTTCACCTTGGGGCCTGTTGACATTGCTCTGTCTTTTTGGCTTTCTCACCGCAGGTATTTGCACATATTGTTATCATAGCTTACTTTGGCTCCCCAGCTGCTATTTAAAATTTTTGTTCAGCTCTTTTACATCATCATTTCTCCTATTTGGTTTAGCAACCCTACACACAACAGAGAGTTTCAGTCTCCCGTGATACCAACTTTGATCTTTTCCTTCTTTCCCACCCTTTAAATTGCCTTTTGCTGTCTTCATGGATGCTGTTCTTGGTGTCATCTCACAATGACACACAGCTCTTCTCTCATTGGTGTTCAAAACATTCCATCGGTTCTTGAGATGATCCTTGAAGTAGAATATATTCAAGAACTCCCATGCACTTGTTTTCATTTTCTTTCATATCAACCTAGGCAATTGGTAATCTGCTCTAAAGTTGGCCCCCTGGCTAATGATATGAGCTGCTTCTTTTTTTTCCCAAAACTGTTTTATTGGGAGCTAATACAGATAGCCTATTATTCCATAGTTCCATCAGAAAAATCAGTCTTGTACAATCAGTTTCAAAATATTCTCTTCCTTTTTGACCTCCATGAGATAAGCTCCCCTTTATCTCCTCCCTACTATAACACCAGAAGCCCTTGGTCTACTTGTTATCTCCCTAAGTTCATCAATCCTGGATACCAAGTAACAGAAAGACATATAACGGAAGTTCAAGAGGGCTATCCCCAACACAAAATACATAAAAAATAAACCCCAATATGAAACATTCACACACACAGAGAAGATGCTGAAAATTATACCAAGCATTAAAGGTGCATTCAAAGGGTGATCAACTGACAAAGTTTTAACCGTTCAAGTCAGATTTATCATTTAGATCTCCTATAGACATCTCCCTAATACACTCTGTTTGGTAACAAGTTTATTCACATCCCTCCATCATGGGTAGAGGGAAATCACTCGAGGTTTATTTACTGTGTCAATCTCGCAAATATAACATGGGCTTCCACTATTATCCATAGTCTTCTGCAAACCAGAATCTCACAATTTAGACTCTGATCGTATTCTCTCCTTTGGTTTTGAATTACATGATTACAATCCTTGGTTCCCTGATGTTGGTGTGCTTCTTCCATGAGGACTTAGTTGACATCTCATTTATATAGCTGCTTGTTTGGAACCAAGCCTTTAAGACCCCAGAGGTTATTTTATCTCACAGCCAGGCACCACCTAATTTCTTCACCACTCTTTGCTATAGTACCCATGACATAAGGTACTCCATCACTTATCAACTTGACTTTGTGTATTCCATCTGTCCAAATCCACATGTATGTATTATTGCCACTGTTTATATTGTTGTAAAAATGGAATTTGCAATTAAAAAGTCATTGGGTCTTACAAGATTCTATCCAGCTTCATTTCTATCATTATAGCTATTTTCCCGATCCTTCCTCTTTGCTTCCCATTTTTGCTTTCCAATTATGAACAATTATCAATACATTTAATTGCAATTTTGATTAATTTCAGATAGAAGAAGTTGGTTGAATTCTCAATTTCTTCATCAGCAGTCTTCATAGTTGGTTTTGAAATTCAAATAACAGTTGTACTAACTGGACCTCCTTGTAGGAATGTAGATATTCTATCACATACTGCATCATACTTCTAGTTCTTGAAATGTTCTTTTTCATGAAAAATGCAATGCCATTCCTCTAAAATTTTTCATTCCCGGCATAGTAAGCCACGTAGCTGTCTTATTCAAAATGACCAGAGCCAGTCCATTTCAACTCACTAATACCTAGGATATAAACTTTAATGTATTGAATTGTATTTTTTATTACTTCCAATTTTTGTAGATTCATACACCCTATATTCTGATTATTAAGGATATTTGTAGCTGTTCTCTCATTTGGAATCATGCTCCAAAAGCAAATTAAGGTCTTGAAACTCTATTCCAGCTATGTCATTAGCGTTGACTCCACTTGGAGGAATTTTAAGTACCTCCAACCTGAAAGGCCCATCATTTGGCATTATATATGACAATGTCCTGATGCTGCTATTCATAGGGTTTTCGGTGTCTAATCCCTTCTAAATGAACAGCCCATTAATTTTTCTTAGTCTTTTCTTAGTCTGTAAGCACTGCTGAAACCTGCTCACCATGGATGGCCCTGCTAGTATTTGAAATAACTTTCAGCATTGACATCACTTTCAGCATTAAATCAGCATGCAACACAGTACAGGAAACTGGTGTACACGCCATTAGAGAGATTCAAATAAAAACAACAATGAGCTTTAATAGCAAAGTTCAAAAATATAGAAAACAACAAATGTTGGTGAGATAGAGATTGATTCCTCATACACTGCTGATAGGAATCTAAAATAATTCAACCGCTGAAGAAAGTTTATTGGTGCTTCCTCAAAATAAAAGGTGTGGGGGGCGGGGGAGGGGGGGATAGCAATACCATATATCCAAGTGATCCTTTTTACTTGGTTTATATCCTAGAGAAATAAGAGCCATGATATAAATAGATATATGCATTGTAGCACTTTTCACAGTAACAACAAAAATAAAAACAACCAAAATGACCATGAATGCAAGAATGGATGTATGTTAGACAGGGTTCTCTAGATGCTAATAATTTTATATATATTTAGATAGATAGATAGGCAGATAGATAACATAAGAAATAAACAATTAATCTATAAAGCAGTACAAATGACTCAGTGCAACTCACTCTCGTGAGATAGTTGTGAAACACTGGCAGTCCTTCATGTCTCTGTAGAGCAATTTAGGCTATCCAGGCACAGGCAGCAAACAGCAAGGTCAGTCACCAACAGACAGTCAGATGACAGGGTCCAACAGGCCCCAGCTCAAGAGATGTAAATTCCAATGGTGTGGCAAAGCAGGTATTGAAGAAACCTCAAATTACAGCGACACAGTCCACGGGTTAGGTGTCCCACAGATAGTGTAGCTTGCAAATTGAGGCACAGAACAAGCAAGGCAGCCGCACCCTGGTCCGATGATCAAAGAGTAAGAGACAAGAGAGGCAAGGCTCGCTGAGTCATTTATCTCTCTGTCCTTCAATTAATCCCACATGTATTCACTGGCCATGTTGGCACAATAAACCTACCTATCACAGGATGAATAAATTTGGGGACACACATACAGTACAATATTACACAATGTTAATGAGGCAATGGAAAATACCATGACTTGGGTCAGGCACACCTTTGTCTTCAAAGTAACATCTTAACTTTTCAATACTCTAAAGAGGTCTTGTGCAGCAGATTTACCTGATGCAATGCATTATTTGATCTCTTGACTGCTGCTGTCATCCTTGGTTGTGGGTCCAAGCAAGATGAAATCATTGTTAATCTCAATTATTTCTCTCTTTCTTATGATGTTACCTATTGATCCATTTGTGAGGACATTTGTTCCGATTATGCTTGAGCCTTTCAATTCTATTCTGTGTCAATCCATTTCATTGAAGGTCTTCGTCTTTGTTGATATCCCTCCACTTGGCCAAACCCAACTATAAGGACTGATTCCTCCTAATAAAATGTCTGGAAAAAAGTCTCACAATCCTCAAAATAAATAAATAAATGACACGTAGAATCAATTAGTCCAAAGGACCAGTGGACAATGCAAACCTCAGTCTCCATCCTGAGACCAGAAGAACTAAATGGTCTATGGCTACCATTACCAACTTCTCTGAATAAAAGATTACCCCGTTAGAATCCTAAAATTTGCTCTTCATCACCTTCTTAACCAACTTCTCTCCTTTAAATTTAATTGGCTCAACAGATCCCCTCAGAAAGTACCAAAAATTATTATTGAAGGCACCCTAGGGAGATGAAGGCAAGTGTAGTACTGCGAGAACTATGGTGCAGTCATTCACTTGTTGCATGTACCCACTGTCATTGAGTTTGTTCTGACCCATAGCAGCCTTTACAATGTTTCTGAGATTGTAAATCTTTATGGGAACAGATAGGTTCCTGTCCTACCACAGAGCCCCTGGTGAGTTTGAGCTGCCAACCCACAATACCAATTGATTGCATTGACCTGTCTTGAAATATTTTGTGTGAATAAACCCATCCATGTATAATGGAAATGCTTATAGCAAAACAATTGTGTATACCCTTGTATAGTCTAGCAACAACAGTATTAAAAAATAATTTACAAGTGGATATGTGGGTAAATATGTACAGGTGTTGAATAGGTACATAGAGGTACAACAACATGCTTATGTAGGCTTATCAGTGGATAGTACTATGTACATATTTGTATCTGCCGCAATTATATTTATGTATCCAATAGAACACTCAGGAAAGCTTTTTAGACATAATCAAATATTTTATGGACTAGGTTGCTGGTCTTGGAAGCGAGAAACTGTAATCTCAGGGGACACTTAAGCCACTTGGCATGGTGTAGTCCAGAGAGGACATGCTCTTCATTTTGCTTTAGTCTCTCCAAAGCTGTGAGCATTTATGGATAGACACGGAAGATGAACTGAGGGTAGTATGATGAATGGGACTACAGCTATGAATATATGAGGGGTTTTCAAAAGATTGTGAAAAACTTCCCATGTCTTTTCGTGGAGCTTTTTGAAGTTCTTTAGTATATAGGTTTGACAAAGAATATAACTATATATGCATTTATATGTGTTACAAATATACCCATGTATGTAATAGAGCATATAGATACCAAAGGTATAAAAGCTCCTTAGCTGTAACAAAGAATTTTGAAGGAATGGGTCACTGGACCTAGCATCTTAGGATCATAGTCTTGGCAGACACCAATAGGAATGGGTGAATAATGGCTGGGTTTTTGGGGTTTTTTTAATCATTTTATTGGGAGCTCATATAGCTCTATCACAATCCATATATACATCCACTGTGTCAAGCACATTTGTACATATGTTGCCATCATCATTTTCAAAACATTTTCTTCTTACTTGAGCCCTTGATATCAGCTCCTCATGTTTTCCCTCCCTCCCCCACCCCCCCTCCCTTATAAACCCTTGATAATTTATAAATTATTATAATTTTTCACGTCTTACAGTGACCGATGTCTCCTTTCACCCCCTTTTGTGTTGCCTGTCCCCCTGGGAGGGGGTTATATGTAGGTCATTTTGATCAGATCCCCTTTTCTTCCCCCACCTTCCCCTTAGCTTCCTGATTATCACTACTTTCATGATTTGTCCTGAGGGATTTATCTGTCCTGGATTACCTGTGTTTCCAGCTCTGATCTGTACCAGTGTAGATGCTCTGGTCTAGCCAGATTTGTAAGGTAGATTTGTGGTCATGATAGTGGGGGACGAGGAAATACTTAAAGAACTAGAGGAAAGTTGTATGTTTCATCAGTGCTATACTTCACCCTGACTGGCTCATCTCTTCCTTGTCACCCTTTTGTAAGGGGTTGTCCAGTCTACAGATGGGCTTTGGGTCTCCACTCCGCAATCCCCCTCATTCCCATTGATAGGATTTTTTGTTCTGGGTCTTTGATACCTGATACCTGATCCCATCAATATCTCATGATCACACAGGCTGGTGTGCTTCTTCCATGTGACTTTGTTGCTTCTCAGCTGGATGGCTGCTTGTTTATCTTCAATCCTTTATGACCCCAGACACTATATCTTATAATAGCCAGGCACTATCAGCTTTCTTCACCACATTTGCTTATGCACCCATTTTGTCTTGAGCGATCATGTCGGGAAGGTGAGCGTCACAGAATGCCGGGTTATCAGAACAGAGTGTTCTTACATTGAAGGAGTACTTGAGTAGAGGCCCAACATTCGTTCATCTGCTACCTTAATACTTAACATATAAATATATGTACATAGATCTATTTCCTTATCGTTATATATTAATAAGGGCTGAAGTCTTAAAAGGTTGTAAATAGACCTATTTCCTTATCATTACATATAAATAATGGCTGGAGTCTTAAAAAGCATCTAAGGAGTTTGCGAATTAAAAATCCTTTCCCAAATCAGTTAGGATGGTAAGATCTAAACAACATAATTTGAAATCATTAGTCAAGGAGAGGATAGAGGGGTGCTCCTTAGAGCCAAGTCAAATTCAGAAGCAAGGAAAGCTGTGATGACTGGCCATTCATGCAGGCTAACCCAGTGGTTTGCAGAGTGAATGTCTGTGCATGTGTATGGAAACAAAAGCAATCATGAAATGATGCCGCATTTGGTTGATTTGCAGTGGAGTATTTTAGAGGCATTATTTCCTCCTCCAAGGTCTTCTGAAACGATCAATTATCAGGGAAAACATGCCGGCTCAGAAGGCTCCAGAATGCAGACTTAACTGAAGGGTCTGGTAACACAGGCTGCATTTCTCTTAAATCTGCTCAGAGCAATAAAGTTCATTGAAATGCTCACCAAGTCCTCTTCATCCCTTTAGTGCACAATATTTATTATGAGGTCCTATAATCATGTGACGGCTAAGGTTGTATGTCAGCTTGCCTGGGTCATGATTCTCAGTGGTTTGGCAGTTACAGGATGGTCGCTCCATGATGAAATCTAATATCATGCAATAACCTTCATAATGAAATCTGCTATGAATAACCAATTGATTGTGAGGGAGTTTCCTCAGGGCCTGTTTCAAATATATGTGGACTTTTTAATGCATCTGGAACTTGCATCTAGTTTGTCATCTGACCTCTGGTTCTTTGGACTAAAGTCAGTGCTGACCAAGCCTGGGAGTTACGAACTTTTGCATCCTGTAGTAGTCAGAAGCCTGCCATTTCCCCTGCCAGTCTGGCTTTGGACTGGCCCTACAGCTACATGAGTCAGGAAAGGGAGCTCACCTCATGAACTTGCCAGCCTCATTAGCCAGTTCTGGGAATACATCTTTTTAATATCTATAAGGAGGCTTCCAAAAGCTTGTGGGAAAATTCCATGCTCTACTCATTCCATCTTTTCCATGAATATTTGAAGCCCTCCAAATAAAACTGTGCTAATTTTGCTTCTCTAGCAAACCCAGTCTGAGATAGGTCACATAGCCGGTTTTTAAGTGCTCAGGTATTTGATAACATTCCTTTTCTTTCTCACCTCATTGAACTGACCTGCCATTTCATTCTTTTTAGAAAGAATGTTGATTTTTTTGAATAGTTTAAAAATAAAACTGTGTTGAAGAGTGCCCTTAAGAGATAAGCAACACGTGGCTTAGTAAATGCTTCGAAATAGATAATTTCAATTATTTTAACACTAAATTTGGATGAAAATATGAAAATGTTAATACAATGTAACTTATTGTATTAATGAATAGAACTTACCCTTCCCAACATAGCCAACGGGTCCAATTTGGGCCACTCAGGGTGCCCCCTAGGAAGACTAGTCTGGAACAACTAGAAAGAACAGGATGGTGGGGGGCTAGCCGGTCAGCTTATCAGTGGCATGGTTCCCACCACATTGCGCTAGACAAGCAGGAGTTACTCGCGCCGCCATGTCCTTTAATCCACTCCTAAAACATGCTTTTCACCCTCAGTCTGCAACTATTCCGGTTTCCTAGCAACTTCATTTTTTCCCTACAATTTATGTTTTTGCTAAACAGACACATAGACATACATAAACTCAGCAGAAAATTGCTTCTAAGCAAAGAATTGCTATCATTTAGGCCACTGCTGATTAGAAAGTAAGATTCACGGTGCATTTTCCAAAACAGCATCTGAAATGCTTCAGCTTTCACAAGTACTGTAATCTCTGCGTGTTCGTGTATTTAGCACGATTAAGACTTTGTAGAGGGTTCGTTTCAGGGGGTTTCTTCTCATTAACGGTGACTATCAAAGGCATTATTGTAAAAATCAGTCTCTATAGAGAAAATGAGGATAAGTGTGCTTAGGACTTAAACCCTGAAAATTATTTCCATTTCATAAAAATCTTCTGGTTAAAATAGACAGCCTCCATGTAGAGACTGTAACTTTGAAGTTCTAACAATTTACTGATATTTCTAAGACGAACAAGGATAATACAAAAGAATACTAATGGCTGTGATTAGTTGACCGTTCCAGGGGGAAGTGGCTGGAAAATAAGCCTTAGGCGGTCATGTCAAACTAACTTGCAGTTACAGCCCAGTTTAGCTGACATTTAACTTGACAATGCATTGAATTGAGTTCACCCTAGTCAGGGGCACCTGTGGATCCACATTGCTTCCCGTCATTTTCTTCAATTCCCTTTTCTCATCTTCCATAGCACTGGACTATGAGTAAGTAATTCTATGCAGGCTTGAGTAAACATTACTTTTAAAAGTCTATATTATCCAACTTTCAAAAAACTGCAAATGATTTGGGACCAAATGAAATGTGAAATCTCAAACACTTTCTGTCCTAATTTTATCATTTTAGAAACCAGTCAAGACTTGACTTGCCGTCAACAGAGGAGGAAATATTTGTTCTGTCTTAACGTACTCCCTATTTTTATAGGGTCTAATATTCATCTCAATGGCTACACAGAACTCACAGGCAATTAGAAAAATGACTCACTGCTGAGTTGATATCAACTCATACTGACCCTACAGAACAAGGCAGAACTTCCTGTTAGTTTCTGGGGCTATAGAGGGTTTATTAAGGAAGTTAACGAGTTGTAATGCAAGTAAGAAATGCTCCGCCTAGAGTTGTTCACCAATAGATGCTACAAAGTTCTTTCAGGATTCCTGATACATGCCCCAAAGACATACCATTCTACTGTACGCCTCCCTCAATCTGAAAACATTCAGCTCAAGCTCCATGGGTCAGCAAACCTAGCTCCCTGGAAGTAAGAGTCCCAGAGGCACCCCACATCAGTATGCCTAAACCTAAAGGCACTCTGCTCCATTTCTGAGGATCAGCAAGGCCAGTTCCCCTAGTTAAGTGCCCCGAGGCACCCCACTCCGCAAGTGAGCCTCCTAGACCAAAGTATCCAGCTTCACTTGCTCGAGGGGCTGGGGAGTCCACCACTCTGTTTCATTTCCTGACTCCTGGTTTGGCTGCTGCTATTCCTCTGATGGCATAGATATCTTCAGATGGAAGAGGCTTACTGCATGGGCTTCTTGAGCCTACAGTATGAGAGCCACTGCCCACTCTAGCTGATAGTAAAATTCCCTGATCTCCTGCTTCTCAGGGGGCTCATTATAAACACAAAGGATGGTATTCCAGTGAATCCTGTTCCCAATTACTTACAGGCAAATCTTATTATTATCTTTTCCCATATTCTTATCAGATCCATGCAAGGAAAGGCCATTTGGTGGAAGATAGAGATTTGGTCTAGAAGCATCACATTAAATAACTCACTGCCCTTAAAATATTGTATTGGAATTTTGAATAGCCAAGCATCCCATCTCTCAACATATCCTCCACTGCCATCCTGCACCTACACTTATTAAGGGACTTTCAATACTAAAGTTCCCACTTTATATATGTATCACTCTAGTGAGAATGAATAATCCATTTCTTTCTGATCAAATCCAACCCGTAGTGGAGCCCATGGAACACAGAACTGTCCATTAGAGATCCCAATGCTGTAAATCTTTACAGAAAAAGACTGCCACATCTATTTTCCTACAGAGACTCTGGTGCACTTGAATCACCAACCTTTTGGTCAGCCACTTCACCACCAGACCTCCAAGCATTCTGGAACCACCACTCACTGTCATACAGTCAAAAACAAAAACAAGTTGCCCTATGTCTTGAAGCTATACATAAGGTTTGGAGTGGATACTTCCTCTGAAGTAGAAAGCTAAGTCCTACTTCATTGCCTGTTTTTATTCCGGAAAATCTGCTGAAACCTATTTATTTTGTGTGATACTGCTGTCATTTGATATGCCAGTGATATAGCTTCCAGCATCAGAGCAACCCATAAGCCACCACAGTACAACAAAATGACAGACAAATGAATGGTGCAGGAAGCATCAAGAGAAGATGGGAAAAGTACACAGAATCACTTTACTAAAAATAGTAGTCAACATTCCACCATTGCAGGAGGTAACATATACGCAAGAACCAATGGTGCTGAAGAAAGAAGTTCTAGTTACACTGAAAGCATTAGCCAAAAACAAGGCTGCAGGAATGGATGGAACAATGGAAAAGTTTCAGCAAGCTGAAGAAACACTGGAAGCACTCACTGGTCTATGCCAGGAAATTTGGAAGACAGCTACTTGACCAGACTGGAAAAGATCCATATTTGTGCCCATTCCAAAGAAGAGTGACCTAATACAATGCTTAAATTACAGAAAAATTTCCTTGATATCTTATCCGTGTATAATTTTGCTGAAGGTCATCCAACAACAGTTGCAGCAGCACATTGACAGGGAGCTGCCAGAGGAACAGGCAGATTCAGAAGAGGATGTGGAACAAGGGATGTCATTGCTGATGTCAAATGGATCTTGGCTGAAAGCACCAAGGAATAATGCATGATTTAAAGTCAGGAAAGGTGTGCATTGGATTTGTATTCTTTCACCATACTTATTGAATCTGTAATGCTGGGCAAATAATCAGAAAAGCTGGCTTATATGAAGAAGAATATGGCATCCGGATTGGAGGAAGGGTTTATTAACAACCTGAGAAATGCAGATGACCCAACCTTGCCTGCTGGAATTAAGGAAGACTTGAAGCACTGATCAAGATCAAGGATTTCAGCCTTCAGTATGGATTTTGTCTCAATATAAAGAAGACCCAAAATCTCCCAACTGGACCACTAGGTGACATCTTGATAAACAGAAAAAGGGTTGAAGTTGTCAAGGATTTTGGCTTGCTTGGGTTGACAATCAATGCTCATGAAAACAAGTCAAGAGATGAACGTACACGTTGCGTTAGGTAAATCTGCTGCACAAGACCTCTTGAGAATATTGAAAGGACAGGCTGTTGCTTTGACAGCTGTTGCATGACCCAAGCCCTGCTATTCTCCATTGCATCATATGCACGTGAAAGTTGGACACTGAATAAGGACGACTGTGGCAGAATTGGTGCATTTGAATTGTGTGGCATTGGGGAAGAATATTGAAAGGATGCTAAAAGGATAAGTTGATCTGTCTTGCAAGAAGCATGGCTGGAGTGCTCCTTAAGGATGACGTGACTTAGACTTACATATTTTGGACATATTGTCAAAAGAAACCAGCTTCTTGAGAAAGACATCATTCTTGGTAAGGTGAGGTGCAGTGAAAACAAAGAAGGCCCCCAAGGAGATGAATTGACGCAGTGGCAGCACCAATGGTTCAGACGCAGGACAATTGTGTAGATGGTGCAGGACCGTGCAGCGTTGTGTTCTGCTGTGCATGGGGTCGCTCTGGGTCTGAACTGACTAGATGGCACCTAAGAACAATCCTATAGCACTGTTGCATAGCCTTTCCCAGGCTGTAATGTTTTTAAAAAGCAGGCTCCCTTATTTTTCCCCCTCAGGAAACCTAGTAGGTTCAAAGTGCTGACTTTTGGATTAGCAACCTAATGCTTAACTTACTACAGTACAAATCACTGCCGTACTCTTTCATTTCTCTGTCCTTAACCCATGGCTGCAATCTGCACTACTAAGCTGACCTACTCTAATAAGTTTATCAATTACCACTTTACAGTGTTCTGTACATCCTTTGATGATAGTTCTGTCTTGTCCAGTGTACAGATTGATTACTTCATGGCATAATGAAATGCATTTTATAAAATGAAAGAGATTTATCAATAATAAGCAAACATATAACAAATGATGCTGTTAGCCTCTCTGGTAAAATCATTACTTGCCTAGTGAAGGAAATGACATTTAAAAGAGTCGAAAATAGGTTCTTACCATTTGGGAACATTAACTTTTTTAAAGTATCTTAGAAAATAGCTATAAAAACTAGATTTTAAAGTAGATTAAAAAATTAAAAGGGTAGACATACAAGGCTAGGGAAAATTCTAGTGGACACAGAAAATATTAATGTTAACATATAAATAAGGTGAGGCTGCAATCAAACTTTTGGGCTTGGGGGGTAAGAGGGCAAACAAATATAGAATCAACTCATTCTTATATACATTTCACTACTAATGGAAAGACAATTAACACTGTATTGTGTATGCTTTTGAAAAGCATAATTAAATCTAATAGGTTAGACATTTTCTAAAGCAAAACTAGTACTGTCAGTACGGTGGTGTGTCTTTCAAGGTAACTGATTCTACTACTCCCAAATTAGTTTTTACATGCATGTTCCTGGCATGCTGATCAAAAGAGTTCTAGGGTACTGTGTCTGCTTAAAAATATTACAACAGTTTCCCATGCCATTCTTCCTGCATAAAATCAAAGTGGCCTGTCATCAGTAAACGTATTTCAAGGGCAGCTTATACATGTCCTAGAGACATTTCATTTATTTGCAGTGATACTAGTGTCAAGATAAGGTAAATATGTATTTGAAAATCAAGAGTCATATTCACGTATTCAATTCTCTGAACAAATATTTATTTAATACGCACAATGTATTAAGAACCATATAATTAAATGCAGGTTACATATATCAGCCATGGTTCTTGTTTGCAACCAACAGAAACTAATTTAGACTTAATTCAAGAGAAAAGAAATTTTTGCTTCCTTAAAGGGAAGGTCACAGGCTTTTCTGACAGTACTGAAAAAATTGGTTCAGAAACCGAAAGAAGTCATGCATGCAAGGGTCACTGACCTGGTGCAATGTGAGCCCCATAACCAGTGGTGGGAGCAGGCAGTTTGCACCTGCTTGGCAGAATCAATACCTAATTTTTGGTTGAGTTCGGTGAAACAATTGTAAAACTGGCACTTGTAGTCTGAGCTCTCTCAAGCGGGTGGCTGGGCAGCTGCCCAATGTAGAAATCACAAATTTACATTCGTTACACTTTCTTCACGTTCACCTAGGCAACGTGTGATCCAAGCACACATCGTGATGTTCATTACATCCACAGGTATCAAAAACTTAGATGGAATTTTGCTTTGACATTTATTTATTTATTCATTTCACCAGACTTGTTACCCTTTTAATGAGGTCCTACATTTTTTGTCCCTTGCACTTGTTACTTCAGTAAACATATCGCGTAAAGAGAAAATGTGCCAAACATCCAGAGGCTGACAGGCTGGCATTTATTTCAGCTTTCACTTTGTGTTACACTCCAAATTCCCATGAGATGCTGTGAGGGAATTATGCAGCTCCTGAAAGTATGCAAAGAGCTAAAAATATTGTCAGAACAACTTCTGTAAGTTCATCAGAAACAGCAAGGGGTTTTTCAAAGATGAACATAATATGTTCAGAAAAGAGAAGATGACAAACAATTTGTTATCTATCAAACACAATGACGATTGTCTAATCGGCCTACCTCTAAAAGAATGAGATTCTACTCCTCCAGTGAAAAGATGGTTAAGGATAAATCACACCACTGATGAGATTCAGATAAAAGTGAAAAACATTGCAAGTGAGGATGCCAATCGAGAAGCAAAATGGAAATATCTTACATACTGGTAACAGTTCATTTATTTTTTGTAAGGTATTAGTTAATAATTTTTCATTAATATTTTAAAACAACTCATAACATAATCTAGTTTTGTGTCTATGTTTTATTGTTCTTATTTAAGTATTAACTGCATGAAATAGTAAGCTAGCTTTTGTAATATCATATTTTATACTTAGGGCTGTGAACTGGTTAAATTATTGAATCCTGGTTAAATTATTGAATCCTGCCACTGCCCATACCCTCCATGGCTGAACACAGTTCTGTAGAATTTGGGCTAACAGCAACGAGTAGATGCTGCATGCTACATACTGCTCCACCAAGATTGTCATCTCAGAAAATTGGGTGACAATGCCTTGCATGGACAATGAATAATTTAATGTGACCATTCTAGCCGTGGTCTCTGAAACTCCTACCAAATGACTTTTTCCTGATATGGTTAGAAGGTGTGCATAGATCCTACTACTATTCAGTGTGAGTGCTGGTTAACAAGGTTCATGATGATAGCCATCCTTCTGTGCATAATTGAGCCATCTAAGCTGCAGGTGAAGGATCTCACCATCAGCAAAACCCAGGAGCAAGCCAGGTCCTCTGGTCCCTGAAATTCCTGTGGACACCCTTGATCCTGGAAGACAGCTTTGACTTTCGAAGAGCGTCTGCAGAATAGCAGAACCAGGAGTCAGAGAAGGACACAGAACACTGCACTCCCCAACCCAGAGCACAAATAAAGCCGAGTGCTTTGGGGCAGAGGGCTGGCTTGTAAAGTGGGGTGCCATGCAACTGAGTATCATCAGGCCGAGGCTTCCTGGAGTAGGTGCCTCTGGGTACTTAATTCAAGGAGCTAGGTTCGGGATCCTTGGAGCTGTAGCTAAGTGTCTTTGAGTTGAAGCTTAACAGCAGAGCGTCATGCACTTGGGATATTTATTAGCAGCCTGAAAGAACTTTGCTCATGTCTGAACCTAACACGTCTCTCCTGAGCACTTCAACCCGAATCATAACCTGTTCACTTCACAATAAACCTTATACTCGAGTTCTGTGTGGCCATTGCAATTTATCCATTACTTGGTAGAATCTAAGGTGCAGGTGTTGCTCCTGGCCATCTACTGTCTAACTAGGTTTCAGTCTAATCACTTTTTCATGTCTTTGGTTAGAGAAAATTAGGTCCAGTCAATGCTCATTACAGGGAGCAAAGGGTTGTTTTTCTACTTCCAAGTCTATAATTTAAAAGAACATTTTCCTATGAAATAGATGAAGGTTTAAAGAGCAGTGTAGTTTTCCATTCGACATTTCTTACACGGGTTGTTTCATCTGATTGATAGCCATCCCCACAGTGTGACAGTACTTTCCCCGCTTCCTACCTGTTTATTATTATTACAATTCCTTCTTTGTTCCTTATTTTGTCTGGGTAAACGTTGACCTTTGCATTTCAATTGTTCATTGCTCTGAGGTGTGTGAACTTCAGTTGTTCACCTTATAGACATCCCTATTGTTGGGCTGAAAGTTGAACCATGGAAATGAGTTCCTTTACAGATATGAAGGGTAAGAGGAATAGTATGGAGCAATGTGGCAGGTTCTACCTGCCCCACCCAACCAATAAGCCTGATCTTTTTATTTTATTATGTGTTGTTCCATATTTTCCCCCCACTCTGTCCAGGGAGCGGTAGCGGAGCATCATCTAGTTCCTCTGGTGTCAGAATCGTGGAGATTGATGTTCTCATAGTCAGACTGACATCACTCTCCTTTCTTCAGGACAGGAGCAAACCAAGAGTTGTACCTTATTTAACTGCTAAAGTTACTTGTAAGGCATCAGTTTTGCCCACTGAAGTAGGATTTAGAACATTGTCTGTGTGGATTACATTTTGCCACTTGAGCTTGTTGATGTCTTCTGATACTATGACCTGAGCCCTCAGGCCCAGAACACTCTCTATAATTTTATGACACTCCAAACCAAGAGTGTACATTAAAATCTATCATTTCAAAGCACTGAAACAATCTGTTTTCACCCAGCTTCTAGCACTTTCCTCTTGAAGACTTCTCCACATGGATCCAACCACACTCACTGACTTACAGGTTTCAACCACGCTCTCTGACTTACATGTCAATTGTTTTCAGAGTAAGATAAATATGGGCACAATATTAAAAAATGACAAATGCTCCAAGGTGCTAGTAATAAAAAAAGTGGTGTTTGGAAAGAAGTACCCCTGCAGTAGAGAAACTTGCCGTTCCAGTACAGATTTGGAGGGCAGCGGCCTTAAAAGCAGACATTAAAGAAGGAGAAAAATCTTTTAGTGACTGGATTGTCATAATGAAGTTCTTTTCGGATCTTGTGTTTGTTGTTCTAAACTCACCTCTGACTCCTAGCAACCATGCATAAAACAGAGTTAGGTCATGCCCATCCTGTGACATCTGGACAATTAACATGATGCACAAATCCACTGCTGTGGCCACTACGTATTTTGAGTGCCTGTCAAGATCAGGGACCTTGATGACACACTTTTGATGCTCCATAGGGTCTGCTTTGGCTAATTTGGGGGAAAGATTTGTTGGCCTTTCTTCCTACTTTGTCTGAGTCTGGCATCTCTGCTGATACCTATCATGAATAACTCTGATACCATTTGAAATGTCAATAGCATAAATACCAGCCTTATGGAAACAAGCAATCCTCCACTTTTTGGCAAACTGACAGATGAGTGGTGTGTTAGGATTTTCATTTTGGAACACCCGCCAAGATTCTGACAATAAATTGGCTCAAAACTTCAGTTGTTTTTTAAGATTTTTTAAATTGTTTTTAGCTGTTTGGACCTTTTGCTTTGATGTGTCTTTTTCTCTTGCCCTTGAGGATCCTAAAGTGAGATTTGGGAGATACTATACTAGGAATTACTCATCAACTACCAATTTAAACCAGACGTTTTAGAATTACGATAGTTTTTCGGGCTTCGAACCAGACTTTTCCACTGTTCATTTTCCTCTGTTCTTTCTTTAGGAAAAACAAATACGTTGTTGTTGTTGTTGTTGTTGTTGTTGTTGTTAGATGCCGTTGAGTTGGTTCTGACGCATAGTGAGCCTATGGACAGCGGAATGAAGTGCTGTCGGTTCCAGTGCCCCAGCCTCTCAGTTGTTCTCCTGTTTAAGCCTGTTGTTACAGCCACTGTGTCAATCCGTCTCATAGAAGGTTTTCCTCTTTTTCACTGTGCCTCTACTTCTCGAAGTGTAAGGTCACTTTCCAGGGACTGGTCTCTCCTGACAACATGTGCAGAGTGCACGAGATGTTCTCCAGATCATCCTTGAAGGAAACAACAGGCTGTACTTCTTCCAGGAGAGGTATGCTTATTCTTTGGGCAGTCCATGGGACTTTCAATAGTCTTTGGCAGCACCATCATTCAAATGTTTTGATTCTCCTTTGGACTTCTTTATTCAATGTCCAATTTTCACATGCATATGAGACGATTGAAAATATCATGGTTTGGATTAGGCACACTTTAGTCCTTGAAGGAGTTTTGTTAGGCTGCGTGGTCTAGAGAAATAACTCCAGTGACACGCACCTATGTATGAAAAAGAGCTTTACATCAGGAGATGATTATGTATCAAGAAGGTAGCCAAGCCTATCAATCTGATGCTAGCCCATCAGTCCCTCTCAGACTCATTATCTCGAGTCAATGATGCAGAAAAGTAAAGCAGATGCAGGAGGATCACAGGCCACTGGATGTAAAGCCATAGCTCCAAGATTGGTGGAAACATGGCAGGGCACTGAGAGATCTCAGGGTCAGGAAGCCCATATGGAACTACCCCTGGACAGAGGCCCAGCAGACAGGAAGGCAAGGTAATAGAGGGAGAGGGAAATTCCCAGTTTCCCTGCTTATGAGAAGGCATGCCCCCCAGGAGGCATCATCAAACAGTGTCCTGATTGACAGGCTAAACTCCACTCCTACCCTTCCATAAAAATTCAAGTTGACAGAAGATACCTACCTACCACAATAACATTCTTACTTTTCTTTAAAGGAAACCAAAGAAGAATCAATGCATTTGAATTATATTGCTAGTGAAGAATATTCAAAGTCCTAGAGGCTTCCTCATTTAAAAAAATCTGTCTAGAAAATAATATAGACAGATTGCTCCTTAGAAGCAAGGGTGGCAAGACTTCATCTCAAATGCTTTGGACGTATTGCTATGAGAAGCCAGTCCCTGGAGATGGACATCATGGTTAGTAAACAAGAGGAAGGCCCTTTGCAAGATGAAGTGACACAGCGGCTACAACAATGGGCTCAAACAGAAGTACAATTGTGAGACTGGCTCAGGACCTGGCAGTGTTTGGTTCTATATCTAGGGCCACTGTGGAACAGACCATCAATTGCTCATATGTAAATTTACTTTAAAGCTAAAACTCATTCAAATAAATGCAGAAGAGTCAAGCTATGACTTTGAGTCTATACCACCTGAATTACAAGAACAGACTTGACGCAGTGACCATTCATGAAGAGCTGATGAGCTGTGAGAGACCCTGAGGAGCATCACATGTGAAGAAAGCAAAATAAACAACGACAAAGAAGCACTACCATTGAGTTGATGCTAACTCGTGGAGACTCGGCAGGACAGGATAGAACCGACCCTATAAGGTTCTAAGACGCTTTACAGGAGTGGAAATCCCTGTTTTTCTCCTGCGGAGTGGCTGGCAGTTTTGAGCTGCTGCCCTTGTGGTTAGCAGCCCAACACGTCACCACGGTGCCATCAGGGCTCCTGAAGAAACCACAAGGTCATTAAAATGTCGGAAAAGAAAGAAAATATCAGTCAATGTCAGAAGAGACTCCGACATTTGCTCTTAAACATAGAGTAGCTAAAGCAAATAGAAGAAAGGATGAAGTCAAAGAGCTGAATAGAAGTTTCCAAAGGGCAGCTTGAGAAGACAAAGTTAAATATTTATTATATTATGTTATGTTATATTGTTATGTTATGTTATGTTATGTTATAACATGTGCAAAGCCCAAGAGTTAGAAACCATAAATAAAGATTGTATGGATTGTGATAAGAGATGTGAGAGCCCCCAATAAAAGTATTTAAGTATATATATTAAGGAAAATAAATAAATAAATACATCTTTCAAAAAATATGCTCTGTGTATTTAACTGAAAGAATTAAAGAAAAAAATTCAAGCCTGGAGTGTGGTATTGAAAGTTTCTATAGACAAAGTATTGATTGATACAGGAAGCTTCAAAAGAAGGTGGAAAGAACACACAGTCGCTAGTCAACATTCCACCATTTCAAGAAGTACCATAGGAGTAAAAACCGATGGTGATGAAGGAAGAAGCTCGCACTGCACTTACAGCATTAGCCAAAAATAAGACTCCAGGAATTGATGGAATACCAATTGAAATGTTTCAAAACAAGCTGATGAAGCACTGGAAGCACTTACTCAACTGTACCAGGAAATTTGGAAAACAGCTGCTAGAGATTCGGCCTGGAATCAGAGGGGATGTAAAACAAGGGATATCACTGTTAATGTCAGCCAGATCTTGACTGAAAGCAGAAACTACCAGAAGAAATTTATTTGTGTTTTATTGATTCTGAAAAGGCATTTGACTGTGTGGTTTACAACAAACTGTGGATCGTTTTGAGAAGAATGGAAATTCCAGAACACTTCATGGTGCCCAGGCAGAGTTTGTAAACAGATCAAAAGGCAGTTATATGCATAGAACAAGGGAATACTGAAAGGTTGGAAATCAGAAAAGGTGTGCATCTGGATGGTATTTTCTCACCATTAAATCTGCATGCTGAACAAATAATCATATGGAGGAGAAGAATGTGGCATCAGCGTTTAAGGAAGGCTTATTGACAACCTGCAATATGTGGATGGCACAGCCGTATTTGCTGAAAGTAAGGAGAAGTTATGCAAAAATCCAATGGATCATGGCAAATGACAGTGGATTATCATAAGCTTCACATAAGCTGACTCCAATAGCAGGTGCTGTTCCAGGCATGGTTCAGTTGCTTGAGCATATTAATTCTTCTCCTGGTACTTGGTATGTAACTTTGATCTATCCAATGTCTTTTTCTCAATTTTGGTTTCAAACAATGAACAGAGTTTGTCTTCAGCTGGCAAGGGTAACAATACACGTTTATAAATTTCCCTCAGGATTACAAAGGGTTATCAAAGACAAAAACCAGAATTTTGTTGGGTGGAGCGAAGCTTTTTTTCTGCTTGGCAAGCACTGAGCAAGTGCACCTTGTGGCATTGCCTGGGAAGGTTCTCTCTGGTCACAGTGAACTTTTTTGTAAAAGCAATTTTGTTCAAATCTCATTTTTTGTGATGTCCGATTTAGGAGAATAGTGTGTAGCTGTGAAATTTGTTTCCTACTCAGAAAAATGCTGATGTTAAACACAGCTTACAAGGACAGCAATATGGGGGGGGTTAACCTCAAGTGTGTGAGTGGTTTTCTAATTTCAAAACAGGTGAAGCCTCCTTCTGGACGTCTGTTAACTTCCCAAACGGATGAAATGTGCATTCAGAGTTCATTCCAGCACGAGAGACTGTTAATCAAGTTTTTTAGGCAGAGATTCTGAAAAGATTGCCTAACAGTGTGTTACAAAAAAGGGCTGATTTGTGGTAGATGGGCGACTGGTTGTGGCACCACAACAATGCACCTGCTAATGTAGCCATCTCAGTACACCAGTTTTTGGCAAAAAAACAGCATGCCTTTCTTGTCCCACACACCTTACTCACCTGACTTGACTCTGTGTGACACCTTTTTGCTTCCACGAATGAGGAGGGACATGAAAGGACAATGATTTCATGGACATAGAAGAGGTGGAGTGGGGGGGAGGGTGATAGAGGTGTCGTAACTATCCAAACAGATGAGTTTGAAAAATGTTTCCAAGAATGGAATCACAGATTTGACAAATGTATTAAGTGTAATGTAGAGTACCTTGAAGGTGATACGGTTGTTTTGGGGAAAAAAAATTAAATATAGCTTTGATAAAAAGTCCAGTTTTGAGGGGAGTATCCCCTTGTATGTCAAATCTCCAAGATTATGCTAAAATTTATTCTGCAGGGAAATTGATCGCTGTGTTAGTCTGGGTACTTTAGAGAAACAAATCCACAGAAACTCATGTATAAGAGAGAGTTTTACATAAAGACTAAGTGAGCATCAAGAAAATATCCCAACCCAGTGATACCCAAGCCCACAAGTCCAACGTCAACCCATTAGCCCATATGTCTGACACTAATCCACAAAGTCCTCCTCCATCTCACAAAGCAGATGCAATGATGCCGACTGCAGGAGGAGAGCCGAGTCAGTGGATGTGTAAACATCTCAGCGCTGGCAGGAGTCTCCACACTGCTGCTCCAGCACCCAGGGCTGCATCAGGGTAGGTCCATGTGGCTTCTCCTTGGGGATGTCTTGCAAGAAGTCAGCCTTGCAAGCTCAAGCTGGGAACTGATAAGGCAGCTGCACCCTGGTCCGACCATCACAAAGCAAGAGACCTGAGAACTCAAAAGGCGAGGCTCACTGAGCCATTTATTCCTCTGCCCTTCAATTAATCCCACATGTGTTTATCGGCCAGGTTGGCACAATAAAGTAAATAACTCAATCGCCTTACCCAAAATGTCAGACTAGTCCATTAAATTGATGATATTTCACAGATTGGACCTCATAAGGAAGACTTATAATGACTTTAGACTTATTGATAAAACACCTATCTCCAAGAGGTTGGGAAATTAACCCAACAAAAATTCAGGCACCTTCCACCTCAGTGAAATTTCTATGCCTCTAGTAGTGTGGGGCGTGTCAAGATATCCTGACTAAAGTGACATAAATGATTGCATCTGGCCTTTCATACAACTGAGAGAAAGACAACACCTGGTAGGCCTCTTGGAGTTGGGAGACACCATATTCCTCATTTGGGTGTGCTACTCTGGCTTATATAACAAGTGATTCCAAAAGCTGCCATCTTTGAGGGGGACTAAGAACAAAAGAAGGTTAAAGTTATCATCCTAGTCCCTCTGCCAATTGATCTATATAAGCTAGCTTATCCAATGCCTGAGGTGTCAGTGCACATAGAGATTCCATTTGGAGTCTTCGGCCGGCCTCTGTGGGAGTTGCCATGCAGACCTTTAGAATTTTGAACCCTCTCATCCTCTGTGGGAGTTGCCATGCAGACCTTCAGTGGAGACTGAACACCTCACCATGAACCACCAAGTCATCATGTGGTCTGAGCCACCCATCATGAACAAGGTATTAACTGACCCCCAGAGTTAAAATTTGTATGTGCACAGCAGCACTTCATCATTAAATAAATGTGCTCCACACAAGATCTTCCTAAAGCAGGATCTAAAAGTACAATCAAACTGCATGAAGAAGTATCCCAAATGCCTATGGTCTACACTCCTGTCATAGTACCATCTCTCTCCCATTCTACACCTACAGCCTCATGGCATTCCATAAGGTCAGTTGACTGGGGAACAAAAACTCATGCTTGGTTTACTGATGGTTCTGCACAATATCCAGGTACCACTCAAAAGTGGATAGCAGCAGCACTGCAACCCCTTTTGGGGACCTCCATGAAGGACAGCGTTGAAAGGAAATCCTACCAATGAGGAGAGCGTCAAGGGGTACATTTCGTGGTTCAGTTTTCTTAGAAAGAGAAATAGCCAAATGTGCAACTATATATTGATTCATAGGTTGTGGTTGGATGGTCTTCCCTGGCTGGATGCTCAGGGACTTGAAAGTCATATAGTTGGAAAATCAATGACAATGAAGTATGGAAAAGAGATATGTGGATATATCTCTTTGAATG
>NW_022111373.1:18099621-18101658 GCF_000313985.2 Echinops telfairi
GTAGTTCCACTCACCATTTCTCCTAATGACCCACTCATCACATCTGTGCTTCCTATTCTTGCAAATCTGGAGCTTAATTCCAAAGGGAGGGATACTCCTACCTGAGGACACAGCACCGATTCAACTGAACTGGAAGTTGGGTTGACAAAATGCCTCCTGGCAATTTTGGACATCTCATTCTTCTGGATCAAAAGGCAAGGAAGGATATTACTGTGTTGAATGGTGTGATTGATCCTGATTAACAAGGGGAAATGAAATTAGTATTGCATAACAGAGGTAAAGAAAAAACTATCAAATCCAAAATACTCTTAAATTGTCTCGTAGTACTATCATATCTCGTACTCAAATCAATGGTAAAGTACACCACCCCAATTCTGACAGGAATGCTAATAGCCCAGACTCTTCAGGAATGAAAGTCTAGGTCACTCCACCAGGCAAAGTACCAGGACCAACCAAGGTACTCACTGAGCGCAAATGAATTAAGGAATGGGTAGTGAAAAATAGGTAGCTCTACATACCAGTGACAGCCTCGTGAAAAACTGCAGAAATGAGGATTGTAACTATTATAAGTAATTCCTATTTGAAGTATGTGCCAAATATCTTGTTTTGTTCATTTATAAAATATAAGATAAACATGGGGTTAGTGGATTTTGGGTTGTATGAATGTCAATTGTACCATGTTAGGTACACATATGATTTTATTATTGTCTTTGTTGATTATGTATGGTTAAGGAGATGTGTACAAGTGTCAAGCTGACAAAGGTTATATGTAATGGTTACAGTCTATGTCAACTAGCTACTCCTGGGTGAAGGTAAAGGTGAAGCCCAACCTACCAACCAGGTCACACCCTTGTGATGCTTCCTTGAGCATGTGATCATTTTCATAAGAGAACAGCTGAGTAGAGTTGATTTCTCTTTAGCCCTTCCTCTCCTTCCGGAGCTGGTTCCTATGACTGGTTTGTTGATTGCCTGTTGTATCACTTGCGAATCCCAGGAGCTGTCAGCAGACTACTAACAGTGAATTCATTTGGTCACCTTTGGATTCATGCACCTTTGCATCCACCAACCCATGCCCCCACACCACCTCCTGCTTTGTCATCCTATTTCCTGTTTGTCAGCTTCCATAGCTACACAAGTCAGAAGCCTGACTTGAACAAGATTGGATTTACCTGCTTCCATAATTGTGTAAACCACTTAGTGATATAATCTCTGTCCCTATACAAACACATATAAACACCACTGGTTCTGTTTCTCTGGGGAACTTACCCTAACACACAAAGTTTGTCAAATTAGTCTTCAAAAAATAGAAATATCATCAAAGTATTCTTAGGGACTAAACAGTAAGCATCTCCAGGTCTCAGAGTAAATAATTATTCCAACAATGCTAGTTTTTAAATATGTCTACATTGCCTTCAAAATGAGAAATGTAAATTAGATAATTTATGATAATAGTTGACTAACGTCAAATATAAATGTATGGTTCATCTGCCAAAAGGAAATTTTAAAGATCTGAAAACAAGGTTTGCTATAGACTCATTGGGTATGAAAAATATATATGTTGAAATGGGGCTTCATAACCCTCTATATTAGGTTTCATTTTCTGTGAATATTCATTCTGCTATAAAAATATAATGTACTTTATATTGAGTGACCATTCCCAATGCCTTCCTTGGAATATTACATAACATATAGTATATACTTCACATTTTTCTATCCAAAAGCTTCTGTTTTCTAAAATGTATCTGGCTACATGTTTTCCAAGAAGTTGTGAGCCTGGGTTATGATTACCCCTTAAAAAATATTTATACTATATAATAATTCTGTTTATCTGTTTAGAGAAAAACAGAAACTTAATCATAATTATGCTCAATCTTCCACCACCCATGTCAATTTGTCATGCTGTGGTAGCTTGTGTGTTCTTGTGATGCTGGAACCTATACAACAATATCATTGGTATTTGAAATAACACCAGGGTCACTTACGGTGGACAAGCTCCACCAAAAAGTGCACATAGAGATTCCATTTGGAGTCTTCAGC
>NW_022111373.1:18102435-18104543 GCF_000313985.2 Echinops telfairi
CTTTTCCTAATTTGCATAGCTGCTTGGACTGGTGAACTGGGAAGCAGAAAGACCACAGGCTGGTGGAGGCAGAGATGAATGAATCCAAGATCATCAAATCAGGATGTGGCTTTTTCTGACTGATGGACCAGTTTGTAGGGGAGAACATTATGCTTGGTAAATAATAAGTGAAGAAGAGGAAGACCTTCAACAAGATGGATAGATATATAGTGACTGCAGCAATGGGCTGAATCATAGCAAGAGTTGTGAGGATGGTCCAGGACCAGGTAGTGTTTCATTCACCTGTACCTAAAGTCATTCTCAGTTAGAACCCACAGAACAACACTTAACAACTACAACATTAGATCTTCACAACAAATCTGGACTTAGTTTTCATAGTAAGTCAACAGCCAGCATTGAGATGATCATTGTTTTTAGTTTTTAAAAAAATTAAACCTATTTTGCTCTTCACTGAAGTAACACCACCTCAGTATACTTGTGGTACAGCTTTGTAAAGATAGTCATAGCAAGTAAATGGTTTAGCAAACAAATATTGTGCTGTTGTCATGTACCATCAAATCTGTTCTGATTCACAGGGACCTTACTTACAACAAAACAAAATATCACTCAGTCTTACACCACTTTGGTCAATAAATACCCATGACTTCATATTTTAGCCACTCATAAAAGAAGGCCTGATAAATATTATAAACAGGACAGATATTGAAATGATTCTTTTAAACCAGGTCTACTGAAAATATCTCATTACCAATTTCACCTGAATAAATGTCTCTTTAGATTACTCTCCTTAGAAAACAAATAATAATGAACATTTTGAAAGCATGATTCATCAAAATTTTCGCTGGCTTAGTAAACGGAGACCCTTCCTTTTCATTTAATTGCTAGAAGTTGATACTCGTTCTTGTACTCCTTTGCTACCCAAACCAAGCACTTTATCTCTTGAAGCAGATGCCTTTTCCAGCAGTTCTTAGCTCACTGACTTGCTCTGTAGCTTCCAGACAGTCAAGCTTTTTTTCCCCATTGACTCCTACTCTCAAGTTCGTTTCATATCAACTCTATTAATGGAAATTCCCACTAATGGGAACCTTCCTTTTTTAGCCTCCTATTTTATTTTATTAATTTAATATAAGTGTTAATTTAATATCATTTTACAAACTTTTCCTGTTTAATGTCAATTAATAAGTCACTGGTTTGCTACTCAAAACAGCACTTAATGTCAATTATTACAATCATCCTTTCATTTGAAAACTGAATTTTTTAAATGAACCTGATTTTAATATGCGTCTTCAAACTTTCTAGGTAATGAATTGAACAGACTATAAAAGATTATTCTTTGAACTTTTTTATTATTGTTAAAGAGTTGGAAATTATTATTGGAGTTTCCTAACTGATCAAAATTGTATATAAAAAAATTAAATGATGCAAAAATTCTAGCAGTACCTTATGAGGTTCCTTAATGGCTGACCAAAGATTCGTATTAATTCTTTCACATAAATCATTTCACCTTATCTCTACCTAATATTTTTATTGTTTTCCTAGTTTCCTTTCTTGACAAGTGCTTAAATATTTTTTTATGCTTTAAAAGATACTGACCATCACACCTAATTCAATTTTATGAGAAACTTTTAAAAAGAACCAAACCCAAGCCAAATGCCTATAATGAATTGCAGTTTTGGAAACCCACAGGGGCAATTCTACCCTGCCCTATAGAGGTGCTATGAGTCAAGGAGCGCACTCTCCATTTAATCTTGGAAGTTATTCGTGGGCATGTTAATTTGCATCAAGTCTAGGAACAAAATTTGATTCTTTCTCACAAGTAGATGAAATAATGGGGATAAATACCATATTTATATTATGGTAAATATACAAAATTAAGGTAAACTGAGAACAAAAATATATTGATGAATCTTACCTAGTTTTACCTCTTTTCTTTTTTAATTTGTTTGAAAGATTGGGGTTTCTCAAAACTATAACCAAATCTCATGTAACCTAATATTATTTAAGAACAAAAAGAAAAAACTGTACAATGAGTAAAAGAGTTTTGACAAATACAAGAGTACAGTCAAAATTGTTGATATCAACACCATGAAGTTAAGATTATTCATCTG
>NW_022111373.1:18105051-18106790 GCF_000313985.2 Echinops telfairi
TATTATGCCAATGTCTTATACAAAATGTGAAATTATATAATTGTTTAAATTACCAAAATAAATGTCCAAAGATGTCTACCATATTTTATATCTGAAAAAATGTACATAATATATTGGTATAGCATGAATTATTCACCTGTTAGCACAACATAGTTATACCACAAATGTCACATGTCCCTAAATTTAAAATACCTACTTACAGTTACTGAACACTTTATAAGTAATGTGTTATACAATTTTGGAATGGAATTACATGGGTGCTTAAAAAAAAACTTTGAATCAAGGTCTGTTTTTTTTAATTGTCTCTTTTGGCCTTGCACAGTTTACTTCATTTTCTCTGACTTTCATTCTTCATCTGTAAAATACTCTGTGGAGTTAGAGTAGAACTGTGAATTGTAAGGTTTTTGGTGGCTGATTTTTTTCAAAAGTAGATCGCCAGGTCTTTCTTCTGAAGGCCTGCTGGGTGGGCTCAAAGCACCAGACTTTCAGTTAGCAGTCAAATGCGTTAATCAGTCAGGGACTCCATCTATAAAACAAGATGGTTAAATTACTTTGTCTCTAAAATTCATTACAGTTTCATCATTTGAGTATTCTATATAACTTTCAACTTCACAGATATTTATCTTTTAGATGCGGAATGTGGTTTCCTTTAAAATCCTGTCACTTATTGCCTAGCATAGGGATTACAACGGGGACAGGGGGTGGGGGATGAATAGAACAGCTCTCAGTCTTTGGATCAGTGAAATCACTGATGTACAAGAAGTGGATCTCACTGAAAACACAAATAGTTCCAGAATGTTCGGTGTGTGTAAATGGCTTAGCCAAAGTGTTCTGAAGGATAGTTTTATGCTCTTGGACATGCCAGCCAAAGAACGATTTTGGGTTATTAATTTTGGCTCTGTAAACAGCATAGAATAGTTCAGATCCATTCTTTTATGTCTGGCACTCTGAGGCTATGAATCAAAGAACAGTCCGTTCTTGTGTCTGATATACAGAGGTGTTAAAGGAGGGGATTGCTAGATACAGCCTTTCTCTAGCAGCCAAAGGCTGGGGACAATGAGACTCTTCAGGGAACTGAGTGGAGAGAAGCACAGGAAAAGTTCTGAGTTCTAAACACAGGCTGAGATCATTATGACTGACATATATTTCCTAGTCTTCAGAGGAAACAGTATCATATCTGTTCTAATACTGCCTTGTAAGGGGAATTATTCCAGAACCTAGACAGTTTTATTTCCAAGGAGGATGGATGGGAACTTTAGAGCTTACATGCCAAATAAATTACCACCATTTATTATCTTTCTGTCCACACAGCTAATAGCAAAGGTTTTGTCCTCATTTAAATTTAAGGGAGGGTTAGTAAAGCCTTTATGTGGATTGCCAAAAGCCATTTCTGAATAGTTACATAATAACACAAGATACTTCTATTTATGTTATCCATATAGTTGAGCATCATTTTGGTATGATTTTTATGAAGCTATTTAAAGTGGATAACAAGGGAATTATTGAATGCTTATCAACTCTTTCCAAAAATCCCAGCTCAATATTAACTTGCTGCACACACAGCAGGAAGAATTATTTTAGTTATATCATCCAAGTTAATAAAGCAGCTAAAATTAGACAGAGGAACTTCATAAAATTCTCTCAGGTTACTATCTGAATTAGATAATTTTGCCATTGATAAATTTTAAATAACCTTTATGAGCATCTAGAAGAAGATCTATTATTAAAGTACCACGCCG
>NW_022111373.1:18112658-18114084 GCF_000313985.2 Echinops telfairi
GGCCTGCAACTGTGATGAATTGATCTTCTTACAATCCTGAGTTTGTGACAGTTCCCTTTGTCCTGCATGTTCTATTTAAGTGGTCGAAGTTCTGTGGATCCTTGGACACCATGATGACCTCATGCTGATGGTCTCTCTCATCTAGAGGCTTTGTCTTTGTCCTGTTTAAGATTTAATAAATGTGCCCCTAGAAGTTCTATTTGAATTTGGACTCTCTCTTCTCCGCTGGACAACCCTCAACGAGATAGAGTGACTCGGTGGCTGCAACAATGGACTCCAACAGGCCTGGGAGGGAGGAGGATGATGGGCTCATGTTGAACACCACCTTTAAAGAAATAATAATAGAAATACGCCACCAAGTGAAATGTATAAATTCCTATTGGTAATGCCAAAGTATCCTTTAAAATGCAAGATTTATTTAATCCCCTACCCAAGAGATGTGAGAAAACATTCTTCTCTGTACCAGAAGTTGACTAATTTTCTCTACATATGGCCAGATAATAACAAATTTAGCATTTAAAGGTCCATGTAGTCTCTCTGGTAACTACTACCTCTATGTTATAAGGGAAAAGAAGCCTTAAACAATAGATGAATTTAGGTCTTGCTATTTTTTCAATAACATTTTACTTACCAAACTAAGTCAGCTGAGGGTAAAAACTCATCTGAATTTTTCCCAAGTGCTGCAGTTTTCCAGCATTTGATCTACATCTGTGACAATACTCTCAACTGAGCCAATGATCGCACTTCTTTATGACATTATCAGAGCACTTATTATATCACAGTGTAACTGTTTGATTTTATCTATGACTGAGCCTTTTGCAGATAGGAATTGTGTCAATGCAATTTATCATGGCTTCATCAATATCTGACAGAATACTGTGTAATAAATGCTTATTGCTGATTTGGAGAATGACAAGAATGAAGGAGAGAGAGGATGAGGTAGTTATAAGTTTACAATATTACGATTATTAAATACAACTAATTCTAGAAGGATGTATTTTCTAAACTTCTTACCAGCATCTTCTTCTTTCCATCATTCCCACCCCTCAGACTTCTCAGAATTGTAGTGAGACTGACATAAGTATTTTTTAATCTACATTTCTTTGGTTTAGGGCTCCCTTCAGGCAAGGTGGTTTTTATTTTAATGTTTCTACTCTGCTTCTCTTGGCTATGCTGTCACTATCTTTTAAAATATTTTTGTTTACAAGATGAAATAAAATTGAACGAACAAATGCATTGTATTGCCCTCTTCTTTCTAGAATAATATCACTCAAACTCCATTTTCAGTATTATAATGAACTGAACACAATTGAAACCATGATCTAGGTAGGATACAAAGCCTACCAACGACTGTGAAGCCTAAAAAAGAAGAAAATGGGAGCCTGTGGTAGTTACATAATCTGGTGTCAACTTGAGACTATTAAGA
>NW_022111373.1:18115711-18117527 GCF_000313985.2 Echinops telfairi
GTATTTCATCATTGCTACACTGCACTCTGATTTGCTACTTAGAGATAGAATTTTAATGTCTTCTGACTTCTTTTGTTTCTAATAAAAATTCTATTATTAGCGAGTCACTTGTAAATTTTGTTGTTGCTTCTTCAAAAGTAGTGCATTGTGGTAGTTAGTGACAACTTGGCACCAGGAGACTCAGTGGTTTGGCCTGAGTGAGATATGGCCAAAAATAATGCAATTAGCTCTCTGAATGAACCTGTTTTGACCAACCAAGTAGTTGTGGGAGGGTTGGGGTGAAATGTAACCTCCTTGCTCGAGTCACAGCCCTGATGCAATTGAAAGTACATTTCTTGGCGAGTGTCGCCTAATTCCTATGTAAGTAGATACTGTGAGGAAGACTGCTTGCTCCTTGCTGTTTCTTGGAAACTGCATCTGGCCCCAAAACTCCAGTTCTTTGGACTTGAGCTAACAGCCTGTTACATTGCCTTCCCACCCTGGGAGCTATCAGTAGCCTACCAGGGAACCCACCGGCTGGTCTATCAACCTTTATTCTGTGGACTTTGCAAGTTCAAGCCTGACTTGCTGACCTTGGATTCATCTGCTTCTGCGCCCACCAGCCTGTGGTCTTCCTGCTTCAAATTTTTTATTTCCTGGTTGATCTTCCTGAGTCTTGGCTCATTATCCACAAATAAAGAAAAGCCTCCAACTTAACAACTAAGCCACAGACTTGGGCCAGACTGAACTCAACTGCTTCGACAATTCTGTGAGACATGTTCTTGATATAAATTCCGTGTGTGTGTGTGTGTGTGTGTGTGTGTGTGTGTGTGTGTGTTGTTTGACTGGTGTTGCTTCTCTAGAGAGCCCAGCCTAACACATGTCTTTTTCCCCTCTGGGTTCTTTTAATATACTTTGGTTTTCATTTTCTCTGACTTTTAGAAATATTCTCAGTTATGAAATTCTTTATATTTACCCTGCTTGAGGCTGGGTGATATTTATAAAGATGCAAACTTTTAAGAATTTTGGGGCTAGTTCCACATATTCTTACTCAGAATCAGGGCTAGTAAATGTCCCCAGAAGAAAAACAGCCATGCATTTAAGATTGTCATGCTTTTAATGTGTTACTCCAGATCATTCAACCATAAAAAGTCTTGAAGGTTTCTGTTTATCCCAGAAAACAAAAGTAGGACCCAAAAGCAGGTCCAATGTTCACCTTACCCAGAATCAACAAATTCCAACCTCAGAAAAAAAATTTTCTTCTCTGAGATTTTGGCTCAGCATCTCCTCTTTGGTACTCAGTCCCTGATTTCTTGAAAATAAGACATTTTCACTTATCTGGAATTTCCTGTTTGTTACAAAAGACTGTTTTCCTGATAAACTATGTAAATTAGTGAATTAGGCCAAATTAAGTACAAACAAGATTAATAATAACTGATATTTGGCATTAGTCTGGATGATATAGTTTTTAATTGCTGCATTAAAAGCACAACTAATATAGTAATCTAAAACAACATAATTATTTCAGTATCTATGGGTCAGGCATCTAGGCATGAATCTTAGCTAGGTTCTCTGCTCAGGGTTTTGCAAAGCTACAATCAAGGTGTTGATCAATCTGCATTTTTTTCTACAAGTTGTAATAGTCTTCCAAGTTAACACGGTTGTTAGTAGAATCCAATTTCTTATCATTGTAGGGTTAAGGATAGATTTTATTATTGACTGTCATCTCAGAGTTTCTGTCAACATCCTGAGGATTCTCAAATTTCTGCACATGACCTTGTCACATGCAATCACAATGTTCCCCGACAACATAACAATGTACTTCTTCAATGTCAGA
>NW_022111373.1:18118552-18120432 GCF_000313985.2 Echinops telfairi
TGATGCGCACTTGCCCTTTATATAAAACTCTCTCTTATACATGAGTTTCTGTGGATTTGTTTCTCTAAAGTACCCAGACTAATACAATGGGCAAGGGAGGGGAACAAAAGAGGAGCTAATAACAAAGGGATCAAGAAAAAAGATAATATTTACAAATTGTGGATGCCAGCAATTGTACATGTCTGCTTGATATAAATGGATGTAAGGATTGTTATAATATATGTAAAAGCCCCCAATGAGATAGAGAGATAGATGATAAATAGATACAGAGATAAAAAGAAACAGTGTCTGTCTCACAGGAAAACTTTCATATATACAGGCACTTGCTTCATTGGGATCACCACAGTGATCGTGAAGTATGGTGGGAATTCCAGTTAACAAAGAGAAAATATACCTTCTCACTACAGGAATAATGTATTTAGTTCCAAGTAATGTGGAATATAGATTCAATATTTCCAAATACTCCATCTTTATGAAGAGTTTAACATCTAAATTTTTATAAAAAACAACAGCTTGTAAATATTATTAGTGATGAAACATTGTGAAGGCTAATATTTGTCAGGTTATGTCAAGTGTAACTACATATAACCTTAGTTTCCAGATTTCAGCCTCTTGTTTACTAACAAGCATCCTAGCCAAAGATAACAAGGAAGTTTTGGGGAGCTGTCATCATCAGATCCTTGCAGAAAAACACTGGTGATTTAGGGAGATTTTCTGTAAGGCATATTAAGAAAGATTAAATTCTATCTCCCAACAAACTTTGGTGACATTATAATAACAGTACTTGTGAATATGATCTTATTTCAAAATACGATCCTTAAAGATGTTATCATTCACCACAGAAATAAAAATAAGCAAATGCAAAGTAATGAAACAGATGCAATACAGAAAGAAGTCCTCAGGAAACAAGCTAGAGTATCCCACACAACAAGGTACTGCAGGAAGAACGTGCTCTTGGGATGATTTTGGTCCAGACTTTGAGATCGGGAACAACACTGTCCACAATCTCAATAAGCAAAATTCCAGATTAGATTCTGCTAATGAGAGACACCTTAGCAAGATTTTGAGGTGCAGAAATCACTATTAATTTGTGGTAGTAATAAGCACATTTACAGAGTTTAGCAAATGGGAGTTTCTGGGTATACTCCTGGAAATCACTTTACCTCTAAAGGTCACTGAGATCATCAGTAATAGTTTTCTAAAATTCTTGACCTTCCTAATTTCTGAGTGTTAGTTTCTCTGACTTTCACTGCTCCTTCTCTTTAAATAGCTTCATAAATTATAAACTTCCTCCAACAATTCCCTCCCTCCCTCCTTTTTCAAAATAGCATCTTTCTCACAGGAAAACTTTCATATACACTCGTATGTAAATAGATATTTATTTTTAAATAGATATTCAAGTGGAGGCAAAAAAATCCAAAACAAGCACACAGGTGATATTCTCTGTAAAACTATTTAAGTATGAAATAGTTTGTGTTGACACATAAAGCAAAGAATTTAATAGTGAAAAATGGGTATACAGAGCTATAGAAATACAGAATCAAAAATACAACATTTTATGAAATACGATACAGGATGAAATACAAAAGCAACAACCTTTAACATAATATTTATAACTACTAAAAACATACATAAGGAAAACAGTAAGAAACAGCTGGGATTTTTTTTAAATACTTTTATTGGGAACTCTTACAGCTTTTATCATACATTCATTCATTGTGTCAAGCACATTTATGCACATGTTGCCATCATCATTTTCAAAGCGTTTTCTTTTAATGTTTTAAAGTTCAAAGGCTCAAATCTTTCACAGTAGGTCATAGATAGATACTTTCTAATGTTAAAAATTTGACTTTCAAAATGGACTCCAGAGCTAAATGGCC
>NW_022111373.1:18122300-18123716 GCF_000313985.2 Echinops telfairi
GTATTGTAAACAATTTTATTCTCATTCATTCACAAATGCTTAGAGCATTAAAAATACTAGTTGAGGTAGTTAGTTTATTGTGCCAGCCTGGCCGATAAACACATGTGGGATTAATTGAAGGAAGGAGAGATAAATGGCTCAGCGAGCCTCGCCTCTCTTGTCTCTTGCTCTTTGATCATCGGACCAGTGTGTGGCTGCCTTGCTTGTTCTGTGCCTCAATTTGCAAGCTACACTACCTGAGGGACACCAAAACTGTGGACTGTGTCATTGTAATTTGAGGTTCCTTCAAGACCTGCTTCACCACACAATTGGAATGTACATCTCTTGAGCTGGGGATTGACTGTTGGTGACCTAACTGACTATTGGTGACCTGCCTTGCTGTTTGCTGCCCGTGCCGGCACAGCCTGAATCTCTCTACAGAGGACTACCGGGTGGCCCTCAAGACTTGTAGAACTGCCAGTGTCTCACAACTATCTAACACATTTGAATTGTACTGAGCCCTTTGTACTGCTTTATAATTTAACTGTTTATTTCTTGTGTTATCTATCTATCTATTTATAATTATTAGCAATCTGGTTTTTATCTCTCTAGAGAACCCGGTCTAACACATTTTGGTACCAGGAGTGGTTCTAGAGAAATAAAATCATAAATATGGGCTTCTTAAATTGGCTTTCCAGCCTGATTAGTCTTAACAGTAGGCATGCTACACAACACCCCAAAGCATGGATGAGTCAGCTACTCTTACTAATCCATGGTGTGAAATAGCAAAGATAATACCTTCAGTAGCACTACTGATAGATGAGGGGCTCTGATTGAGCATATGTTTGATATTTTCCAGGAGTTTGGTGAGGATGACAAGTATAGGGAAGCTGGTTGGCTGGTCCTTCTTCCAGTGGAAAGTGTGATTGAGGAGAGGGATGGTCTCAGAGCCTCGGAAGCACGCCTCAGGTGCAGACTACCAGGTTTGAAAGCTTCCATCTGTGCTGCATGGGAGGGCCTTCTCTCCTCTAGTAAAAGAACTGACATTGCTGAGAACCAGGTCCAGAGTCTCCTTATGCGAGTGGCTGAATGACAACGGCAGCTGAATTGCAGATCTAGAGCAGTGTCTGATACCAAAGTGAAGGCATTGATTGGGAAAAGTTGGGACCTTAAAACATGGGATGGGAACATATGGGCTGATGATCCAGAACAGGAGGATATTGAGCCCTTAGAAACAACTGACCTACCCCAGTCAATAGATCCACCCCTCCCAGCTGAAAGAATTAATTCACAATCCACACCTGAGCAGATTAGCCAAATTACTGATGTTGATATGCCAGGTGGGGCTGCATCCGTAACATTGCATAAAGGAGATGGCCTTATAAGATATTGCTGAGAGCACCCAGCAAACACCCTCACCACCCATTATTTCCACTA
>NW_022111373.1:18129328-18192787 GCF_000313985.2 Echinops telfairi
GCGGGCCGGATAAATGTCCTCGGTGGGCAGCGTGTGGCCCATGGGCCATAGTTTGAGGATGCCTGATGCCAGCTTTAATTTAATCTATTTACGCGGAATAAAATAAGCACCTCTTTGTTTTTTTTCCCCATGACATCTATCTTGATATATGTTGCCAACAAACATATTTATAAGATAAAATGAGTCATTGGCATACATTAATCTCTCAAAGGTATATTCATGAGTTATCTGAATGATGAATATATGTACAATCATATATATTTATTATGTGTGTATATATTCATCATTACTATTATTATATATGTATGATATTTTGAAATATATTTTGTATATATAGGAATGATGAAATATATGATGAGCATTCCATGTTTAATATTAATTATTATAAGCTGCTGACTCACCCTTACAAGGAAAAAGTGAACATTATTAAAGACTGAACACAGTTGATATAATCACTGGAACTTCATTTTTAAGGATACCATTCTCCAAAACCATTTCCATAAAAAAAGGAAGACAAAAAAGTGTCATTTTTTCCCATGTAATTCACACTCCTGATTTTTACTGATGAATCAGGGATAGGGCTCTTTCTATGAGACTGCTAACCATGAGAATTCTGTCCAATGAGAAAAATCTAAATTAAAGAATTATTCCTTTGATATTTCATTAACAATCCTTTGATCTTCTATTAAATGTCCAGCATTCTGCAGGCCGCTGATTAAAAAAAAAAAAAAGCTTAGTAAAACAGACATAGGCCCTTCTCTTGTTAGCTTACAATTTGGTGAGAGAAATATTAGTTAAAGTACTTGTAATTAAGTAAAAATAAATATCTGTCACATGAAGCTTTGGGGGACCTAATCCTAGTACAGTCAGCATGCTCCTCGGAATTGAGGACAGTGAGAATTCATCTCATATTATTTGGACATGGTATCAGGAGTAACTATTCCTAAAGAAGGACATCATGACTGGCAAAGGAGAGGAAGAGCAAAATAGGGTAAGTCTCTCCACACGGTAAATGGGTCCTATAGCAGGCTCAAATATAGCAACGATTGTGAGGCTGGAGCAGAGCTGGGGGGCATTTCATTCTGTCCTGCATAGAGTTGCTATGATGTAGTGCAACTCTTTGGAACCTAACAATTGTTATCATGAGAGATTCATCTGCTCAAATGAAGCTTCTTAGAAGAGACAGGTGAGTTGATATCTTAAGAAAGAGAGGCGGTTGATGAGGTGAAATCAAATGGTATAGGTGTTCAGCAAAGCTAAGAGTATAACCGAAGGACATGACTTAGGGGAAATAGAGCAGGAAACGAGAAAGGAGCCCAGATTGACATTCATGAAACCACAACATTTAATAACCAGAAAGATTTTAAATCTAAATAGGATTCCATAAAGATTCAGTCATTGTCACAAATTTAAAAACTCACTACCATCAAGTAGATTCTAACTCATAATGACCCTGTAGGACAAAATAGAACTTCCCTTCTGAGTCTCTGAGACTTTAAATCTTGACTAAACAATCTCATCTCTTTTCCTTGAAGCCACTGGTGGTTTTGAAGTGCTGATCCGATGGTTAGCAGCTCAATTTGGAGCCCACTGTATGACTGGGGCTCTTTGTTGTAGACAAAAACTCACTGCCAATTCACAGTGACCCTGTGGAAGACTATGCCTATTAGCCCTGAGTAAAATGTATTCTTTCTCCAGCAGAGCAGCTGTTGGTTTCAAACTGCTGAGCTTGTGTATTACATTCAAAGTCATAGCCACTACACCCCCGGGGAGGGCTCCTTATGTTGCAGATGTTGCTGTTATTATTCGGTGCCATCAACCCTCTGACCCGGGAACAACAGAGTGAAACACTGCCAGGTCCTGCACCATCTCCATAAGTGTTCCTATGCCTGATGGTTGAAGCCACTGTGTTAATCAATGAAGGATATCATGCTTGGTAAAGTGGAAGGACAGCAAAAAAGATGAATGCCCTCAATCCAGCTTCTCTGATTATTGTTCAACATATAGATTGAATAAGTATGATGAGAGGATACAGTTCTGACACACAGCTTTCCTGATTGCAATCATGTAGTAATCCCTTTTCCTATTCACACAACTGCCTCTTGATCCATGCACAAGTTCCACAGGAGCACAACGAAGTGTTCTGGAATTCCCATTCTCCTCATGGTTATCCACGTTGTTGCTAGATGCCATCAAGTCAGCTCTGACTCATACCAACCCTAAACACAACAGAATAAAACACTGCATGGTCCTGCATTGTCCTCACAATTGTGCCTCTGCCTGCGTCAGTTGATGTCACCATACCAATCCATATTGTCAAAGGCCTTCCTCTTTTTTTCACCACCCCTCCACTTTACCTTCTCCAGAGACTGCTCTCTCCTAATAATCAGTTCAATGTGTGGAAGATGAAGTCTTGCCATCCTTGCCTCCAAGGAGCACTCTGACCTTACTTCTTCTAATATGGATCAGTTTGTCCCTTGAGCAGTCCATGGTACTTTCAATATTTTTCTCTAGTACCACAAATCAAATGCTTAGATTCTTCTTCTGTTTTCCCTATTCAATGTCCAACTTTTTCATGCATATGATACAATAGAGCATATCATGGTGTGGTGGTTATATAATCTGTTGTCAATTTGAGAGGATTAAAAGTGAAGGGATAGAGTCTAGCCTGTCAATCAGTTCATAGCCAATGAGGCCTCTGTGTGGGCATGGCCTTCTCCTGAAGATTCTGAGAACTCCTGTATTCCTCCCTGGAGGCAGGAGGCACACTCTCTTTCTCTGCTCAGTCCCTGAGAGACTCTCTACTTACAAGACACATGAGGATATGCTGATGGTAGCGAGAGTCCTGCACCTGGAGGAGCCATGTGGAGACTCACACCAGTGCTGAGATGCTTCCTCCATCACTGATATCTACCCACTGGCCTGTGATTTGGCATCATTACATGTGTTTTATGAGTCTGAAGAGGAATTTATCGATTTCAGCTGAGATCTATTAACTATTATTAACTCTCTGTTTCAGCTAAGATCTATTAATGATATCCCTTATTCCATGCCCTCTTCTGAATCTAGTCTGAACCTCTAGCTGCTCCTTGTCAATGTTCTGCTGAAACCTTTGTTGAACGATCTTCAACAAAATTTTACTTGCATGTGGTATCAAGGATGTTATTCTATAGTTGGAGCATTCTGTTGGGTCACCTTTCTAAGAATGGGTTCAAATATGGATCTCTTCTAGTCAGTTAGCCAAGTTGCTGTCTTCCAAATTACCTGGCATAGGTGAGTAAGTGTTTCCAGTGCTTCATCAGTTTGTTGAAACATTTCACTTGGTATCCCATCAATTTATAAAGCCTTGTTTTTGGCTAATGCTCTCAGTGCAGCTTGACTTCTTCCTTGAGCACCACTGATTCTTGTTCTTGAAATTGTGGATTGATGATTAGTCCTTTTTGCCACAGTGACTGCCATTAGTGTTCATTGTGTTAAGTCTGTTCTTGAAATGTTCTCAAAATTCAAGTGGGATAGATTCAAGGTTGTATTTTGACTGTAGTGCACTTGTTTTATTTATTTTTTAACTTTAACCTTGTGGTAGTTACATAATCTGGTGTCAACTAGTGGAGGGGTGAAGTCTGGCCTGTCAATCATGTTACAGCTTGATGACCTCATTTGGAGACACTAAGGAGATAAATAGCTCGCTGGAGGCAGGACACACACTCCCTGCAAGACATTACTGATGATGAGCTTTATGGAACTGATGCAGCCACCTGGAGACCCCTGCTGAGATGCTTCTACCACCATTGGATCCACAAGACTTCCCACCCACTGCCCTGTGGTCACGCATTTCAGTGTCATTGCATGTGGTTTGTGAGTCTGAAGAGGAATTTATACATCGGTACCAGACATATGGGCTAATATCAGACTTATGGACTTGATCTATACTGGGCTAGGATGTTTTCTCAATATTCAACTGCTCTTGTAGATAAAGCTCTTTCTTATACACATGAGTGTCTATGAATTTGTTTCTCTAGTCAACCCGGACTAACACAAACCTAAACTTCCACAGGAACAGTTGATGTTCTGTTCCACAATCGGCCCCCAGCCTGGCTTTAGCTGCTGATAGTGAGCTTCTCCAGTGTGTGTTCTCACAGATGTAGTCAGTTTGGTTTCTGTGCATTCCATCTGGGGAAGTCCCTGGGTAGAGTCACCTTTTGTGTTGTTGAAAAAAGTATTTGCTATGAACAAGTTGTTGGTCTTGCAAAAATCTATTGTGCAATCTCCAGCTTTGTTTCTATCACTGAGTCCACATTTTCCAACAACTGTTTCTTCCTCTTTATTTCCAATGGCTTCCCAACCACCAGTAATTAGAAATTCATCTTGATTGCATGTTTGACCAATTTGCGACTGGAGTCTGGCAGAATTCTTGAATTTGCTCACCACTACCTTTTGTAGTTGGTACATAAATTTCAATAATAGGTGTTTTATTGGATGTCCTTGAAAGCAGATAGATATAACCCTATCACAGACAGCACGGCTTCAAATTAATTTTACATTTTCCTTTTTGACAATGAATGCAGTGTCATTCTTCTTGATTATGCTATTCCAGGCATAGTAAATCATATGATTTTCTGATTCAAAATGGCCAATGCCAGTCCATTTCAGCTCACTGTCGCCCAAAATATTGATCTTTATGCATTCTGTTTTATTTTAGAAAACTTCCTATTTTCCTAGATTCAGACTTTTTGATGAAAACTAGACATGGGTTCCATATTGACACTAATTCCATGAGACCCCAAATATCATGGTGGTCCACCAGTCAGGGTTGGGATATATGAAGGTCATGCTATTAATGTAACCTTAACTCACATCCATCTCACAATGAGTCCAGTGGGTCCCTGAGCCCAATCTGTCGTGATTTCCCCAGTTCCAGAATGCATAATTGTAATAGACTTACTCAGAAAACCTCCACAATGTATCCCTTACATGTAGGCTAAGGATTATTAGATAGAAAAAGCCCTCGGAAACTATTAAAATTATCTTGATCTAGGAAAATGTAAACCAAAAGCAATATCACATCCCTGAGGGATCACAGAGGTCAGTGTTACCCTCAAGAACTTGAAAGATGTGATTGTAGTGATTCTCGCCATATCTCCATTTAACATATCTATTTGGCTTATGAGAAAAAAAGATGAGTCTTAGATGAAAGTATCTTATTACAAACATAACTACATAGTCACTCCAATTACAGCTGCTCTTCCAAATGTGATTTTATTGATTAACCAAATTAATACATCTCCTAGGATGCAGTATCTAGTGATTGAGCTGGAAAAGGACTTTTTCTCAATTCTGGCTTTAATGGATCACCAGAAGCAGTTTGCCTCAGCTGGCCAGGCCAACAATATACCTTTGCCATCCTACCACTTGGTTGTTCACTTAGCTTGGAAAGGAAAATGGCCAGATGTGCAATTGTGTACTAATTCATGAGCTGTAGAGAATGGTTTGGCTGGATTCTCATAGACTTGGAAAGAACATACATAGGGAATTGAAAACAAGAAAGTATTGAGATCAGCTTCACTGAATAGGCCAGAGAACAGATCCGTGTTGCATGTGAATGCTCCCAAAGGGTGAACTCTGTAGAAAAGGATTTTAACAATCAAGTGGAAAGCGTACACGTTCAATGAAAAACAACTTTTCTCAGCCGTGTGTGTAATTGCCCAACGGGCTCAGTAACAAAGTAGCCGTGGTGTCAGGGATAGAGGTTTTATGCATGGCTCAGCAACATGGACTTCCACTCTCCCAGGCCATCTTGGCTACAGTTTGTGGTGAGTGCCCAATCTGCCAGAAGCAGAGACCAAACACAGAGTTCTCAATATGGGACAATTCCTTGGTATGATCAGCCAGAAACCTGGATGCAGGTTAATTACATTGGACCACTTCCATCATGGAAAAGGCAGCATTTTTATCTTACTGCAATAAATACTTACACTGGATATAAATTTACCTTCCTTGTAGGTGATCCTTCTGCCAAACTGCCATCTAGAGATTAACAGACATGAAATATTCACCATCATGGTATTCAACACAGCATCACCTGAGATCAAGGGACTCGTTGGACAGAAAGTGAAGTACAACAAGGAGCATGTGCTCATGGAATTAAATGGTCCTACTTTTCATGGTGTTGCACACTATCCGGAAACAGGTAGCTTGATATAATAATGGGGTGGCCTTCTAAGACTTACGGTGGCAGCTACGTGACAGTCCTTTTCAGGACTGGGAGAAGCTTCTCCAGGAGGCTGATGTGCTCTAACCCAGCATTCAATATGTGGAGCTTGTCCTCCAACAGCCAGGATTCGTGACTCCAGGAACCAAGGGGTGGAAATGGGAGCACCATCACTCCTTATTACCTCTAGAGACTCACTTCCAATTCTTCTGCTCCCTGTTTTTGCAGGCTTATGCTCCATAGATCGGGAGATCTTAGTTACCAAAAAAGAGAATACTTCCTTGTACAAATACATTGGGTTGTCTAGAGAAGCAAAGCCAGTAACACTCATATGCGTATAATAAAGAACTTCAAATCCAGAAGTAATTTTATAACAAGAAGGCGTTCCAGACTAATGCAACCAAGACAACAAGTCCAATTCTAAAGAGAACACTGTCAGACGCCAGTAGCCACAGACCAATGACACAGAAAGGTGAAGTGAGTAACAGAGAGATCACAGGCCAGTGGGTGGAGAGTCCCATAGACCCAAGGTCCGTGGGAACGTGCCAGATTGCTGATTGCTCCCAGGTTGGTGGCCCACATGAGGCAGTCTCTGGAAATATGCAGAATCCAAGCAAGCAGGAGGGTGAAGGGCAAGAGAAAGAGAAATCCCTTCTTATGACAATATGAATTCCTTCTCATTGTCTCTCATAAAATAGCCGCACCCCCAAGGAGGCATAACCAGACTACAACCTGACTGACAGATTAGGCTCCATCCTGACCTCTACACAAGTTACCACCCCATTGGCATAAAATCTAAACACTACACACACTGACTCCTGAACTGGAAGTGAAGAATATCATTTATCCCCTTTGGCTTCTTATACTTCTAAATCAATTGGCAAGAAGAAATTTACTGTATTGGCTGGTATAGTTGATTCTTATTACTCAGAGGAGAACAGATCAATATTGTATAATGGAGATTAAAAAGCATACGTCTAGAATACAGGAGATTCCTTAGAACATCCCTGAGGACTGTTCTACCATACACTGAGACTGAAATCAATGGACCTCTTCAGCCATTTAATTACAACATGGCTGCCAATGTCTCAGACAGAGCGATTTGGGTTACCCCACTAGGTAAAGATTCATGACCAGCTGAGGTACTTCCAGAAAGCAAAGGGAATATAGAAGCGGTGGCTGAAAAGGGTTGTTTTAAATACCAGCTACAAACACATGACCATTTGCAGAAACAAATGTTATGAGTATCTCTTCCTTGTATGTGTGACCTAATTTTTTATTTTCTTCACTTACTAAAGGAAAGATACAAAGGAGGCTAGTGTGTTTTCAGTTGTATAAATTTTAGTTGTATCCTGTTAAGGCATATGTCTGGTTAGGTGATTGTCTTTATTTAGAGATTACATATAGTTTAAGGAGATCTGTACAGATGCCAGGTTTACAAGAGGTGGGTTGTGGTGGTAAATTTTGTGTCTCCTATTGTCTGGGTCATGATGGTCTGGTTTGACGTTTATGACATAATCCTCTCATGATGAGATCTGATACAATGTCATTACTTCCATGATGAGATCTGTCATGAGCAGCCAACGAGTTGAAAGGGAGTTTCCTTGGGGATGTAGCATGCATTGAAAATACATGGAAATTTTGTCAAAAATCTATGGCTGCTTAATTGCTCTGGAGCATGCATCTGACTCTAGTCACTTTATCTCTAAGGAAGAGCTGCCTCCTCTTGGTCAATCATAATGACATGGAAGGAGCAGAAGTTCTGGAACTTTCATTTGCTGGTGGACACAACTTAAAATAAGAAGAAACAACTGTAAATGTCTATTAATCATTAAAATGTGGACTGGACACAGAATGAATTTAGGAAAACTGGAAGTCATCAAGAATTAAATGGAACTAATAAATATCAACATCCTAGGAATAAGTGAGTTAAGATTGACCTGTATTGGTCATTTAAATTGCAAAATCACCTGATTGTTATGCTGGAATTGACAAATTGCAGAGAAATGGCAATGCATTCATTGAGGACATTTCAAAACCTATCTTGAAGTACAGTGCTACATGTGAGAACAGCTATACATCCCCAAAGAAGACCAGTTAGTACAATGGTGATTCAAATTAATTCAAATCACAAAGAATATGGCCAATTTTTCAGTCTGACATTGGTCAAACATAAAATCAAAAAACATTGATAATTACTGATGATGAGAATGTTAAAGATGGAGACAAGGAGGAAAGATTGATGGTTGGAAAATATGGCCTTGGGGTTAGAAATAGACCTGGAGATCATGTGATAGAAGTTTACATGACCAAGTGATGGAATCTAACCACAGCAACCACAATACATTCTCATGGAAGCAGCTGCCACAAAACCAAGCAATATGGATTGTGCACATGTGCTGCAAACATGTTTAACATGTGAAAAAGCAAAGATGGCACTTTGAGGAATAAGATGCACCTGACCCAAGCCATGGCGTTTTTAATCCCCTCAGATACATTTGATAGTTGGACAATGAATAAGGTAGACCAAAAAAGAATTGATGCCTTTGAGTTTGGGTGCTGGCGAAGAATACGGAATGTACCATGAACACTGTGTACCATGAAGAAGTACAGTCAAAATGCTCTTTAGAAGAGAGAATGGCAAGAGTTGGTCTCAAGTGCTTTGGAAATGTTATTAGGAGAGACCAGTCTCTGGAGATGAGCATCTTGCTTGGTAAAATAGATCAGTGAAACAGAAGATGCCCCTTAGTGAAATGGGTTGATAATGGCTGCAACAGTGGGCTAACATATTCTATTGTGAGGATGGCAGAAGGTAGGGCATATTTTTATTCTGCTTTACAGAAGCTTGGTATGAGACAAAACAGACTTGCTTGTATCTGATGATAGAAATATATATATATATATAATTAATCTTCTCCTACTAGAATGTGAGCTTCATGAGGACTTTTGTCTTGTTAACTCGCATAGAGTTGTTTCTGACACAAAGTAGATACTCGGTGTACAATCTTTGAATAAGTGAGTAGATGAATTTACTTGCTAAACATACAATATAAATTATTCTACCATTCCCTACAACCAGGTTGTGGCTTGCTGGTGTATTACAATAAACTATCTTCATCTTACACTTTGATTTCTCTTTGATATTTCCCTCTACCTCTCTGCTCAGAGATGTCAAAACCATCCATCATGGAACCTCTTTTACTGTATAAATTGGCAGTTGTTTCCCTTCTAATCATACTTACTGTGACTTTGCACTTACTTGTTGGTTGTGGTCAGGTTAATGCCAACTCCTGCTGGCTCCTCATGTGCAGAGTACAACTGTTCTCTAGGGTTTTCGCAGCTGTGCTGTTTCAGGAGCAAAATGCCAGGCCTTCTTTTGAAGAAACCCTGGGTAGATTCTTTATCACTAAATATTGGCAAATGTATATTATAGTATTTATCTACACCGTGCAAGTAAATAGATGTGGCTTAAAAGAGCCAGTGGTGAAGAAGATGGGTGTATGAGTGTCTGTGTGTGAATAGGTATATGTACAAGTATGTGTGTGTTATTTATGTATGTGCTTAATGTTTTATCAGACAACAATCCTAGTATCAGGGACCATTCCCCCTCCTAGTAAAATTAATTAGTATTGTATGAGTTCTTCTATTTTCCATTTGTTAAGAAGAGGTTACAAAACAATGGTCATTGCAGATGTTACTCTATCTTTAAAGAGTAGAGGAATACCAAAAATAGACTTTGGGGCCAGGGCATGATACCCCATCAGAATTGACTGGAAAATGTTCATAAAGATAAACAAACAGACATTTAATTATTTATAGGCTTTTCATTTTGTTGTTGTGGTTATTTTGTTTTGTTTCTTTTTGTGTTAGTCTGAGTTACTAGAGAAACAAATTTGTAGACACTCATATGTGTATAAGAAAGAGGTTTATATACTAGAGCAATTGAATATTGAGAAAACATCCCAGCCCCACCCAGATCAAGTCCATAAGTCCGATATTAGTCCATATGTCTGATACCAATCTATAAAGTCCTCTTTCAACTCACGGAACACATGCAATGACACTGAATGCAAGAAGATCACAGGCCATTGGGTGGGAAGTATTATGGATCCATTGGGGGTAGAGGCATCTCAAGACTGGCAGGGGTCTCCAAATGGTTCCTTCACCCTCTCTCTGTGTTGCTTGTCAACTGCAACATCTCCAGGGAGTGAGCCTTGTCAGTAGAGTCTCCAAGGGAGTGAGCAGAGAGTGTGTGTGTCTCCTGCCTCCAAGAAGGAAATACAGAAGTTCCCAGAATCTTCAGGAGAAGACCATGTCCACATAGAGCCTCATTGGCTATGACTGATTGACAAGCTAGACTCCACCCCTTCACTCTGAATCCTCTCAAATTGACAAACGATTATATAACTACCACATTTTTCTTTTGTTGTTTTGTTTTACTTTGTCTTATTTTTGTGCTAATTATTGTCTCTGCATGTCTATCTAGAGAAGATAGGCAGGATAAACAATCAGAGGAGAAAACTACTAGACCAGTGGTTCCGGGGGGACATGGGAGAGAGGGAGGCGGGAGAAATGAAGGGAGGTACCAACAAGCACAGGGACAAGGGAATAACAAGTGATCTAAAATCCACGGCGAGGAGGACATAGGATGCCTTGTGAGACTTGATCAAAGACAATGTTGCCAAGAGGAATTACTGTAACCCTATTGAAGGCTGAACATGATAGTAGGACAAGAGTAAGGTAAAAAGAAATAAAGGAAAGAACTAGGAGGGAAAGGACATTTATAGGGATGTAAATGCATGAGTATATGTAAATATACTCATATATAATGATAAGGAAATAGATCTGTGTACATATATTTATTTGTTAAGTATTAAGGCAGTAGATGGACATTGGGCCTCTACTAAAGTACTGCCTAAATGCAAGAACATTTTGTTCAAATACCCGGCATTCTGTGATGCTCACTTTCCCTGACACAATCATTGAAGACAAAATGGGTGCATAAGCAAATGTGGTGAAGAAAGCTGATGGTGCCCAGCTATCAAAAGATATGGCATCTGGGGTCTTAAATGCTTGAAGATAAACAAGCAGCCATCTAGCTGAGAAGCAACAAAGCCCACATGGAAAAAGCACACTAGCCTGTGTGATCATGAGATATCGATGGGATCAGGTATCAGGCCCAAAAACCAAAACAGAAAATCATATTGATATGAATGGGGGGAGGGCAGAGTGGAGACCCAAAGCCCATCTGTAGACAATTGGACATCCCCTTATAGAATTGTCACAAGGAAGAGACAAGCCAGTCATAGCACTAATGAAACATACAACTTTCCTCCACTTCTTTAATGCTTCCTCCCCCTGCCCCCCACTATCATGACCACAATTCTACCTTACAAATCTGGCTAGACCAGATGATGTACACTGGTACAGAAAAGAGCTCGAAACACAGGGAATCCAGGACAGATAAACCCCTCAGGAGCAATAATGAGAGTAGCGTTATCAGGAAGATAAGGGAAAGGTAAGGGTTGAAAGGGAGAATTGAACACAATGATCAACATATAACCCCCTCCCAGAAGGATGGACAACAGAAGTGGGTGAAGGAAGATAGCGGTCGGTGTAAGACATTTAAAAAAAAATTATAAATTATCAAGGGTTCGTGAGGGAGATAGGGTGGGGGAGGCGTAAAATAATGAGCTGACACCAAGGGCTCAAGTAGAAAGAAAATGTTTTGAAAATGATGATGGCAACATATGTGCAAATGTAGTTGACACAATGGATGCATGTATGGATTGTGATAAGAGCTGTTTGAGCCCACAATAAAATGATTTTTAAAAAATTAAAATTAAGACTGGCTTAGGGGAAATTTTAAAATTTTATTTTAATGATCAAAGAAAATTTAAGTTACCTAATGTTTCTTCAATTTGTTTTTATGTATTAATTATATAGCATGTAATTAATGGTTTGCTCTTCAGCGCTTTAACTTATAATTAAAGACAATACCTGTACTTGGAAAACATAAAGAGAGAGAGAGAGAGTTTCATGGATATCACTGTTTTGTCAAGGAAAGGGGATATAAAGTAATATAACTTTAAAACTCATTTTGAGATAAATGAAAACATATGTCACTTGATCTGTTATATTTTACAGAAAATGTAGGACATACACACCCCTTGTGAATGTCAGCATTAAAGAGTCATGCCAATTAAAGTTCAATCAATTTACAACTTATAATGAGAGATAACTGTCTCTTTTCTTTTAACTTTCCAACTGTCAGGTAGTCATCTGGCCATGGATATTAGCAGGAAATGTTTATGGCTGTATCTAATGCAGATAAGTTTGCTTGAGAATGCAGACAGCTTTCTAGACAATCACTAGAGATAGGACCTTTATTTAACCCCAGGCCTGAAGCATTTCCTTTGGGATGTGGATGACTGATAACACGGTGGAGGGCAAAGAAAGTATAGATTTATCGAAAAATGGATGTTGCAAGCAGGGCATGTTAAATTTTTTCCTCTAAATCATTGTTTAAAAGGACAGGCATAGATTGCTGCTTCCAGATTAAAAAAATAAAATAAAATAAAAAAACGAACTGTTGGAAAAGAGAGAAATTTTTAAAATCACGGGTAGTTGGCATTTGTGACATTTTATTTCAAAAGCATAAGTGATATACTTACCTCTACATCTTGTTGCAATCAGACGGCATGAATACACGTGCTTTTAATATCTTCTCTACAGGATACATCAGTGATCCCTAATTTAAGGAAAATGAGTCCTTTACAAACTGCCTGATAACCTTTCCCAGGGGAACGACAGGAAAAAAATTGCTTGTTCATGACTCTAATGAGCATCATATAATAGCCAGCCTCTCAAAACGGTGGAGCAAATCGTAACAAAGATTATGCATTATGTGTTTCTATATCATGGGCTTCAAGAATAACCTTTTAACAAAGGGAATAAATAAACCTTAATGGGTTTCTTGCCCTTTACCAAGCAAAATATCAAGAACTCCTGCAAGGGCAGAGGTTAAGCAACCCTTTTATTTACTAATGATAAAGTTAATTGTGTGAAACCTATTTCTACCAGGTTGGAAAAAGAATTTTTCTTTCCACTATCACTTGGCCCTAACAGTATTTTGAAGAAATACTGTAATTCTGCCAAATAATCTTGCCCTCACCATATTCTATAGTTTTAACAAATTTATGATTGCAAGAAAAACACTGAATATATTCCATTTAAAATAGCTAGCCAAGAATGGTAAATAGTTGCTCTTTACTGGGCTTGCCCAGAGGAGTAGTTTCAATATCCATTAATAGTAAATAATCCTTATTATCTCTTTCATAGTTCTTTGGGTAATTATAAAATAACCTACATTACAGAAACATTAAAAACAGCAAATGAATCATCTGGAGAGCTGCCATGCTTTTTCTAAGATTCTACAAAGATTTTATGTGTATTTTCATGTATCGTTTTAATTACACAATTCTTCCTCATTAACTCTGCTCATTACTTAGGCAGTGGGGATGGGGGCGTGGGGGTGGGGGCGTGGGGGCAGGGGAGGCAGTGCATGTATGTGTTTCTTACCTTGATTACACAGTCGAGCTATTTTAGCTGAAATTTAAAATCTCTGTGTGTTTATAGGGAAACAGAAGGCTGTGTTTTGATAAGTCTCCCAGAGGAGGAGGGCAAAACCTAACCCTGTAAGAATGGAAGCTTGCCTGGCCTTCCTATCAGGCACGGGTAACAAAATCCTAAGAGGGTTTGTTACATGAGCCAGTGGTCTGAGGCAACCTTTAACATGCAGGAAACTAGAGTTAATTAAACTGTTACCAGGACCCTATCTGTCATCCTACCAATGATGTCTATCCCAAGTCCATTTACATTTTAGAATTGAAAAAATGTTCTCAGGACTGTTGATAAACCATGTTTACTATCTGTATTGATTTGCTACTTTTGCATAACCTTTATGTTTTAATTATCTTATAGTATTTCTTGAAGGCTCTTCTGTAGCAGACACTATCTGATTAGACTTTACTGGCAATTACTAAGCACTAGGAGTACACCTTTTAATGGATTAATCTGCATGGAAGTTATTAGATGGCTGCAGGAGTGAAACTGCTAAGGAAAAAACAACAATAATGTCACATTGCCGAGAGGCTATTTTCAAACCAGGGTTGTATTGACTCTAAAGGAAAGGTCCTCAGAGTGTCTGCCTGCTTTATTCAATGGAATTCCTCTAGAAGGTTTTATTTTACATACAGCATGTCTGAGAGAGTATATACCAAGCAGTTATCAACTGAATAATTAAGATACCAATTTAACACTAAGCGAGCCTGCAATCTGTGAAAGATTAGAAAAAGCCAGATCTTTTTCTAATATAAATATTACTTACCCAATGAAATACTTATTTATTATTAGACAAAAAAAACATTAAATGTGTTTATTGTTCATTTTTACTTAACATTTACTGAGCACTTACAATTCACCAGGCACTATACTAACAGCTAGCTATGTGGATTATTTCATGATCATGGGATGATATTATCTCTACTTTTACACATGAAACTACAAAGGCACAGAGAGGTTAAGTAGATTGCCTCAGGGTACACAGCTAGCAAGTGGATTTGCAATTTATGTTGCCCAACCCCAAAGCTCAAGTGTCTTTAACAATAAATAACCAATGGCAGGTATTTCAATAATAGATCATGAATGTTACTGATAGAAGAATGATCAGACCATGTGATTTAACATTTTGAAATTCAAATACTTTCCTAGAACTTTCAATGAAGATCAATTTGTGGCAACTATTCCTAAAACTCAAAATAGCTCCAGTCCAATTGTAATAAATAAGAAAAGGATGTGTACATATTTTATTTCAAGAAACTTGACCATTCTGAATGGATTTCTGTTATAGAAGAAATAACTAGGAAAAATGTAGGAAGGATCAACTCCCTGCATCTTGTCTGTACTCCTAAAACAAACCAAAAAAATAAACAAAAACAAATGCCATGTGATCCTGATTTTACTCAAATACCATTAATGCTCAAGGAAATGTCTTAGTTAATTTTAGGAAACATAGACTGTCTGTCCATATAGTTTTGTTGTTGTTCAAAGGAACCTGAGAACATTTTCCCAAAAATTTTCAAAGGCAGACATGGGTTGACTCTTTTATTCATTTATTTTAGGTATGAATGCAGAGGGTAAAGGGAATTCTTTATCTTTCTGATATAAAGAGAGGAAACAGAGGCACCCAGTGTCTAGTCCCAGTTAAGACCAGACACATCAGGCTTAATAAGCCACATAAGCCACTTCCTCCCCGCCCTCTCATCTGTCCATATACTTATTTATCCATCCCATATTTAATAAGCAAAGCAGGATACTACAGGCGATGAACATAAACTCTGAGGCCAAGTTGCTTAGTTTCTTAAACATAGGCTCTATCTCATGCTAATTATATAACCATAGGCATATTAGCTTTTGTGGGCTGTCTTCCATCAGCAAAATGGGGATACTACATGAAAAAACTCAGTGGAGTGGCCCTCACATATTATGTATAAGTATTACTACTCTAACAAGTATTGGTAGCAGTAAAACATCGCCTTGCAGCACTACCCTGCACCTTAGGTAGCACACCATTCTAATGGTCTCATCATTTTTATATAATTTGTGATTTACTAAACAAAGCAATAACCACAGTAACAAGATCTCATCCTTGAACTCACGTATATCATACCCTTTGACTTATTTCCCCAAAGAGATCACAATACATAAAAAAATAATTAAAGGAAGAAAGCCTAAAGATAATTATATGGAACATAATCAAGAGGAATAACTTACATGTGACCAAAAGACAACATGATGTGCATTCAAGTAGCTAAGTGAACCCTAAACGGGATAGATACTAAAAGAAAATATTATAGATTCATATTGAGATAGTTACATAATCTGGTATCAATTTAGGTCTTGAGAGGATTAAGAGTGAAGGGGTGGAGTCCAGTCTGTCAACCAGCTCATAGTCAATGAGGTCTCTGTGTGGACATGGCCTCTCCTGAGAATTCTGGGAAATCCAATATTTCCTCCTTGGAGGTGGGAGACACCTCTCTCTCAGCTAATGCCCTGGGAGACAATCAGCTGACAAGACACATGGAACTGTGCTAGTGCCCTAAGCTGGAAAAGCCACATGGACCTACTCTGATGCAACCAGACCTCTGGAGCCGGAGAAGCCACAGTGGAGACCCCTGCCAGAGCTGAGATGCTTACAACGTCACTGGATGCAGACTTCCTGCCCACTGGCCTGTGATCGACCTGCATTCGGCATCATTGCATGTGTTTCATGAGTCTGTAGAGGACTTTATAGATTGGTATCAGACATATGGGCTAATATTGGACTTGGGCTTGGACCGGACTGGGTCTGGGTGCTTTCTTAATGTACAATTAGCCTTACTATAAAACTCTCTCTTATGCACATATGGGTTTCTATGGATTTGTTTCTCTAGTCTACCCAGACTAACATCTATTATAGACAAATTACCAAAACCAAAGACAAGAACAAATCCTAGAAGAGGATCAGAGAAAAACAGAAATTTGCCTACAAAGGACAACTAATAAAATTAAACGCTGATTTCTTGGCAGAAGCCATGAAGGCAAGAAAGCACTGGAATGATTTTATGTATAAATATACATAAAATGTTATATATAATTGAAAGAAAAAAATTACCAAGAATCATAAATTCAGTAAAACTCTTTTCCTCACATATGGTTGTGAAATTAGGACATTTCCAGATTAACAGATATTAAATAAATTTGTGAAAATAAAAACAGACAACTTTAAAAGAAATACTCATAAGAATTCTCTGACCAGAGAATAAACAATGGCAGACACTAGAGATTAACATACATGTAAATATCACTCAGAAGTCACTCAAGGTATGAAATTCTCCAAAGCAGTATAATTGTAAAAGACTATAAATAAGGAACCAGAGCTAGCCATTTGTAAATGAAAATAACTATAAAAGGAATAAATAGTGTATTCAAAGAACTTCCAAGTGGAGGTAAGTGAAGCTGATTTCAAGATATAACCAACTGGTTTGGGGCAGAGGATGTTTGTGTGTGTGTGTGTGTGTGTGTCCGTCCACTTTCTATGGGCAGCATAATAAACAAAGCAGGAAACATCAAGAGAAAATGGAAAGGAAAATGGTCATTGTACCAAAAAAAAAACAAGTCAACATTCAGCCATTTTAAGAAGTAGCATCTGATCAAGACCAATGGTACTGAAGGAAGAAATCCACGCTGTACTAAAGCCATTGGCCAAAAACAAGGCTCCAGAAATTGATGGGATACCAACTGAAATGTTTCACAGTCGATGAAGCACTAGAAGCACTCACTCTTCTATGGCAGAATTATAAAGACAGCCACCTGTTTAATTGCACCAAACAGATGTGATCCAACAGAATGTGCAAATTAAAGAACAATATTATTAATATCACACTCAAGTAAAATTTTGCTGAAGTCCATTCAATAATGGTGGCAGTAGTACATTGACAGAGAGCTTCCAGAAATTTAGCTTGGATTCAGAAGAGAAAAGGGATCAAAGGTATCATTGGTGATGTTACAAGGATCTTTGTTCAAATCGGATAATATCAGAAAAATATTTACTGTTTCCTTGACTGTGCAAAGGCATTCAACTGTGTGGACCATAACAAACTATGGATAGCCTGGAGAAGAAAGGGAATTCCAGAACACGTCATTGTCCTCACATAGAACCTGTACATGCATCGAGAGGCAGGTGCTTGAACAGAACAAGAAATTACCACATGGTTTCAAAATCAGAAAGTTATATCCGTTCACCATACTTATTCAATCTATCTGTAAGCTGATAAATAATCAGAGGAGTTGGGTTATATGAAAAAGGCAATATCAAGATTGGAGTAAGGTTTATTAACAACCTGTGATATATGGATGACACAACATTGTTTGCTGACATGCAGAAGATTTGAAGCACTTGCTGATGTAAATCAAGGACTGCAGCCTTCAAGCTTTCGTTTTGGATTACAACTCAATGTCAAGAAGACCAAAATCATTCCAACTGGACCAATAGATAACATTATGATAAACGGAGAAAAAAATGGAAGTTGTCAAGGACGTTGTCATGCTACTATCCACAATCAGCACTCATGGAAGCAGTAGTCAAGAGATCAAATGGCACATTGCATCGGGTAAATCTGCTACACAAGAATTTTTCAAAGTATCGAAGAGCAAATACATTCCTTTGAGAACTAAGGCGTACCTGACTCAAGCCATGGTATCTCCACTGCATCATATGCATGTGAAAGCTGGACACGGAATGAGGAAGACAAGAAAAAGTGATGCATTTGAACTATGGTTCTGGTGAAGAATAATGAAAATACCATGGAGTACCCAAAGAACAAACAAACCTGTCTTGGAAGAAGTACATCCAGAATGATCCTTAGAGGTGAGCATCATGACACTTCATCTCCCGTACTGTTATCAAAAGAAGCCACTCCCTGGAGGAGGACGTCATGCTGGTAAATGGAGGGGTTGAGGAAAAGAAGGTGGACTGCCACAGGGGCTACAAGCATGAGCTCAACCATTGTGAGGGTGGCGCAGGGCTGGCAGGTGTACTAGGGGTCGCTATGAGTCTGAACTGACTGAAAGCTCCTAACAACAACTTTCATGGACATAGACTAAAAATAATCCCAACCAAAATCTAACCAATAGAATCCAGACACATATCAGATTTATCATGACAAAGTGGGATTCATATCAGGTATGCAAGCATGGTCCAATATTAGAAAGATCATCAATGTAATCTGTCACCTAAATAAAGCAATGGAAAAGAAACACATGATCATATCAATCAACACTGAAAAGTCATTTGACAAAATATAACAAACATTGTTATTTAAAAACCTCAACAAAAGAGGAAGAGGACACAAATTAATCCCACAATTAAGGACATGTATGCAAATCCAATGGCAAACATTACTCTCAATGGGGAGAAATTGAAAGCATTCCCACTGCAAACATAAGCCAGAAAAGGATATCAATTATTACCACTCCTGTTTAGTATTGTACTATAGGTCTTAGCCAGAGTGATTAAGGATAAAAGAGAAATAAAGCATCCAAAGTAGGAAATAATAAGTAAAATACAATTTGAAAATAATATAATCATATATATAGAAAATACCAAAGACATTGCAAAAATGTATGTATGCTAAAAACAATGAAAAGTTTGAACAAAGTGGCAAAAGAGAAGATTAATGTAAACAAAACCACTCATATCCCTTTACACTGGTATTTCTTAAAGTGGGCGATGCTTCCCCCTTAGGGGACACTGGAACAATTTATGGGCATGCAAAAGCAATATATACACCTTATCCAAATTATGGAATATAATATGAAAGTTCTAATTTCCAGGGCCTCTGAGTTTTGTTGTTGTTTTCTGAAAAGTGGGCAGTGAACCAAACAAGTTTGGGAACCTAGGTTATACACTAACAAAGAAATCTATGAAAAAGAAATCAGGGGGTAAATATAATTTACAATTTATTTTATTAAGGTGACATTAAGTCAGTTCTGACTCAAAGCAGGCCTATATACAATATAATGAAACACTGCCCACTCTAGCACCATCCTCACAATAACCATGTTTAAACCCATTCTTTCTGCCACTGTGCCTATCCATCTTGTCAAGGTACTCCTCTTGTCCATGGACTTGTTACTTTAACAGGCATTATGCCTTACTCAAGGGACTGCCCCTCCTGACAAAACGACCAAAGTATGGGAGATGCAAAACATCTTTTGATCTCTTGACTGCTGCTTCCATGTGCATTGACTATGGATCCAAGCAAGAAAAACTCCTTGACAATTTCAACCTTTTCTCCATTTGTCAGGATATTACCTATTGGTCCAGTTGTGAGAATTTGGCATTTGACAGTGAGTTGTAATCTATACCGAAGGCTGTAGTCCTTGTTCTTCACCAGAAGTACTTCAAGTCCTCCTCATTTTCAACAAGCAAGGTTGTGTTATCTGCATATTTTAGATTGTGAATCAGTCTTCCTCTAATCCTGATCCACATTCTTCTTCATATAAGCCAATTTATGAAGATTTGTTCAGCCTGAAAATTGAACAAGTATGGTGAGAGGATACAATCCCTAAGCACACCTTTCTTGGTTTAAATCACACAATATTCCTTTGTTCTGTTCACACAATTGCCTCTATATATATATATATATATGTTCCTCATGAACACTGTACTCATACAGTGTTCTGGGATTCACATTTTTGCTGAATGTTATCTACAGTTTATGGTGGTCCACACACTCAAATGCCTTTGCATAGTCAATGAACCAGAAGTAAATATCCTTCTGGTATTCTCTACTTTAAGCCAAGATTCATCTGACGTCAGCATTGTTATCTCTTATTCCATGTCCTCTTCTGAAACTGACCTGAACTTCTGGAAGTTCCCTGTCATGTACTGTTGCAACCATTGTTAGATGATCTTAAGCAAATTACTATACGATCCAGCAACTTCTCAACTTGGTAAATATACTAGAGAAATAAAAGCTATGACCTGAATAAATATATGCACACCCATATTCACCACAGCACTATTCACAATAGCAAAAATATAGAAAGAACTCAAATGCACATAAATGTAAGAATCCTCAGTGCTGACTCATAGTGACCCCTTGTGGGTTTCTGAGACTATAACTGTTTATGGGAGTGGAAAGCCCAGTCTTTCTCCCTCGGAGCTGCTGGTGGTTTTGAACTGCCTACTATGAGCATGGCAGCCTAGCGCATAACCATTCCATCACCAGGGCTCCTCAATGACAGAATAAATTGAGCAGATTTTGATACACACTACATACATCCAATGGAAAGCTATGCACTAGTAAAGATTAATGATGAAACTCTGAAACACTTCAAGAGACGGATGATCCTAGAGGAAAGTATACTTAGGGAAAGAACTCAATCACAAAAGGGCAAATACTGTATGAGTTTCTTATCATAAAGAGTCACAAAAAAAATGTCTTCACACTAAAAGAAGGATTCTTTGATGGCTATCAGGGAAGGGAGGAGACACATATTAACTTGAATGAGCGGGAAGGCTATTTTAAGAAGTAACCCCAAAGAGTGTATAAATGAAAGTAGCGGTAGCCTAGGGAAAACGTTGATGTTGAGAAAGCCGCTCCCGAGTGTCTTCAGAGTCATTGTGGCTGTCATTGATTCCTAGGTCTAGTAAGAATCTAAGCCAGTTGTCCATTGAAGGCATTTGCTGGAAAACATTTCCCGCGCCACCCCCCCAAAAAAAAAAAACACCCGTCTCTTTTGCAAGCTCAAGGATCAGTTATCCATACACTAATACTGAGGTGGTCATAGAAAAATAATTTTTTAATCAATAGATTTAATCCTACTGCAAAAGTGACAAATGGTTCTAATTCAACATTGTGCTGGAAGTCCTAAGCAGTGGCATTAGACAACAGCAAGAATCAAGGGTGTACAACTGGGAAAAGAAGAAGTGAAACTTTCACTGCTTGCAAATGGTATGGCCTATATACTGAGAATCCTAAGGTGTCCAAAACAGGATTGCTGGAAATAATAGAGGATACAAGATTAGCAAGCAGAAATCAGTTGGATTGATGGACACCAGTGATGAGAATGCCAAAAAAACATCAAGAAGACAATATCAGTCATAATAGCCACACAAAAGGTGAAACGCCTAGTAATAAACCATACCCACCCCCTCCCCCAAAAAAAGACCTGTACAAAGAAAATAACAGAACATTATTACAAGAAACCAAAAGGGATTTCTACACAAATGGAAGAATATCTGATGTCCACAAATAGGAAGACTCAGTATTGTGAAAATGTCAATACTACCTAAGCAATCTACAAATTCAATGCAATCCCAATCCAAATTTCAGTATCATTCTTTAAAGGAAAGGAAAAACGAATTACCAATTTCATATGGAGAGGGAAGAAGCCTGGGATAGGCATAGAACTCCTCAAGAAGAAGAACAAAATAGATGATCTTGTACTACCTGACCTCAAAACCAACTATCCAGCCACAGATGTCAAAAAAACACCTGGTAGTGGTATGATGATAGATACATATACCATTGGAACAGACCAGAAAACCCAGAAATAAAAACATCCACACACTGACAACTGATTTTTAACAAAGGTCCAATTACCATTAAACGGGAAGCAGATGCCCTCTTCAAAAAACGGTGCTGGTAAAGTTGGCTATCTACCTGCAGAAGAATGAAACAAGTTCCATATCTCACCTGATGCACAAAAGCAAACTCAAGGTGGATCAAAGACCTAAATGGAAGACCCAAAGCTATCAGGATCATCAATGAAAAAGTTGGGACAAATCCAAGTGCCCTAGTGAAGGCACGTCAAACATTTCATTTAAAAATTAAAAAGAGGGCCCAGGGATTTGGAAAAGATATTTTGTGGCGACATAAAGGACAAAGGACTGATTACTAAAATGGACGGTATATTACAAATCTACAACAAGAAAAAAGCTAACACCCTCTGAGAAGATGGGCAAAGGACCTGAACAGACGGGTCACAAAGGATGACACCGAATGGCTAATAAACACATGAGGAAACGCCCCGGTCACTAGCAAGTCCAACAACCATGAGATATCATCTAACACCAATAACTGGAACCCAATTGAATAGAACTGAGAACAACAAAATGTTGGACAGGGTATGGTGAGACTGGAACTCTTATTCATGGATGGTAGGCTTGTAAATATGTACAACCTCTGTGGGAAGTGATATGGCAATTCCTAAAACAGACAATATTAATGAAAGATAGTTGTGCCCCAGGGGGTGATCTATATGACTCTCTACCATAAATTAACAGGATGTTTGGAAAGGAATCCAAAGGCAGATTACAAAAAACCAAACAGATCCAGGAATGGGTTTGGAGCTTGCACTAAATCCTAGCAAAAACTTAAGAACAATTAGTTCTTACATCATAGTCCTGCTTGATACTCGCCCTCAGGAGGGAACACAGAGATATGGTTGCTATAGCAAAATGTGGTGAAGAAATTAGTGTTGCCTGGTTAACAGATAAAATACCTTTGTTCTGACAACCTGGCATTCCGTGATGCTCAACCTCCTGACATGATCCCCGAAGACAAAGTGGGTGTACAAGCAAATGTGTTGAAGAAAGTTGATAGTGCCCAGCTATCAAAAGATATAGTGTATGGCATCTTAAAGGCTTGAAGTTAAACAAGCGGCCATCTAGAAGAGAATCAACAAGCTCACATGGACGAAGCACACCAGCCTGTGCGATCATGAGGTGTCAACGGGATCAGGTAACAAGCATCAGAAAACCCAAAACAAAACAAAAGAATCATCTCATTGAGAATGAGCGGAGTCAGATCAGAGACCCAAAACCCATCTGTAGACAATAGGACATCCCCTCACAGAAGGATCACAAGGAAGAAATCAGTCAATGAGGTTACAGTACAGCATGGATGAAACACACAATATTCCTCTGGTTCTTTGAGGCTTCCTCACCCCACACTATCATAACCCCAGTCCTGCCTTTCAGTTCTGGCTAGACTGGAGTGTGTACACTAATACAGATAAGAGCTCATGACACACGAATCCAGGTCAGCTAAACCCCTCAGGAACAGAAATGGGAGTAGTGATACCAGGAAGGGAGGGGGAGGTGGGGGGAGGAATGTGAACCAAATGCAATTATCGACACATAACACCCCCCTCCCAAGGAGGATGAACAACAGAAACATGGGTGAAGGGGGACAGTGCTTGGTGTAAGAACTAAAACTAATAATAATTTGTAATTTTTCAAGGGAATACAAGGGTGGGATAGAGGGAAAAAGGAGAAGCTGATACCAAGGGCTCAAATAGAAATTAAATATTTAGAAAAGGATAATGACAACATATGTACCAATGTGCTTGATATAATTGATGTATGGATTGTTGTAAACGCTGTAAAAAACCCCAGTAAAATGATCTTTAAAAAAAAAAAAAAAGCATCTGGGATCGTAAAGGCTTGTCTCCAAACAAGCAGCCAACTAAGTGAGATGTCAACTAAGTCCACATGGAAGAAGGACACCTACATCAGCCACAGAAGGATTGTAAATCAAATAATCCGTAATCAAAGGAAGGAATAGTAACCGAGCCTAAATTATGAGAATCTGGTTTGCAAAAGGCTATGGATGACAGTGGGTGCCCAAGATACATTTGTGAGAACTACATCGGGAATAAGCCTCCAGTGACCTCCCTCCATCCGTAATAGAGGGAAGGGAAGAAAGTGGTTACTGAACAAAGTGCATTGGAGAGATGAGTATAGAGGTTCAAAAGGACAACCCTAACTTGAACGGTTAAAACCTTGTCAGTTGCTCCCCTTCTGATGGACACTGGACCTACGTGCATTTTCTGTATTTTTGTTTGCTCATATTGGGGTGTATCTCAGAGGTGTTATGTCATTGGGGGTCACCCTCTTGAAGCTGTGTTATAGGGGTTTCTTTTTTCAGTGTGTGAAACTGAGGCTTGATTTACCTATAGGGATAGCAAGTAGAATAAGGGTTTCGGGGGGTGGGGTACAGTGGTGTTGGGGGTGGGGCAAAAGAGAGCCAAGATCAAAGAGTCCAGGCAGGAAAAGAACGTATGGAAACTGATTGTGGCAGCTACTGTGCAATACTGTGGAATAATATGTTATTAACTCCCAGTAATCATAAATTTTAAAAGTTATGAGTGGTAAATAATCGAGGTTACAAATGGAAAGGAAATTGACAGAGAGGGAAGTGCTTTCTGTCTGATCCTCTAACGGCAGTTCATCATCTCTCTCAACCCGTGACGCAGCCATGATCCAGCACCAGAGGAAGCACAGCAGGAGCTCTGCCAGCCTCCGTGAATGCACTGTGTTTTGTCTTAGGTTTCTCCAAGGATGCCAAGAGAAAGCCCAAGTTCCCCTTCTTCCTGGTCTGCCTGATGCCCACCCCCATTCTTGGAAACCAATGCCCAACTCCATCTTACTGCAGCCATTGCAGAATATTAGCTACCCCATACACTTCTCTCCTCAGTGCGTGTCTCTTACTGGCCACCATGGGCATGGTGTAATCTGGTGTCTCCTGTCTTCTGTGGGTTTGTAGTGTCTCCCAAGGTAATTTATGTAGCCTATAATCAGAATTTCCTGCTTTGTATTTTAATAGTAATTATATACTTATATTAATATCCTTAGAAACACATCAGAACTATCATTTCATAAATATTTTTCTTAGAAACCAACCAAGCAAGTTAATTATATAAAGGAAAATAGAATAAATATGTACAAGTGGTATATGAAGATAGAGCATATGTTATTCAAATTGGAGGCAAGCTGTTATCCTACCCTGACTATACTACAGACTTGAGAAAATAGTTTTTAAAAGAAGAAGAATATGATGCTTCCTCTATAACTAAAGAAAATACTCCAGAAGTGGAAGAAGTGATTTTTAAAAATCTTTCAGTGTGGATATTAAATATTAGCTATTTTATTTAAAATTTTAATAAGTACTAAGTTATACAAATAGACCTCTAATGCTTCTTCTAACTTCTTTTTCTTATTGTTTTGTTTTCACTTTGAAAGGGAAATGATTTGTTACAATACCAGAAAGACTATCAATCATCCAAGCCAGAGACATCTCTACAGTTTCCATTCTAAGGGATCACATGGTAGGAGTCAATAGGAAAATGCCCTATTTAACAGAAAAAAATACAAAACAAAATGCTTGGAAATGCTCTCTATAACTTACTTTTAAGGTTTACTAGGTATGTTCATCTGGGTTCTCAAGAGAAGACCAGCGACTCTTCTATGTGTGTAGATAGAAAGAGACTTATATTAAGAAGTAGCTCACAATATTGTAGAAGTACGGAAGTCCAGTTTGGTTCAAGTCTGTGGGTCAGATGGAAGCTAAAGGCCTCTTTAAATCCTGTAGCTCCAGGAGCTGATGAACAGAAGTAGGAAGATGAAGCTGGAAACCCACAGGCTGGTGGATGCAGAGCTGAATGAATCCAAGGTAAGCTAAATGAATTCAAGGCCGGCAGTCCACTGCTGGCTCCTGGGATCAGCAGGCACTGTAACAGGAGAGAGAAGAAGGCAGCTAGTTTCTACATATTGTCAATTTACTCTAAGGGTATGCCACGCCCTGAATGAAACCTCTCTCAAGCATTCTCTCCATAACCGCTTAGCTGCTTCACAGGAGATCCAATCATAGAGTTGACCACATGATGTTCATTTATATCATGAGGATCTTGACCCACCCAATTTCACTTAAAACCTAACTATCGCATATGTGCCTATGCAAATGCTTGCAATTTATTGGTTCCAAATGGGCGAGACAAGAATGTTAATGTTAGTGGATGGAGTAACTTTGCAGTTGCAGCCTATTTATGCTTCTTATTAGTGATTCATTTCTAACTATATTTTATATACTGAAAGGGGAGGAGGTGGGGGAGAAATCATCCCAAAGAAGATGTTAAATCTCTAGTTATTGTGGTAGGGTCAAAGATTTAAGTAGTCTTATCAATTTTTACTTCCAGTTAATTATTTAAAGGCCAACAGTGAAGGGATTAAAGAAGGGAGATGTTCTCTTTATATTACTTTGCCTGTTTTGAATTATTTCAAGTTAGAACTGAATAAGAAAGCGGCAGCCAAAGCTGAGCTTTTAGCAACTAGCTCTGTAATAATTATGTCAAAAGCTGGCCCTGGGTCTATGTTTCTCAGCTTGGATGGAGCCCACAAGGCAGGAAGCCAGGCATCTGCACAGCCACAAAACAAACATACCATCTTTCTCTGAGCTCAAGCCTGATCTCATTTTAAATATTTCTTTATATTTAGACAAACATGAAAATATACTCAAATTAAAAAGAAATTGCCCATGAATTTTAACATAGAACAAAAATCTCAAAGTAATAGTAAGCTGCTTTTAATAGACCTCTCTAAGTTAAACTCCCACCGGGTCACCAGGGAACACATGTTCTTTCCAAAGTATTAAGAACAGAATTATATATGACCCAACACCACCACTGCTAGGTATAAATGGAAGAGTCAGAAGTAAGGACTCAAACAGACACGTGTTCATGCCAGCATTATTGACCATAGTCAAAAGGTAGAAATAACTCAAGTGTTCATCCACAAATGAATGAATAAATAAGATGTGTTGCACAACATTCAATCGAATAGTATGCAGCCAAGAAGGGCAATGGAATTCTTTATGCTACAATTTAGATGCAACTGAAAAACTGTGCAAAGCAAAATGTGCCAATCACAAAAGGGCAAAGATTGTTTAAGTCCACTTGTATGAAACAGCTGGAACAGACAAAGGCGTAGGCACAAAAATTCATTCATGGTTCCAAGGCACTAGAGTTGGCGGGAATGGAGAGTTATTGCTGAAGGGGCGCTGTGTCTCTGTGTGGGGTGATGTGGAACATTTGGAAATGCATCATGTTAAGAACAGGCTACGTGTCATCGATGTCACTGAATTGTATATTTAAAACAGGTAAAGTAGGAAGCTTTGTGTTGCACATATGTCATAGCAATAAAAAACTGTAAAGAGAGCTTCAGACAAATATTTAAGGACTCATTAACTATCTCTGCTGCTCCCTGGCCACCTCTCCCTCAGTGTGTCCTGTTCTTTGCAGACATAGGCGCTAGCCCTCAACTTGAGCTCCACAAAGATATCCTGAAAATAACCTTCAAGGACCTATTAAGAAATCCCTCCTTGGAACTCTCTGTTCCGGCCATACTAAAGCTCAGAAGCCAGCTCCTTCAATGTGCATCAAATGCTGCTCCACCTCTCCCAAGCTCATTTACAGTTCACACATTATCATATCATAGAATTAAAGACTTGGCCCCAATTAAAGAGATTTGTGATTCCCCTAGACAAGAAAGTTGATACCGAAGGATCTTTCTTCTACACCTGCCCCTGTCCCCAACTGGCCCCCTCCCTCCCTCCTCCTTCCCAGGACTCCGGAAGCTTTCTCTGAAGGAAAGCTCATTCTGGGGAACAGGCTTAACCATGTAATTCTGCTCTGCGTTACCTGGATCTGGCAAGCTACTTGAACCTGGGGCCCTGCTCTCATTCCTTTGGTGGAAGTACTTTTCTGAGTGAATTCTGGCTGTGCCTCCGCACAACTCAGGAAGTGCAGTGTCTTTTAAATATTCATATTCTGCTCCTGGGAAGATCATTACTATTCCAGATCAGAACTATTCTAATGCGTGCAAACTTCAATATTTCTCAGCTTAATTCATTACGCTTCCATTCAGGTAGGTGCTCAAATAACCAATCTATGTGAATGCCAAGGTCTCCCCTCCCCCACCGAGCAGGGCACTTCATGAGCACGGTGGAATGGGGACACAGTCCTCTCTCTTTTTAACTGCAGACAAGAAGTACGGAGATGCTTGGCACACAGTAATCGTTGTTTTAACATCCCTTTGTAATGTAGTAATCTGTCATAATGTCTTCATCACCATGCCAACTGGCAGGACTGTACTGTTCCCTCAGATTGAAAAGGAGAAAGACAATGTCTCAAAAGAAACCAAATTTATGTACATTTTATTTCCATCGTGGTGGAGAGTAAGAAGCCATTTGGGTGCATTACCTAGCAAGTTGTGAATGCTAAGGTGTCGAGCCTTATTATGAATTTGTCTGTTCTGGTGGAAGAGCAATTACATAGCACCACTGGTCCCCTAGCTGTCTTTGGGTCCAGGCTCAGGGGCAATGCCACACCAAAGAGAGCATGTAGGAAACGGTCCGGTGGCTGGTTACAAATCAGCCTTCCTCTGCAAACAAGCCTGGGCCTCGATGTAACCTCTCCTCCCACTGGGTCTTTGTCTCCCTGTTGTCGATGCTCTGACTGCTATGGCTTTCTTTGTGTTGTTCAGTTTTGTTTCCCTTTTCTCAGACAGCAGGTTCTCTCAAGGTCAGCCTCATTTACATGAACCTGACCCCAGCGAACTTCACTCCTCCTCCCCCAGTAGCAAAATCCCTGCTGCCAGCCTGAGAGTCTGCCAACTCTGCTGATGCAAAGCTAACTGCTAGAGTAACTGACTGGGGTGCTCTGGGCAGAGAGCTGAAGTGCAATTCTGAGCACAACGCCCGGGGATGCGAGGGAGCCTTCCTGATTGATTGCACTGCTTATCTGCCAGGGCTTTCTCCCCGCGCCCTAAAAGAATGCTATACAGGGTCCCTTGGATTTAACACTGCCAGCGACTCAAACAGGGTTTCCGAATTAAAATGCATTCACCACTGGCAGGGGAGGCACAGGACGTGGAGAAGGATGAGACCCTCGTGACCTTCATTCATCACACTCCTGGTTCCCTAACATTAAAAGACACCGCAGTTTCTAAACCAAGATGATTTCTGAATACGGGATCTGTCACCTTTTGAATACCAATCATAGAACGCAGCAGATAAAGAAAAGAAAGGGGGGGAGGGGGAGAAAGGAATTTACATGAGCATTTGTGGCTGTAAATCCTGAGAAATTTGGGAAATTAAGGTTTTCTCCCCCTTTCTTTCACAAAGCATGTGAAGGCATTCTTTTCCCACTAAATGGATTTAGCCTAACTGCCTAATTCATTATGCTAAAACCATGAAGCAATTTCCTGTTCAAAGCCCAGCTCACAGGCTCTCTGTTGTCAAGTATTTGAATTTCAGATTAGAAATGTGTTCATTTGGAGAGCTTGAAAGGACAGCTTTGTTGTCAGCTCTGCTTTATGTTCTGCCAGAAGCCAAATCCGTCCTCTGCAGCAGTCACCAGCAAAATACCAGACCTTGACTCTGGACTTGAGATCTCCAGACAAACACAAACACCTCTGGCCCCTGTGGTCAAAGCAATGGCTGGAGGGTTGCATTCCCTAATAATAAAATTCCCTCTGACGATGAATTCTGACAGATGATTGGAGCAAATGTTTAGGGTCTCCACTCTGTCTCCTGCCCACCCCCCCACCCCCATATCTTCATCACACACCACAAATTGAGAGAGAGAGAAAGACGGCTATCTCTGCCAGAAAACCCTCTAGAGTAGCTTTGCTCTATTAGTGACTGAGCCGTTTGTTAGGAAACAGTGAGCTGAAGTGGGGGCTGCATTTTAGTCAACCCTCAGTTTGTCTGTCACCCGCCGTCATTTACAATGTGCAACACTGTCCTGTCCACTTGCTGTTACTAGTGAGTTTCTCCCCTTATTGATCTTAGAAAAATATACACAGCTGCTCACAAAGTCAAAGGTCATGTGTCTAAGCTGGGAAAACAAAACTCAGGGGAAAAAAACCCCTTCTGATCTATCTATAAGGAGAAAAAGAAAATATACACTTGATTAGCTAATAACCACAGAGGTCCTGATGCTGGTTCAGGCAACCATTTGTTTGCACAGATGTTTACATTTCTGAAGCTTTAAGATTCAATGGCATTGTCACAGTTTATTATGATGATTCCATTGTGACCCTCTAATTATTTTTAATCAAGTAATATTTACTAAGGAGTCTTGCTTCCAGTTAGCAACACATATATTATCTCAGGTGGACTTATATGGTCTTTTTTATTAGCATTCTTATTAATAATGGATATTTGTTTGATATTTTACAATTTGTATAATGTTTGGATGGGTCATCACATGGGCTATATTTATGAGTAAGCAAACTGGTCTTAATAGTTGCATCACACAAATTGCACTGCAGAGAGAAGAGTTTCAAACATAGAACTTCATCTTCTGATTTCCTGAATGCATTATTAAACCACCCTAACTCTGACTTTGATCTTGGCCCTGGAATAGGCATCAGCTATTCCCCGAGTCTCTCTGTGGTCTTCTCATTTTCAGGCCAAATAAGATGAAACCTAGATCCAATTGGCTCACCCCTGCAAATATAATTCTCATTTTTTACTTAATAACAGTACTTGTAAAGATTTCCATTGCTTTCAATTAGAAAATTGTCATTTCTAAGTGGATTTCAAGAAGCCTTGGTGGTGTGATGGTTAAGCACTCAGCTGCTAACTGGAAGGTCACAGTTGGAGCCCTGTGGCCACTGGACAAGACAAAAGGGTAGCAGTCCTCTTTTGTCAAGGTTACACCTTGGAGGCCATATGGGGCCATTCTACTCCATCCTACGGGGTCTTTCTGAGTCAACATCAACTTCATGGTTATCAAATACAAGCATGTAGATTTAAACTATGAAATTTAATTATGCCAAAGTAAAAGTAGATCATTTGCCATTTATGTTTTTTGATAAAGAGAGAAAATAGTAGCAATTTGCCAGCTTACTGTGGACACAATTCAGTTCATATTACAAAAGGAGAAAAAGTAAAACTTGGGAGAAATTAAAAGAATTTTAGAAGTGGGGTGGCTCTTCAAGCAATCCTATATTTAAAAAAAGGAAATACTAACCTGCCTGCTAATCTTCCATCTCGGTATATCCTTGGCCTATTGGGCCCTGCAAGGCAGTCTTTGCAGCTTCTCTCTCTTCCTGAATTGGTGACTAAGCCACGCAAATTAAACAAAACTATAATTCTGATCCATTATTCTTTTATCCAACGAAATAGTATGCTAGCCCGATATTGCAATTCCATTCTGAGAGTGAAACCACAATTTCACACATCAATTGTATGGAAAGAAAATAACACAGGAGAAACATGGTTCTCACCACAATCCACGGCCATTACCAACTGGCCTTCTGCCATTTCTATTAATTTTTTTGTAAAAAATTCAAGTAAGTTTTTTCCCTCCTGCATATTCCCTCCCTTTTTGAAATATTCTGATAATGCTTTGTTGTTGTTGTTGTTTTTGTGTGTGTGTGTGTGTGTGTGTGTTTCTTCCATGGTCAGTAGAATTAATATGACTAGTTTAACCTTCACAAATATCAACGTCCTGAGAATACATATGTTTCTTTTGTTAGCAAGGCTGCTTTGAGGGCCAATGCTGGCCTCACCATGCACCTTCTAATCGCCAGCCCTCCTGACCCCATGTTTGCCATCGCCTCCAACAAGCTTACATGGATAGTGCTGACCCACCATGGAGTTCCCTCTTGTGAACTGGCGCTTGTGGAAATCACTGTCATCTTGATAACGATTAATATTTTATCCTCTGTAACTTTATGCCATGGGCTCGTGCTTCCTAAAAGTCAGCACTAGGTTTGGCTTCTGTATTTCTGAGTCTAGAGGCATTTGTAAGTAGCTACCATTAGAGTAGGTGCCCCAAATGGTGCATTGGCTCAGTGCTTGGCTGCTGCTCAAACCCTCCAGCTGTTGTCTTGGAGAAAGACGTGGCAGTATGCTCCCATGGAGATGACAGCCTTGTCAACTCTACAGACAGCTCTACTCTTTCTGTAGGGTTGCTTTGAGTCAGAAACCACCCAATGGCAATAGCTTACTGTTCAAGTGGAAATGAAAATATTAAATCGTTCTACAGCTGGGAAGGGACAGAGGTTGGAGATAAACATATGCTCTCGGACCATCTCTCAAATCTGAGTCATTAGTCACTGCATGGCAGATCCAAAGAATCCCTGCCTGCTTTCTCTTCTGCTCCCACCCCCACTCCCACTCCAGGCTCCTATTTGAGCATCATGATAAAAGCATGCATGTGACACAAATGCCACCGTCCTCAAGGATCTTACTGCCACACCTAACTGAGGAGCTCAAAATGGAACAGGTGGTGACAGCATCAAGGACAACTCATGGGTCCCATTGTATCCACTTCCTCTCTGTAACTGTGGTGGCCTCAACAGTGTCTTCCTGGTTCATCTGAAGCTCCCGCTTCCCAAACCCCTTTCCCTGCCTGGTTTTATGCTAAGAACTGGCACGAGCTTTAGGAGAGAGAAGCGAAGCAGCAGCCCCTATTCTCTGCAGGTTGCTGAGGTTAGAGTGGAAACCAGTTCAGAGGTGCCGGCAGGTGTCCACGTGTCCTCACTCTCTCCTGCTTTGTGTCTGGCTCTTCTTTGTGACTGCCAGCGCTGCTAATGAGAAGCCACCCCCACCCTACCACCAGACACTTGGCTGCAGACCTACGGAAACAGCTGTCACCAGAGGTGATGGCTGCCATTGGCTCATCTCCATCTCCCTGCATGGCCCACCCCATCAGCTGGCACTGCCGGATTCCTGGATTCCTGGGTAAGATGTGATTTGCCCACCAGCTCCAGGGCTCCAGCAGAGCAGACTAGTGACTTTCCTCTGATCTTCCTTTTTGCACTTCAGGAATCTCACGTACCCAGCATCTCCCACTATTACATAAGGTCCTAGTCCTATAATGAATCCTTATTCCATAGAATGCCAGTGGGTTTACTAACCCACCTACTAGATGTACCTTTTCGTGACTAGCTGCGATAGAAAACATTGTGCTGTCTTAGCGAGTGACAGACGGAGGAGAGAGCGATCATTTGGATTTAACTCAGTTCTCTGACCCCTTTGCTTCGTATCACCAGGTGTGCTGATTTGGAATAAAATCAACTGTTTTGTGGCTATTAAGTAGGTTTAGCATCCATATGAAACTAACTTGTTATAACCAGGATTAAAGCAGAGACTACTTCCTCCGCCAACTGAGATAATGGCTGTGTCAATAAGGAATGGAACGCTCTTCTTCCCCTGGCCCTTTGGAACCACTTGGACTGATAGTAGCAATATAGGTCCTTGGCCTGTTCATTGAAAACCAGAGGCGGATCTAAGGAAGGACATGTATGGCATATACACGGCGCACGCCACCTGAAGGCGGCGCCACTTGTCAGTTTCCGTTTCTTTTATCCCTGTGTAGCACGCCAGCAGGGGCACTTGCCCCCAGGTATGAATCTAAAAGGCCTTCAGACAAGGTAAAGGAAGAATGATGTGCCCAAATGTCTAAGGCGCCTGACTGAGGCAGCTGGATCAAAGAGGGGAAGGCAGTTCTGCTGACCCTGTGCACTATGGACATCTATTCATTTTGACACTGGGGTGAGTGGGCGTGGGGGATGGGGCACAATATAGAGATTGCCCTTGGTCATTCCATTTGGGAAAGATACAATTTATAGATTGCTCAAATGCTTCTTAACCTCCCTACACCCCTGTTGAAAACACCATTTGCTATATTTTACCTTGAGCCTTTGACCAATTCTAGAATGTTGATGTACTCCTCTATCCCTAAAGATACCTTTTCTTGTCTGAAAATAAGTGACTTCTTATCCAACTTTCCCTCACAGCCTTTCTGGGTAACTCACTAAAATAAAGGGGAGGTCAATAATGAGGTAAAGGCACGTCATTTTATGGGGTGGGGAGGACAGAACGAACTCTGCACTTGAGAGCTGAGGAATGGGAAAAGGGAAAGAGGGCTTAAGGAACATTGGACCATGTAACACAAATGACTAAGCATTAATTACTCGGGATAAAAGGGTGCCAGTTCAAGTCCAGATGTGCCTTAGAACACACACCTCGCATTCTGCTTCTGAGAAGCCATTGCAAACCCTATGAAGTGCTCTACTCTGCACCCATGGGGTTCCAGTGAGAGAGAATCCATGTGGCCCCAACTAACAACAACAGACTAAGGGGATGCTCACCCATGGCAACGCTGAGTGAATGAGAGAAGAAGAGATCTCTAAGTAATGAAGTGGACATTGGGCAAAACCCACACTTAATCTTATTTCTACAGGAAGGTGGACTGATAGGCATGTGCATTCTGCAACAGATGGCAAAGCGCTCACCATAAGCTCAAAGACCAGGGACTCTATATTTCTCACATGTACACGAAAGTGCAAATCTAGGTCAGAAATTAACTCATTTAATACAGTTAGAAAGTGTCAGGTGAAGAAGTACATCCTTGGGAGACTTACAAGTAAAAGATAAATGAAACACCAAGGTTAGACTCAGCCTCATTTAAAAGATGTTCAAAGACATTCTAAACCTATTCACATTAACCATTGTGTGCTGAGTACTCCAAGAATCTTGTTGACATCCTACAATCTTATTCCATTTCAAAAGATCATCTAATTAATCTTATGCTTCCAGGTATTTTCCCAGCTTAATATATTAAATACCTATAAACCTTGACAACGAGAGGGTATTAAAACAGATACAAGCCAATATTTAGTCTCTACAGGTACAGTTGCCAGGCAACCACCACACTACAACACACAGGACTGTCATTATGGATCAATCTCCCTCTCCTTTAACTCCTTTACTGCCAAAATGAAAAGCAACGCAGGGAACAGTATCCCTTAAAAGCATCCATCCCCCAGGCACTGTTCCTGGCTAAAAACCCTTTCACAATTGCAGAGTAAGCGCTGGCCAAAGAGATCCCATATTATTAGAATATTCTAATTTTATTAGCGAGAATGCACTTATATCAAGACAATTCCATGACTAAAAAGATAACGCCGATGATTAAACTTTACAATTAGATATGTAAATCATTTATCGTAAATTAATGTAAGTCGCCAGGGGCCCCACTTACAACAGAATAGGTGCTGTCTCCTTCATAGTCTGGTTACTGCGCAGCTTTCCTCCTTGCTAATTTCATCCATACCACTCAGAGGATGACAATTTTATATCATAAGAGGTCCCCTGGTAGTGGATATTAATTTATAATAGAGGGGAACAGCAGGGAGAATTTTTGTGTGCTCCTTGCCAGTAAAACACACAAACTGCTCCCCTGAGGCATATACAGTTATATAATAAAACATTAGTGATGGCACTAGAGTTAATAAGAGATGTAATATACAATACAACCACATATAGTATATATTAACAGTCCACAAAAAGATATTGTGCATTCTACAGGAATGCTGCCAGGATAATTTGTTTTATGCTTTCTTGTAGTTTAAAAAAACATAGCTTCAGAAAATATGCAACAAATCCCTTAAGGGATTCAAAATTATCTGAGGTCAAATATTTGAAGACTATTTTTTTTCCAGTGAAGCGTAAAGCATAAAAGTGTCTATTGTTGTCTCTAAACCATAATAACATTGCCAGTAACCAAGGGATAAAATAAATGTTTCCAACGTAATAGAAAACATTAAACTAGATTAGTGGTTTCCATAGTTCCTTAAATGATTCCTATTCCACATGCAAAATGTTTTCAATTTTATTCCCTAAAATATAAAAGGCATATTACATCTACTCTAGACTACTGAGAAACACTAATTTAGGATCTAGTACTTAATATAAGGTAGCTTTGTATTTTTATCAAGATCTAACCAAACTAAGCCTGTTGCTGTGCGTCATTCTGACACATGTTATTACTGTTGTTGTTATTAAACGCTGTCCAATCGGCCCTGCTTCACAGTGACCCCATGTACAACCGACGCAAACGCTGCCACCCCTGTGCCATCACACAATCGCTGTTTGAGCCCGTTGTTGCAGCCACTCTGTCAATTCATGTCTTCTAGGATTTCTCCTTTTTCACTGACCTTCTCCTTTACCAAACACAATGAACTTGTCCCTTCTGAAAACATGTCCAAAGCACACGGGACAAGTCTCCTCACCCTCCTTTCGACGGAGCCTTCTGGCTTGCTTTTCTAAGACATGTGCTTATTCTGCTGGCAGTCCATGGTACGTTTAATACTCTTCTCCAGCACCCTAACACAAATGCGTCCAATCTTCTTCAGTCTTCGTCATTCGATGTCCGATTTTCACGAGCATAAGGGACCATTGAAAATACTACGGCTTGAGGCAGGCTCACCTGAGTCCTCAAAGCAGAGAGCCTTGCTTTTCAACACTTTGAAGAGATGTTGTGGGACAGAATGAACCAACGGAAGGCATTGTTTGTTTCCTTGACTGCTGCTTCCATGAGCATCGATTGTGGAACTAAGCAAGATGAAATCCTTGTCGACCTCAGTCTTTTCTCCATTTACCATGTTGTTGACCAACTCATACAGACCCCTTGAAACAGAGGGCAATCGGTGTTAAAGCACACCGTTATGTCTTTCTCCCTCAGAGTAGCTGGTGTGTTCGAACTACAAACCTTCTGAATGACAGCTGTGTGTTGAACCAAGCACAATACCAGCTCTCTTGGATGTAGTCTAAAAACACCAAATGACGTTGAGTCCATTCCAACCCACATTCATCTTAAAGGACATGACAGAACCTCCCCATAGGGATTTCATGGCTATAACTCTTTACAGAAGCAGCGTGTCACAACTTTCTCCTACTAAGCAGTTGGTAGGTTTGACGGCTGACATTTCAGTTAGTCACTGAGCACTTCACCACTGTGCCACCAGGGCACTTACTCTAGCCATACTCCTGACAAAAACGGCTTTTAAAAATCTCTCCCTTAAGAGAGAGGTGGGGGGGGGGGGGGGAGGGGGCAATGGGAGCTGACAGCACTGATGACTGTATAACCCCACTCCTTGGGATTGAACAACAGAATTGTATGTGAATGGATATATTGGATTGTGTAAGATATAGCAAAAAAGAAAAAAGAAACACTATTATGGGGGTGGGGGTAAGGATAAGGGTTCCTGGGGAGTATGATAGGGGAGGGAGGGGACAAGAAAGGCTGATATCAAGGAGGTCAAGAAGAAAGAAACTGTTTTGAAACTGATTAGGGTAGCAATTGTAAAACACTGCTTGATATGACTGAACTATGGAATGTTATGATATCTGTAAGAGCTCCCAATAAAATGATTTTTAAAAATAAATTCAAAGATCTCCCTTATTATTGAAGGTCTTTAAAATATTTTGCTAAAATCGTGTTCCAATGGAGAAAAATATTCCCAATTTAAACACTCAAAAGGCACTAATGCCCCATGTAGAAGTTAAAGAGTCTATTAAAGGTGACATGACAGAAGTATCAGTGGAGTCTCGAACAAACCAGGTATATATGTTTCAACATAAGTTTGCACGTTCATTAAGGAGCTGAATTTATTGCTGTGTTTCTAAAGACTAATATCTTACTGAGCTCTTTGAGCCAATTCATCCAGGTTCTAGCCCCTTCTAAGAATTCTCATTTTCACTCCAGATATACTGATTCAGAATGTACATTTTAACAAGGCAGCACCGCAGGCCCACCCTAAGGTTATTCGTATGTATTTGGATATATAAAAATCTGTAAGCATTCTGGGTGTCTGTAAGAATCACCTGGGAATCTTAATAAAATGTAGATGCTGATTCAGTGTTTCTAGGATGGAAATTAAAATTCTCCTCTGGCAATCCAGCCAGAATGGGTCAGTTCAAAACCCAGGTATAGTTGGAAGTAAGTACCAATCTATTTTCACAGCAGCAAAGTATGTGTACTTTACAAATCTCGGCCAGCTAGAAGATGCCGATAATAAAGAGATCAAAGTACACAAGTTCCATCCTTGAATGAGCCTATTTAGCAACAACAACAACAACAAAAGACTACAGGTGAGGCTATTCTTTTGATCCAAACTGATCTGAAATTTCCTAGCTCATGTTTGAATACTTTTTCAAATACAGTCATGGTCCTTCTTGCTGGACATCTCACCCTGGTCAACTCCTTATATTCTGACTCCCACTCTCATCAGTGTCAAAGCCCTCCCACATTTTCAGTAGCAATTCCAATCGAGCTCCTTAGTTTCATATCCCGATTTCCAACAGCCAACAAGGCACAACCCATGGTATGTCCCACCAGTCAACTTGAACCTTCTACCTTGATTCATTGTAGTATCCACCAAATATTTTATTTCTTAGAATAACACCTACATCACAGAGTTGAAGCCCTGCAGGTGAAGTGGGTTACAAGTGGGGCTGCTAGACACAAGGTCAGCAGTTCAAAACCATCAGCAACTCTACAGGAGAAAGAAGAAGCTTGCTGTGCCCAGTAGGAAACCCACGGGGCAGGTCTCCTCCGTCCGCCGGGACCTCTTCGAGTCAGAGCTGACTTGCTGGCAGCAAGTAGAGCCTCGCCGTGTCGCTCTGAACATCAAGGCGTGGGTACTCACACAGTCACGTCACTCGACCAAAGTAAACAGAGAGCATTAATCCGATATCAAAGCAAGTCTGACTTACTACTGACTTAATATTTCACTCATCCTTATTCATAGCACATATATAGGTAACTCAAACACAATGAAACGGCAGCCCTGAATGCCTGGGGTGTTTGTTTTGTTTTGTTTTTTAAGGTGAGGACAAGCACGTGATTTCAATAAACAGAATCATCTGAGATGCTTTTCACATTGTTGTTGATTATCATTTTTCCTGATAATTAAAAAATAAATCGCTGTAGGACAGGAGTTAAATTGTATTGATTGCTCTAGTTATTTCTCAACATAGTCTCAGAGCAAAATTATCAAATGAGGCAAATCCATAATCTATAATGAATGTAATTAAAAGAACCACGAATTTAAACTAGTTTACATAGACATCACATCTGATTAATATAAAATTGATTACCTCCAAGTAATCAGCACTGTAAAGTTTTCAAACACAATACTTGCAGAAAGGGAGAATATGAAAGAGTGCGCCGTTGGGGGGTGGGGTGGGGGGACCAGTCACTCATGGGAGAAAACGATGGCATTCTGCTTCTAGAAAGATCACAGCCTCTAAATGTTACTTGGTGGTTCATTTGTCCTTTCGGGTGGCTATGCACCAGAACCAACTGGACCGCAATAAGGCTACAACCTGGGCACTAAGCATTTATAAAAAGAGTATATTTGCCAAATTGTAAGCAAAGGTCATTTGTGATTTCTGTATCATAGCATCAGGGAAATGTTGTAGACTGCAGACAAGAAATCGGAGTCATGCAGAGCTTATAGTGTACCGTGGGCTTATGGATGCGGGAAAGTGCGTTAGAAATCCAAGCCAGCACACTGGGTCTGCAGGGTAAGTCTCTGTTGTAAAAGTAGAACCAGTTTTTCAAAAGGAAGTAGCTTCAGAATGGTGAAGTAGTTGTGTAGTCACGGAGTGCATTTAATGAGGTCAAATCCACTGGCTACCTTCCAATGTCGAGACCCAGAGAAATTCCTAAGTCTCATATAAATTACTCAGCAAGAGCACTTTCCTTCCTCAACAAATAGTGGCGCTGGGTCCATGCAACTGACAGGGAGCTAGCGAGGGACAAAGTGGGGTTGTGTCCCCTTAGTACTTGCACTAAACAAAGAGTATCTGTCCAAGCCACAATAAGGGGTTGGAAAAAAATCAGGCACACTAATTAGCCATATGAGAAAATCCAGAACTGAGCATGCTCAGACCCATGTCACCTAGGCCTAGGTAGGAGGTCCGCCTGGGCACACAGAGGAGGCACCAGTGACATGACATCACACAGGTGTGCCTAAACTCAGCCAATAAGATTGGCCAATACCCTCCACCACACCTCTCTAGCCAGTGGGGATAGGGGGGGATAAATAACACGGGCTAGGGCAGGGCCGTCTCTCTCTCTTCTCTTATTCAGGTGTGCACTGCAAGCAGAGCGTGAGATTCCTCCCACATGTGGGCTGGCACACGGCTGTGTGTCCACTGGCAGCCTGCTCACTCTATTGGGACTTCCTGCTCTTGGTTCTGACAGGTTGTTCGATGAGGGATACAGAGGGTTGTCTCCACCGAATGCCTACACTAAACACAAAGTAGTTGTCCAGACACAATAAAGGGTTAGAAAGAACTCAAGCACTCTCATCTGACACCTAAGAGAAAATCCAAAGCTGAGCATGCTCAGATCCAAGTCACCTACCCTGTTTCCCGGAAAATAAGACAGTGTTTTATATTAAGTTTTGCTCCCAAAGATGCGCTAGGTCATATTTTCAGGGGATATCTTATTTTTCCACGAAGAAGAATGTGGTACATATTTATTGTTTATTGTTTTATTAAAAGAGATCTCGCACTTCTCATCTGCTCCGGCTGCGCTGTGGCCAACAGTGAGCTGCATGGCGGAGTCCAGAGTTACGGTAGCTTTGAGGGGCCTTATTTTGGAGGAGGTCTTATTTTCCAGGGGATGCCTTATATTTCAGTGAGAGGCAAAACTGTAAGTAGATCTAATTTTCAAGGGATGTCTTACTTTCAGGGAAACACAGTAGGCCCAGATGGGAGGTCCACCTGGGCGCACAGACTAGACACCAGTGACATGAATCACACAAGTGTGCCTGAACTCAGCCAATAAGGTCGGCCAATACCCCACCTTGCCCCTCCAGTAATGCAGGCCGGGAATAATGGCATCATTCCTCTTGCTTTCTTGGCCTCCGGGGATTTTCCTGCTCTTGGTTTGCAATGTGTTTCACACTCCTGTTTCAGTACTCTTTCCATGTGGGAAATAGCTTGTACTTTTTTGGCACACTTTCCAGAAATAGCGTGTACTTTTTGAGACTGTAATACCAGAAACTTCCCCTTCCCTGATAAAAGTTACTTGGATTTACAAACGTGTTTCTGATGCTTGAAGCAAACACCGAGGTAAACCACCTCAGAGACCTAACACAGCAAGTGTGCGTGACTCAGACCAACTCTACAAAATCCATCCACCTTTGAGACGGGCCCAGTTCGGGACACCCTCATTTCTGTCCCTCTGCCTCACTTTTTCTGTGCACATTCTTTCCTTTCGGACTTCACTTCTCATCTCTTTGGGTAGAAGCATAAAAGCTGGTGGTGGGGTCGACTTTTCTACGGGTTGGACTTAAACTGCAAGGCTTGCAGTGGTAACCACCAGCTTTGGGAGGAGGGAGATGGGGCTCTCAACTTTGAACCCAGATGCTGACCTGGGTGTCCACGGGACCGCTCAACCCTGCCCTTTGGGGTCACTGCAAGTACGAGCCTGCCCTATGGCAGCTCCCCACGTGCTCTGCCGAGAGGGCTGCTGGCACCCTGGGCACCCTGGGCCCTCCCCACTGCGTCTGCCTTCCTCTCCTTTGCCACCTTTCCTGTGACGCTGCCTGCAGGCCTGGCACATTTCTGGGTTGCTGTCTCCCTGGTAACCCCCAGACTGCCGTTTGCCCATGCTGTTGACTTCTGTTGGTCTCTCTGCAGGACACCACTCCTCCCCATGAGGACTATGATTTCTCTTCTCCCCTGACTTCAGCCATTTTGCAGGATAGCAGAACACGCAACCCTCTGTGATTCATGGCCCAGATGGCGTCCCTTGCTCCACCCATGGGTCCAATCACATGTTCCTGGAAGCAGGACTTATGGGCTAGCCAGCCCCCTCTGGTCCCTACCGGCCCTTCCACGAGTCCATCCTAGTTTGTTCCCCTGGCCCCTTTCCAGTTTCTCCAAGGTCGTTCTTTCCAGTGCAGGCCTACCCCCACCCCCATCCCCACCCCAGCCCATTTCAGGCTCATTCCCCTGGTCCTTCCTGGGTTCTCCAAGCAAACGTCCTCCAGTTTACAGATAAGCCAGGTGCAAGGGAATGCCTAGTGTTCTTGAGTTCAACTCTGATTTGGTTTGGGTCTTTGATTTCCTGTCTAGTTTGGTGTTTTGTTTTGTTTTCCTTTTGCCAAACTTTGGCAAAGGTCATTTGGAAGTAAGGTCACCAAACAAATTGCTAATCAAGTTATGTCCAAGACCCCTCAAGAGGCTTTTTAAGCACAGCAGTGCCTCCTGCCTCCACACAATGGATGGGCCCATACACTGGGCCAGGGGTCCTCAAACTGCAGCCCCCAGAGGACATTTATCCGGTCCGCTGGCTGTTTTTGCATCGTTTGTTTGTTTGTTTTACTTCAAAATAAGATATGTGCAGTGTGCATAGAAATGTGTTCATAGTTGTTTTTTTTAACTATAGTCCGGCCCTCCAATGGGTCTGAGGGACACTGAACTGGCCCCCTGTTTAAAAGGTTTGAGGACCCCTGCCTAGGCTATTTACATCCCTGGTACAATTCCACTGGGTTAGTATATACCCAGTCAAGGATTCCAATTTCCCTAGAGTTGACTGCATTCAGACTGAACCATTCGTTTGGTACTGAAGCCACCAGGTGGTGGTCTTCTAATGCCTGGCTTGCTGTCTAGAAAATGTGCCAGGCCTGGCCAATGGTTAAGGCTGCATCCTGACACTGCCAAGGCCAGAGACATCTGTTTGAGGCTCTCAGGTTCCAGTGGACTAGAACTTCTGATTACAACTCTGGGATGCCAGCTCTCTAACCATTTGCTGAATGTTTTCTAGATGGGCAACCAGGAGTCTGCACCCAAGGGAACACGTTCATACTACATCCTGTCTAATCAGTCTAGATTTGACTCACAGCTGCTAAAGAAATGTAAACTAGTGCTCTTGTCTTGTGCAACTCCATACTCACCCCAGTACATTCCAGGTGATGGGAATCCTGGCCACAGCATAGTCCACGCTCCACCCCTATTGGATGACAACCCCTCCCAATAGAGCAGGAAGGGTCCGGATCCAAAGCACCACTTTGTGTCCATTTGACAGCAGGAAGTAGCCAGATGACTGTCGCCACCCAGTATTCCCCAGTGATTTGGGTCCATCCTCCTTCAGTGGGAAATGACAGGTAGCTAGACAGGGACAAAGAGGGGTTGTCTCCCTCTATGCCTGCACTAAATGAAATTAGCTGCCCATGCCACAATAAAGGGGTTGTAAAGAAATCAGGCACACTAATTTGACACCTATGGGAAAATCCAGAACTGAGCATGCTCAGACCCAACTCACCTAGGCCCAGGTGGGAGGTCCACCTGGGTGCACAGATTAGGCACCAGCGACGTGACATCACACTGGTGGGCTAAACTCAGCCAATAAGATTGGCCCATACCCTCCAGCAGGCCTCCCCAGCCAGTGGGGAGAGGGGGCGTAAATAACACAGGCTGGGGGCAGGGCTGTCCGTCCCTGTCTCTTCTCTTGTACAGGGGTCCACTGCAGGCAGAGGGTGAGGTTCCTCCCTTTTGCACACCTACTCACAGCCTGCTCACTCTCTCGGGATTTCCTGCTCTTGGCTCCCCACGCAGGTTCTGTGCTCCTGCGCCCTCATTCCTTCAACGTGTTTGTCCACGCTTCCCTGGAGGGCATTTTCATCTCAAACTTTCCCACAGTCCCCACCGTGCGGCCTTGCACACTTTCCAGAGATAGCGTGCACCTTTTGAGACTTTTCCTCATAAAACTTACTTGGATTTACAAAAGTGCTTCTGCCTCATGAATTCGTTCAGTGTTGAGAAGCAAGAACCAAGGTAAACCGCCCCAGAATCCAAACACTACTGAGTAGTAAGATACTCTCTGACTTCTTTCTCTTTGATAATTTATATTTGGCAATGCTAGCTGAATTCACAATCTATGGGTTAAATGTCAGCGATTCAGAAAGTTTAGATCTGTCAAAAAGTAGTTATCGCCAAATTATTTACCTTTTGTGAGACCAATAAGTGCCGTTTCTGTGAAAGATTACATTTGGGGATGATTTAGAAATGAAAACAACATATGACCAGATCAAGAATGATGAAGGTATTTCTATCCTTTACAAGGATGTCATATGCAGCTATTGAAGATATTAAGTGTGACCTTTGCTCTAGCACTCTCTTATGCTCTCACATGGGCACTAAATTAGTTCTGGGAAAAACTTGGCTGGTATTGGGAGGCCCTGACCTTTATGATAAAATAATGTTTGATTCCATCCAGTACAAATGGTGCTGTGCTTCATAATCATTTATTATAGTTAAATTTCATTTTGTACTTTTCAAATACTAATTCACTATTCTCATCACACATACACTGCCCTAAAATTCCCCTTACTGTAGCTTTAGCCTATCTTGCAGCTGAAGAGGCTCCAATGACTGAATGTGAGGGACTTAACCAATGTGCTGTTTCAATACCTGAGAGTTACTGGAATGGGCTAAGGAACACTATTTTCAGGTAAAGCGGATGAAGAATGTTTACTTCCTCAAATTACATTTTTAGGATCTTGACAGATGTATCCCTCTTGTTCCTTTAGTACATAGTCCTTCTGTGGCAACAGAGACAGAATTCTGGAAAAGAAAGTATACTGTACTCTGGATTGCCTCATACTAAAACCAAGTGTTGCTAAAGACCAGCTTATCTTTTTCCTCACACCCGGGGAGTTATAGGAAGTGATAAGAAAGCAATAGGAATCCACATTTTATAAACAGGAAACTGGGAATGATGACAATGATGAAACAAAACCTAAATGAAAACACACTTCAAATTTCCAGACCCTTTGCTTGTTCTTTTAATGAAACAGTCAAAATAAGCTAGTCTTTAATTCAAATAATGCTGTAGGCTTTCTTGGGAAGCAAAGGTCAATTATCTGAACTGACCTATTCAAAAAATTCACTGATGAAACATTCAGATGAACGCAATTCTGTTTCTTAAAATACTGACCCAGCCTCAGGCTGTTTTAGTAGCACTGTTCAAGTTTTCGTGCTTATGAGATGATTTGAGCTCCATCTCACAGCAGCTAATGATGAGTTACCATACATTGACTCACCTTGCCCACTCAGCACCCCCAACTTGTATATTGGCTAAATGTTGGCATTCATAACATCAATGTTATCACAGTAGTTATTAATCAAATCGTAACTTTTCTAAATGTAGACCTTGTTGAGTAAAACATCTATTGTACCTGCCTAATTTTGCCTAGAAAATCCTTAGGCATATGCTTCTTATTCAAAAATATATGTTGAAGGCTTACAGTGCTCAATAGATTGTGATGGTTACTATTATTGTCCTGACTGGTGCAGGACTAGGCAGTTTCCCTTCTGTTGTACACTGGGGTGGTATGATGGAGCCAACTCAGTGATACCGCACAGCAACATGATTGCCCTCGTGGGCTTAAGTCTAGTGCTGGCGAGAATAGATATCAATCAAATAAATACAGGAAAAAAATGTTAAACAACTAGTGTAATAAGAGCTTTAATGGGAACAATGGTTGTTATTCAATAGGTAAACCGGGTCCCAGAAGCCAGTGCAGTTGGAAAAATCATCCTAGAAAAAACAGTTTTGAACTGAGCTTATCTAACCCAGAGGCTAAAGAAAAAAATAACATAAAAAGGGTGGAAACCTTTTCATGGAGGGGATTGAAGAGGACTTGGAGCTGAAGACAGGCACGTTTTCTTTTTTAACGTGAATCGGAGTCTTCAAGTGCTACGTCTTCTTTACTGTTATTATCAGATCAGCACACTTACTCAAGCTGTATGCGGAGCAAAGAATCAGAGAACTTGGCTTATATGAAGAAGAATGTGGTATCAGGATCGGAAGAAGGCTTATTCACAACCTGCAATGTGCAAATCATACAACCTGGCTTGCTGAAAATGAGGAGGGATGACTTGAAGGACTAGATGCTGAAGATCAAGGATTGTAGCCTTCATTATGGATTACAACTCAGTGTAAAGAAAACCAAAATCTTCACAACGGGCGCAGCAGATTGCATCATGGTAAATGGAGAAAACATCGAAGTGGCCAAGGATATCGTTTTGTTTGGTTCCACAATCAATGCTCGTGGAAGCAGCAGTCACGAGATCAAAAGATACGTTGCATTTGGTAAATCTTCTTCATCAGACCTCTTTAAAGTGTTGACAAGCAGGGATGTTACTTTGAGGATTAAGGTGTGCCTGACCCAAGCCATGGTATTCTCATACCACTCCGAAGCACATGAAAGTTGGACACTGAATAAAGAAGACTGGAGAAGAACAGAGTCCTTTGAAGTGCGGTGCTGGAGAGTACTGAAAGTGCCATGGGTTGCCAAAAGAACAAACGGACCTGTCTTGCGTGAAGCACAGTCAGAAGGCTCCTTAGAGGCAGGGATGTGGAGGCCTCATCTCACACACGTTGGCCATGTTGTCAGGAGAGCCTGGTCCCCGGTAGTCAGCAGTGGAAGAGGAAGGCCTGCAATGAGATGGATTGACATGGTGGCTGCATCCGTGGGCTCAAATAGAAGCACAATTGTGAGGCTAGCTCAGCACTGTGCAGTATTTAATTCCTGTGTACATGGAGTCATTATGAGTCAGAACCGACTCCATGGTACTTACGAAAACAACCAAATAATAATATTTAATATTATAGACATCACCAAACTCTAATGAGCCCTCATTCTGATAACAGAACCAAACTAAAATCTTCTGATTTGGGTACAAATCAAAACATTTTCTTGTTTACTGTTTTGCCTTGGCTTCCATCATAAACCGAAGGTGTGTGTGAGTGTGCTACTCAGATTCTTTTAGTTCCAAGCACTAGCAAACAGTCACAAAATGGCTTAAACAGGCAGGGAAACACTGCGCACCATTTCCCTGTCCTCCTTGGGTTTGCTCACAGTGTATTCAGTCCTCGACTTACTCTTTCTGTGCTGTAACTCAGGACTTGATACCCAGCGATCCAAAGGATCCAAAGGTTCTTTTTTCTATAAGCTCCAAGAAAACTCTCAAGAAAGGTTCTGATTGGCCTCCAGGGTCATGTGCCCATCCTTGCCCCATCACTGCAGTCAAGGGAATGGAACAATCAGTATTCTGATGGCCTCCGGCGATAATATACCCACTAGTGGAACAGGGGGACATGGGACCATTTGCTTTCTAACCTCCTGAGCGAGGAAGTGAGGGGTTATTCCTGAAAGAAAGACTTCTCTAAGTATAAAAGATAAGTTATCTAAAATGTATTTTAAATGAATATTCTACGGCCCTAAATTTACTGACAGAACCGAGGCACTATGCATATTGTAAGATACTTTACAATGAGGCATATGTTTTGATTTCCTGAGAAAGCTCTAATGACCCTTGCCAACACACTGAATGGCAGTTTGTATTGGCTGTTTGTTCTGTCATAAACATAATGTGCTTTACATATCTCCTCAGTTTACAGATCTTCATTTTTAATTGGCCTCTAATGTTTTCCAAATGCCTTCACCTTCTCTCAGAGCACACCAAGAAGGTAGCTTTTACCCACTTACACTCACACAGTGATTTAAGAATCTCAGAATAGCTAATTAGTTTGCACTGGGAAACACATTAGATTTCCAAATGGTCACAACATAAGATGAAGAGGGGAGAACAAGGAGTGTATTCTCCAGCTGCATGCACTCTACCTTTGTCTAAACATAAGCTGGTAAATCAAAATTGCCTTTGGTGTTTGCTTCATTCCACTTCTCTCTCTCAGAGCCCAAGGTCACTGCTGCTTTCCAAAACACATTTCCTAGACTTCTCCTGAAACTCAAGTTCCGGGAGAGAGCAGAGAATGTGAGCACAAAGACAGCATTCAGGGATGCATTTTACATTATAAAGGGGGCTTATATCAATAACAATAAGAGATAATTAATTAAAATCGGGGGTGGGGCGTGGGGGTGGGGTTTCCTTGTTTTGTATTGTTCCACTGAATAATTTATCACCACATCAGCCACCAACCCAAGCACAATATTTAAGAAAACTTCTCTGCCTTCGGCTTTGACTCAGTTCTCCTGACCCCACCCACTCTCTGTATCCCCACTGCCCACTCCTGGAGGTGTTAACACTGATCAGTTCACTGGGGCTTTTTTGTAGTTGCTGCAACAAACTCTACATGCGTCTCTAACTAACGTGCAATCTAGTCCTTTCCATGGGCTTTAAGTGACTGTGCCTCCCCTGAAGGAGACCTTCTGACTTTGCTTCTCAAGAACAGTGGATCGATCGTGCCAACACAGCCCCAGGGGAATCGCAGAGAAGCTGTGACTGACCTCTGTAGGGCATTAAAGTATCAGTCCACGGTTCTGTTATTTTGGGACATTGGAAGTATGGACTTGTGTGCCAAGTGTTTCCTAACAGCAGGTGAATTTAGCCATATTGGTGGCTGACTTGCTCATTTCACCCAGTCCACTATGTAGTTGCTTAAAGACGACCCTGGGTCTTTAGCTCCTCCTAGGCTGGCCTCTTAAGTGCTGCCTGTTCAAATGACAAAATGCCAATATTATAACAGAGACACTGCTTAAATATTTGAAGCAAGCAACAAGGTTATCACCGGCCAACTGCCAAATGCAAACCATTTCTGAGAAGTCCTTTTTTTTTCAACGACACACTGTTTTCCTTTTTTACCCACAGTTGAGGCATTTTAATGTAACTAGAGATGGGGGAAGGGGAGAAAGGAAGGGGTGGTGGTGGAGAAAACACATTATGCAAATGTAGTAACAAATGTAAAATGATAAATTAGCAAGCAACTATTTAATTATTACTGTGACTAATTCCTGTAGATGGTGCCACAGCTAATGAACCTGAACTTGTCCTGGTTGACTGCAGTGTTCTGTGGAAACATTTCCATTTGGTTTGTTTGCCGCCTGTGCAGCTCAGTGAAGTAGATAGCATCTGTTTAATGAGCTCCCACTTCATTACAGAGCCGTACTACTTACTGAGTCATTCTCCTTAAGCATGCAGCCCTTGTACTCGGCTGTTGTTTTAAAGCAAATACTAATTTATGATTACCTGTCACATTAGGCCATTGAAAATTGTACTCGCACTGGTTCGCATGAGCAGAATGCTAATGAGCTGATTATGGACGGAGGTGGCGTCTCTTGCTTACAATCTGCAGACATAAATTCAGATCCCGGTACATCTATGGGCTCCAAACAAAAGACGCTGCTTGAGAGGAGGGAGAGGGAAGGGAATGGGGGCGGTGAAATCATCGCATGTAAATGCAGACGCTCTCAAAGGCCAACAAACGCAGCGATGACCTAATTCAATGTGCACGGATTGTCAGAAACACCCCGTGACACTGTGTCATGCACAGAGGAAGATGAATGACTCTCTGACTATTCACTCCCTGCCATGGTCATTATCTAATTGAAGTCTGATGCCCAAGCAAGGCGGAGCCTGACATGGTGACTGCAGGCCCCCATGTAGCTGTGGCTAAAGACAGTACTTTCAGAGAGAACTCCAATCAATAACACTTCTCCAAAATGCAGCCTTTAATCTTCAAGCCTAATATTTACCTGCAGGTTTTAGAGAGAATGTTCCGTTTTTTTCCCCCACCCCCACCCAAACACTCCCCCTCCCCCTTTACAAGTATTTGCACTTTCAAAAACAATATTAAGCAAAATGCCTCATTAAACTTGTTTCCCCCACCCCCCTTCAGTTTCCCCCCTACAATTTGCCCTCATAAATTAAAACTATGGGAAGATGTGATTTCGTCTTTTTATCGGTTGTCTGCTCAGTTTGTTTTCATCGCCCTGTCCTCATTCTGCCTGGGGACACTGCCGCTTGCTCTGCAGCCTGCTGCCTTTGCTGGCACCGGGAGTGCTCTGAACTCCACTTCCTGAGAAATGCACCAATCATCGTCTTCAGGTACACATGCTGTCTGAGATCTCAAACAGGAGGCGCAGCACCAGGAGAGGGGGCTGGGAGGCATTGAGAAGGGCACGCACATCTCACAGGCTTGCAGAGAGCTGCTCTGGGGAGCTTCTGTGTTTACTGTAGCTGAGAGCTGAAACCCCTGCTTCGTTAGCTATGCATGTAAATAAGAATTCAAAGATTAATATTTCCACTTCTACCCTCTCTGACTTTCATTCTTTCTTTTTCTTCCTTCTGTTTTTGAAGACCACGTGTTTACAGACTCTAGCTTTAAAAATTGACCTGCTCATGTTTCTTTGCTTAGCTACCCAGAACTGACAACAGTACTAATGAAATGGAAGCAGAGGTGGGAAAACCCATGCTACCTTTGAAACTGTTAACAGAGAAAACAGGTGAGAAGAAACACAAGTCATCCTCCATGTGTGCTCATTATACATTTTCAACAGACTCCTAAACATCTTATATTTATGTCGCATAATCCATAGTAGTTCTGTACAACTCTCTCTCTGAATAACTAGGAATGTTATGCCTCATCCCTTTCCCATTGTACTGAATGAAGCATGTCCGGAAAAGCGACAGACTAAACCTGTACTCTTACACAGCTTAGTTATTACACATAACTTTTGCTGACAACCACTCAGTGCTGACTCATAGCGACTTCTCGTGGGTTCCTGAGACTGTAGCTGTTTATGGGAGTATAAAGCCCAGGTTTTTCCCCTGCGGAACTACTGGTGGTTTTGAACTGCTGATCTTGTGGATCTTAGTGCAAAGCTTACCCAACCACTATGCCACCAGGCTGTGCTCCATACACTATGTTCCATACGCTCATACTACAACCTTTAATTCTCAACTCGGCTGCTTCATGGATAAGATGAGAGAACAGACAAAATAATCAGCCAGGTTCCTTTAACAAGACTCTCCTCCCGTTTAGAATGTCTTCATTCTAAACAATGACTAAAGCGAGATCTAATCATCATGGGTGTCCAATACTATTAGGTGGCAAATATTACTTTTAATCACATTTCTGGTTTATTCTAATAAGATGAAAACAGTTCTTAAAAATTAGTATTATTCTTCAAAGCACAAATGAAGTGGCATGGCTTCTCATTTCAGAAAAAGCTCAATTAACACTATGGTAACCTTGACCCACTATTTCCTAAAAGAAACCACAGGTGAATTCACCTTTGTGATGCACAAGTCTGATCCCCATAAACACAAATTATCTGTGATTGGACAGATTTGCACCTTGGTTTGTTTTTTCCCCCCACCCCTCTAATAGAGCCTGAAGAATATAGAAATGAAGTTGCTCATTTTATTATTTTTAGTTCCAATACAACATAAAAGATCGCAGGTAACTCAAAATAATATATTTCATAGTACCAGTGTTTCAACTGCAGAAACATGGAAGCAAATTAGTTAATTACTGTCTCCTACTCTATGGGTGCTAAGAAATTCCTCTTCCTCACTTCTAATGAACTCCCAACGCCAGGGAAGATGGGGGAGGTGTGAGCAGTGGCTGGAGGGTGGGCGTGGGGGGTTGTTTTTTTTTTTCTTACAAGCAAATTGCTTTTTGTGATTTACATGGGGGAAAAAAGACTGAGTGCCTATTTACACACTGGATAATCCAATTTGCTTATTTTGCAAAACAGTCCTTTCCCTTTATTGGCAGCTCTAAGCATTGTGCGGGCTTCCAACTAGAGAGGGGAAAGAAGAGGATACGCATTCGATACAAGGCCACACAATGACTGTAGTGGAACACTGTCAATAAAGCAGAGTTCATGCTAAAAAGAGGGCGGAGCCGCAAAGTGGATTGCCTGTTTATAAGAAGTGCATATGCAAAATGTCAAAAACAAAGACTAACAGAGATCAGAAATCCTACTGAGAGCTGGGAAAAGTGGGGTGGGAGGAGGGATTTTATGGTCAGATTTCACTTGGGGCCTCTTAAGAGACTTGCCAAATAGGATTTTGGACATTTGCCAATGCTCGAACACATATCTTTCTGAGGGAGACTAGAGCTAACAATTGTTAAATAGTCTCCCATCTGCTTTAGATAAAATGCATGGATTGATAGAGATGAGAATATAGATATGACCCTAAATCAATAGCCTAAAGTATGTCAAAATAGCTGAGGGAAGAAGGGTTGAAACGAGAAGGAAAAGGGGTGGTTTTCTGGCTGGTTTTCGCTTTCCACCGATTGTCGGAAAGGTCATATGCAAATCCTTCTGTAAGGGTCCCACAAGGCAGTGGGCTGGGAAAAGAAAACTGCACCTCTTCACAATGTGTTCTCCCGAGAAAGCAAAGTCTGACGTTGTGAATACAGAGCTTTCTCCACAGCCAGTGACCCAGCCTCCACAGTCATCTTCCTACCAGTCAAATTGGCCACAAAGACCAGAAGAGAAAATGGAACTTGAAAGGACAAAAGTGACCGGCAGCATCCCAGCTCCCAGACCCTCCAAACAGCACAGTGAAGGCAGCCCCGTAAGCTCCCTGGGCTGTCACAGGATGCTGTGCGGAACGAAAGGGACAAGCAAGCCGAATGTGAGGAGGCAGCTGATGACCATCCACCCACGGAAAAGCCGCCACCATGTGCTTTCTTTCCCAAGGATCTTAGAAAACTGCCAGAGCCCTGGACAGCGCCCCTCCCCTTGTGGATTAGGGGTCTCTAGTCACAGTGTCTCCCATGTATACACTCAGGCACACACTGGAGTCGTGTGTTTTGCAGCAGCTAAACTCGGGCTGTTCACTTACTTCTGCGTACATGTACCTATAGGAATACACGCACATGGAAGCCAAGTTGCCATACCAAATTTCAAAGAGTCAGCTCACTGACGCTTTGTGGTATGATACTTCCCGAGGGCGGCGGCGGGGGAGCTTTCAGAACATGACTGTCAGGCATGGTAATTAGGAACGAAGACGAGTGCTGGTTCAGGAATACTTAGCCATGAGTGCAGTGTCGGGCGTAGAGAGGTCACAAACTCAGCCTCCCTCTCCTGAAACCCCACCTCGTGACCTCCCTTGACTTTGAAGGCCGCTCTGCTGGCCAGCAGCACCTCTGTTTCTGCTGCCTTTAGAGGCAAACGGCAAATATCTGCAGACACAGCCGTCTCTGGCTGTTAGCACCCGTTCCTCAGGCTCCTCCCCACTACCCCACACCTGGGGGCGGATTTCTGCCAGTTCTGTGACCCAACAGTGACTTCCCTTCACGCCACCCTGTCCAAGCAGAACCAGCACTGTTCTGGGGTCAAGGGCATGTGCTTTTTACCAGGTCCATAACTAATCTGACCCATCAACCTTTCTCTTTGCTTTCCTGGGATTTCTTTCTTTCTTTCTTCCCTTCTTTCTTTCTTTCTTTCTTTGAGCAGTAACAATGTGGGGAGAGAGGGAGGGGGAGAAGGAGAAAGAAAGGGAGGGAGATCGGCTTCAAATGAGAAAAGACATAACTGGAGTTGTCAGGGAGGGAGGGAGGGAGCGGGAGGAAGGAGCCGCTTTTCCTCTGAAGTGTTCAGACATGCCGAAGTAATGATCCTGGCAACATGTTAGCAAAACATTAGAAACACTTTAGTAAGCAAATAATTTAATTACAGCCTTCTCTGCGGCAGTTTATATTGCTTGACCCCTGACCTTTTATATTGCTATACCTAAACTCAGCCTGGGATTCACACTTCCTATTCTTGTCACAGAATCTCTCCATCTTGTACCATTTAATATAGTGTGCTCCAGGTGTTCTGTGGTGAATGAATAGTTATATTACTACCTGTCAGACACAATCACACTCTATTCATCATTCTCGGCTGGCTGCATGAAGCCCAGCTTCCAGCAGGCTCCCTCTCTATTTCCTTGTTCAAACGTCTGCGGTGCTTTTGGCCCATCTGTCAAGGCTGTCATTTAGAGGGAAAACAGTATCAGCGCCTTAAATATATGGAGTTCTCTATTGAAACAGTGCTGTGATTGAACTGTCAGCATTCTCAGTATCACAGACAGTAATTCATGACTGGTCAGGGCTCCATTGAGGTTGCTATTACTACGGTGACCCTGACGGGTCGTTCTGAGGGTTTTTGCGTTACAGTTTGGTCTATAAATAGTGCAATTAACCTTTCAAGAATTACAAAATGCTCTTGAATTCTCTTTGCATTTGCTTTGTGCTTGCACAATATAGAGCCATGGGAATGGGGGAGGGTGTGTGGGGGAGGGGCGTAAATGGAGAGACCTACAAGATTGTTTGTTGAAACATGTGCCACATGAGGTAGAAATATATGAGAGTGAGCACCTGAAATGCATGAATATATTTTAAGCTACCGTTTGCTGTTTCCGAGTAAGGTAGCATATGCTGAGATTTTGACTGAAATGAAAAGGTTTCTGAATCTGAAATAAAATACGATGGATGTGAATGAAATGACTTCTGTTCATCCTTCTGGAAAGGAAGCAAAAGTTTTCAGGTCTCAAATTGTTACCTTTCAAAAACAGAGTGTTTCTCAATGTTTCCAGTCCCCATTTCTCAAGCAAAACACCTGCATTCCCAACAAAACCCAAAGAAAACAGATTCAGGAGCCAAATGCTATCTCTAATCTTAGAACACAATCCCCAAAGAAACAGCATTTTGGATGCTGATCCAGCGACTCCCCTGCATTTGGAACCCTCGAATCACTTCGAGAGATTTCTCTGGTCTCCTCTGCAGGAAATCAAGGCGCTTTGGAAAGGAAGCCCGGCAGGTCAGAAGCAGAGTCCCCGATATAAACCCAAACCCCAAATGTCAGCTTTCTGCAAAGCCAAGTCCCTCAGACCACCACCCCACTTCCTCCCTGGAAACCACGATAATGAGAGATCCCTTTTCCATCTCTCTCCAGACAAGCATGTTTTAAGTGGTGCAGGCTTGTCACCAGTCCTCGTTCCTGAAACACATGGCGGAGATTTTGGTTTCTCTGTGCTGTTCCTTCAGACTTCCACACCCAGGGATGTCTCAGAATGAGAGCACCAATCCATGGTGCTGCGCAGTTGCCTCTCAGAGGAATGTTAGGCCTCCTCCTTTGGAGGATCACTGGATGACTACCTTATGCCCTCTAGGCCCACAGCTTAGGCAGCACAAAGGGTGGTTGTTGGTTTTTTTTTACTGAGTTACTCAATGGACAGAACCAATCCGCATTTTCAATTTGTGATACCAAGATGATGCGCCTAAAAATAACCCTTCGTTGCTGTCACTGTCACCGTGATGTCCTTGCTTCAGAGGCAAATTTGCTTTTCTTGAAAGGAGGGGAGCGTGGAGGTCACAACCCCAAAGCCACAGATGTAGCAAATAGTCCTAAATGGCCCAGACTTAAGCGCACCAGCTATGAAACACAAAAACAAGACATCATTCTCTTAAGAACCCTCATCACCGGGGAAGAACCGTGAAGGCCAGGCTTCCTCTAGTTTACAGGTTTGCAAGAGGCAGAGAGGAGAGTAAAGAGGCATAAACCTTCCCATCAGAGCAATTTTCTTGGGAACGCTGCTCACACCAATCTGTGGCTGTCCAGAAGTAAAAGCATCTGCTTCTTACAGCCGCTGAGCAGGGATAATTAAGAGGTAATCTCCTCCAGTTAGGGTGCATTTTCCTTTTTGGAAGCAATCGTAAAAGGTGTCCAACAACCCCATGTTGTCATTGTTGTTATCTTTTGTGACTGCTTCCTTCTCTTCCCGTCCTCAGTCGGGAAGCAAAAAGCCTTTGCTTATTATAGAGGCAGAATAAGTGCTAGTCTCATCCCATTAACTGTCATATTACCAGGCTCTGTGCCATCCCATTTGAGTTTCACTGAGCATTCAGAACTGCTTAATTATGTACAGTAAAGACAGTCTGCTGAGACGTTCCTTCTTGATTAATATGGGAGGGAGGTGGGGGTGGCAGCTAAGGGTCACCTACAAGGCGCACTCTTGGCTTGCACAAAGCTAACTCAGTCTGACAAAGGCTTTGTGAGTAAAAAAAAAAAATAAATTAAAGCGTATTGGGGAAGAAAGATGCTCGCATCAAGGGATAAGGCTACTTTTGATTCTGCAGACTAACAACAGATACCACCCCACCCCCCTTCTGTGTCGCTGTTAAACTGTATAGTGCATTCCTTATAAATTATACCACCCCATGTTAATTATAGTGTGCTGACAGTGCTTGTCATTACTAAGCCTGCTACAGGCTTTGTGTGCTTTGATTTTAATAGCTGTTTGTTCTGAGGAATGTGGCAGTGCTGCATAAGTGGCTGAGCCCGGTCATTGCTAACATCCCTTTCTTCAGTCTCTCACACTGGTTCTCTTTTTACAGCCCTAATCCCTCCTCTTCTGGCTCCCTGGCTTGTCCCTTCTCCCCCCACCCCCACACAGAGTAAAGCAGATGTATAGGTTACCCTCTAGAAATGCCAATGCATTCACTCTGGCACAATAAACTGAGGCTTATATTGTACTACCCTCATTGTTAGCCTTTAAAAGCCTACAGCTGAAATACTCCCCTTCGGCCGTTATCCAACCTCCATATAAAATCAGGACTGCTCTAATCAAATGTACTATTTGGGGAATCAGGCATTCTCCTCTCGAATAGGAAGTATGTCAGCTATTCTTCAGGTTCAAGGCAATGGCCTGTGATGAAAGATGCCACCAAATTGGAAACAAAAATTAGGATCTAGGATCCAACACCTCCTCCTCACCAAATGATTTTATATTTCAGAGAGTCATTTCTACCATCCTCAACAGATGAGCACAAAAGCAATTCCTCTAAAACAAGCAAACAAAACTCTAATCCTGTATGCAGGCATCAAGAGGAAAGCTCAAACCAAAACCCAGGCTGCCCATTGAGTTCAACTTCCCTACTGCATGCAACACAGCAGAATTGGCTCAGGGTGTTGTCATGGGTGTGATCTTTACAGAAGCGGATTGCCTCGCCTTCTTCTATGGTGCCCCTGGGAAGGTTCGATCTGACAGGTCGCTGGATTAGGGACAAAGGGAATTGGCTTCCCTAATGCCTGCGCTAAGCGAAAATTAGCTGCCTCTGCCATGATAATGGAGTTGGGAATAAATCTGGCAACCATTAGACATCTATAGGAAAAATCCAGAACTGAGCATGCTCAGATCAAGTCATTTTGGCCAAGGTAAAAGCCAACCTGCCATGTCCACCTTAGACACTAGCAATATGACATAACCCAGGTACGCTAAGCTCAGCCAATAAGATTAACCAATACCCTCAACCATGCCTCCCCAGGCGGAGGAGATGCAAGCTCGCGGCCAGCCCTGTTTGCCTCTGCTCTAGTTCCGGGGTGCTCTGCATCATAGGGTGAGAATCTCCCCCGAGTTCGGGCTCACTTCCTTGGCCCCTGGGGATTTCCTGGTATTCTTTCCATGTGCTTTCCATGTTCCTGTATTCTTTCCAGTTCCCGTTCAGTGGGTCCCACGCAGCCTTGTCCGCTTTCCCGATACAACATGCACCTTTTGAGACTGTTATACCTCAAACCTCCCCTTTCCTCATAAAAGTCCCTTGGATTACGAACGTGCTTCTGTCATGTGAATTCTTCCAGCGGTTCAATGAAAGAACCGAGGCATCTCAATCCAGAAACCTAACAAACCCACCAACTTAGGATCATAGACAAGTGCAACTGTTTGCCCACCCAGGCATGTTAGAGGCAAAGGCTGGATCCCAGAAATGCAAGGAAAAATAAAACACAGTCCCTGGCCTGAAGGGCCTTAGAGTTCAGTAGGAGACATGTAAACACATAATTACCATTCTGTGTGAAGTGCAGTAAAAGAGGTAAAGATAACATTTCCCTCAGCCTGTGGGTACAGATGTGGTCCCGCTGACACTCAGAACTCCATCTTCTCTGTTTTGTGCACTCACCCTTTGCTGACCTGTCTGACCTTTGCAGACAGGGCCTCACAGTGTGCTCATAAATAATCCTGATCCTGCAGACACCTGGCTCATGGGTCAGGTATCACGGCTCCAAACCACCACAGCCTCCTCCCTGTCCTGACTTCTGAGTTGGTCCCTTTCAGAGCATTACCAAAGCTGTGCCATTTGGGCTACAACATCATACAGTCCAGGGAAATAGGTGGTGTGGTAGTTACATAATCTGGTGTCAATTTGAGAGGATTACGAGTGAAGGGGTGGAGTCTGGCCTGCCAATCAAGATACAACCAATGAAGTCTCTGTGTGGGCATGGCCTTCTCCTGAGAATTCTGGGATTTCCAGTATTTCCTCCTTGGAGGCTGGAGACACCTCTCTCTCTGCTCACTCTCTGAGAGATCACTCTACTGACAAGACACATGGCGCTAAGCCCTGGGAGCTGGAGAAGCCACATGATGCTACCCTGATGCAACCAGACCTCTGGAGCCAGAGAAGCCACATAGAGACCCCTGCTAGTGCTGAGATGCTTACAACACCACTGGATTCACAAGACTTCCCACCCACTGGCCTGCGATCCACCTGCATTCCTTATCATTGCATGTATTTTGTGAGTCTGAAGAGGATTTTATAGATTGTTATCAGATATAGGGGCTAATATTGGACTTATGGACTTGATCCGGACTGGGCTGGGATGTTTTCTCAATATTCAATTGCTCTTGTATATAAACCTTTTTCTTATTCACATATGTGTCTCCCTGGACTTGTTTCTCTAGTCCACCAGACTAACACATGTGGCAATCAGCTGTCATAAAGTTTACAGCCTTGGAAACCTACGTGGCTGTTCTACTATGTATCATAGGAACACTATGAGTCACAGTCAGCGTGGCAGAAATGAGTAGGGTACAGGTATCTTAGAGAGTTTCTAGTCTCTTCTCCAGAGGAGTCAGGAAAGGATCCACTGAGGACTGGACTAGGGCGCCATATACATGGGCATCCTCAGATGTGTGCTCTCAGCCATCACAACTATAACATTTTTTTATTGGGTTGAGTTCCTGACACCAGGCCCTTCCTCTCTGATTAAATCCCCACACCTTTCTCTTCCTTGCAAAGAAGTATGTAGGAGACATCAACCCAGCCATGTCTAAACCTCCTGCATCTTCCAACTCAAGCAGAGAGAGAGGGTTTGAACATTCACATGCACCCCACACACATACACACACATCCATGCAAATACACCACACATGCAAAATGAGTTATAACCAGACAGAGTGAAACGGTGATAGTGGGGGGAGGGAGAGTTGCCTTTGAATTTCTTGGGACTCATGACAACACCACCTGTTTCAGAGATGAATTGTGTTCCAGGGGGCTTTGAAGAACTGTGTCCTTCCAAAGTAGATCACTAGGACTTTCTTTTGAAGTGTCACTGGGTGGATTCAAACCGCTAGCATCTCAATGTAATGGGCCGCTTAACAATTTGTGTCATCTCAGGGCTCCTAGATATGGCTATACTCAAAAAGCAAAACTCCAAACCTACTGCTAGCCAGTCAATTCTGACTTAGAATGACCCTATTAGGGCAGAGTAGAACTGCCCCCGTGGGTTTCCAAGACAGTTAATCTTTATGGGAGCAGAAAGCCTCTTCTTTCTGACTGATGGTTTTGAACTGCTGACCTCGAGGTTAGCAGCACAATGTGTAGTCCACTATGCCATTAGAACTCCTTAGATCTGGCTATAGCTATCAACAAAAATCAGTTTTCTAGTAGCTATGTCCAAAAAACCCAAGTACCTCTTACTAACTTAAGGACAGGGGTCTCATCTTCTTTCCCCTTAACAAAATTTAAAAAATGTTTGTGTAGACACAGTGTAAAGAAAATGACCTTTACAGCGAAACCAATTCACTGAAAACAACCACCCCGTATGTCCTATCTTTAGCCTCCCCCTGGACTACCCTTCCCCTTTAAGGCATAAAACCAGAGCTGACCACACAGAATACCTAGGCTGTTTCTAGCCAGTGATCATGGGATGGCCTGCAGCCAACAGGCCTGTCCCAGACCTGCCTCACAAACTCTGTTCCCCTTCCCTATCTTAGACAGTATAGAAAGCCCTTTTTTTGCTGGGGCCAGTGTGGATCAAACTCTGAGCCTGTTGATTGCCACACAATGACAAGTAGCACGGCACCTCCGATAGTAACTTTTTCCTAAATAATAAAGTCCATGCCTCCCACAATGACTTAGAACCTAGTGATTGGGAACAATAGTCCCTATTCCGAGCATCATCTCATACGCATGTTTTCAAAATAAGGTAAAATTTCATCATAGACTCTTTTATCTGATGCGTAGACCTTGGGGTTTATTTTCAATGAGATGAAGTGCCACTATATCTTCAAATTAAGAAAAGCCAAGGCTGTTTATTGGAGCCCTGGTGGCATAACGGTAACACACTGGGCTGCTAACCATGAGATCAGTTGTTTGCAACCACCAGCCTTTCCATGGGAGGAAGACAAGGCTTTCTACTCCTGTAAAGTTACAGTCTCGGAAACTCACAGGGGCAGTTCTATGCTGTCCTATAAGTCGCTATGAGTTGGCATCAATTTGATGGCAATGAGAATGAAAAAGTGAATGCTGTTTATTAAATGAATAAACTTAAGATTCAAATACAATGGCTTTTACAATATTTTAAGAAAGTAGAAACCGCATAAAATGATTCACCCATAACCCCAGTAGGGACTTGGGAACTGTTCTTGATGGCTGCTGTCTCTGTCAAGTGGAATGGTTTGGGTAACAATTCCAGCAACAGCATAAAGATTTCACATCTGTCCTTTCTTCAGTCTTTCTCCTTCTATGCAGGCTTTAACCTTGGCATGCACAAGTATTACTAGAACAAAATCGTAATACTCTATTTACTAGTGGCCTAAAAGCTTTCCAGGGCTAGCTTGTGAGTCATGCTTTGTGCTTTCCTTGTTGACTTTAAAACTTGACCCCAACATTAGTTATAGCTCCCCTGTGAACATTGCCATGTGTGTATGTGTATACTTCTCTATAGGTTTTATAATGCAAATTTATGATTCTACACTTTAAAACATTAATAAAAGGCAGAAGGTCATATAGTGCATGTTAAATAAGGATGTACTACACTTTAAATGGCCTTTCTTTATTTCTTATGATAAATTTATATATATATATATATATATATATATATATATAGAGAGAGAGAGAGAGAGAGAGAGAGAGAGAGAGAGAGAGAGAGAGAGAGAGAGATAGGGGTGTACCTCCCCCCCAAACTGATGTTCATTTGTTTTTATGATGTTAGGAGGATAGTGAATTTGGAGTTCATTCCACCAGGTCAGACTGTTCATCAAGCTTTCTATTTAGAGATTCAGAAAAGATTGCATAACTGTGTGACAAAAAAGGCCTGATTTGTGGCAGACAGGTGACTGGTTTCCACCACAACAATGTACCTGCTCAGTGTGTCCATTTTTGGCAAAAAACAGGATGTCCCTCTTGCCCCACACACCTTACTCACCTGATCTGACTCCGTGCAACTTCTTTTTGTTTCCACGAATGAAAAGGGACATGAAAGAACAGCAATTTGAGGACCTAGAAAAGATGAAGGGGAAAAAAACAAGGGAGATACTGTCAACCTCCCAAATGAGTTTGAAAAACGTTTCCATGAATGCAATGGCAGATTTGGCAATTTTATTAAGTACAATGAAGGGCACTTTGAAGGTGATAGTTTGTTTTATTTAAAAAAATTTAAATACCTAGCTTTAGAAAAAATTTCTGGTCTTTTTGCGGTACTTCCTCATCTATATAATTTTAAAAGCTTTTTGAAAAATATGTTTAATGGTCAATGGTCATTGATGTTGTTAGGTGCTACTAATCATGATGTCCTTTTCCAGATAGATACATAGTCCTCCAATTGTGGGTGAATCAAGTCCACCCCTGTGTGTCAGGGGTCCACCCTGTGTTCCATAGGGTTTTCAATCGCTAAATTTTTGTAAGTAGATAGTTATGTCTTTCTTCTGAGATACCTCTCAGTGAATTTAACCCTTACAAAAGTTAAGTGTTTTGCACTACTGAGGGACTCAAAATATATATGTTTAAGAGACAAATAGATTGAGAGAGTAAAATCTCCCTTAGGAGATAAGAATTTTGCAGTTTTACTTTATATTAGATCTAAAATCTTTAAATGCACACTATCTGCACACTCTCTAGTGCTGTCCGCCATAGCACTATGGGTCAGTGAGGGAACTTTGTGTCTCATGGTAGGGCCCGGTCTGCCCCATGCTCAGATGCACAGTGGGGTGAAATGCAAAGGGAGTGCAACAGGGCAGCAAGGGGAGCAAAGCAACCAAGTCCCCCAGGAATCGTGAAAATTGACTTCTGACTTGAGGGACAGGGCATGGCACCTCATCAGACTTGATCAGAAAATATACATAAAGGTCAGATGACAGACCTAGAACTACCTATTGTTTCTTTTCTTTTTATTTTGCCCTATGTCTATCTATATAAGATAGGCAGGAAACAATCCTTAGGAGAAAACACAACCGGTGGTTCTGGGGGGACATGGGAGAGGAGGGGGCAGGGAGGGGGAGTGGAGAGTCTACAAACTTAGGTAAAACAACAAAAGATCAAAAATTGGTGGCAAGGAGAGTGTATAATGCCTGGTGGGGTTCAATCAAGTGCAATGTATCCGAGATGAATTACTGAGAGCCGAATGGAGGATGAGCCTGATAGTGGGATAGGAGGAAGGTGAAAAGAAATAGGGAAAATAAATACAAGGCAAACTAATTATAGAGGAATAGTATGTATGTATATGTAAATATACATGTATATGTATGTAAATATATGTACTTAGGCATGTATACATGTATAGGCATATATACATGTAAATATATTCATTTTTAATGAAAGGGATAGAGGCCAATGTGCATATATTTATATGTTAAGTATTAAGATAGCAGATGGAGGTTGGGTCTCTACTCAAGGCCGCCCTTAACACTTTGTTCTAATAGCCTGGCACTCTTTGATACTCACCTTCCCAACATGGTCGCTGAAGACAAAATGGGGGCATAAGCAAATGTGGTGAAGAGAGCAGATGGTGCCCAACTATCAAAAGATACAGTGGCTGGGGTTTTAAAGACTTGAAGTTAAACAAGCAGTCATCTAGCAGGAAAGCAACTAAGCCCACATGGAAGAAGCACACAAGCCTGTGTGATCATGAGGTATTGATGGGATGGGATCCAAAACAAACAACTATACCAATGCAAACAAGAGGG
>NW_022111373.1:18193682-18210498 GCF_000313985.2 Echinops telfairi
ACTTGTATAGATGTCTGGTTTACTGTTTATTTGTGGTACTAGCCTCTGCACCCCTCTGTCTTCATCACAACCCCTCAGTACCAAGAATAACTATGCTTGGTCATTTAGAGATGCTTGTTTGTGTTTGCCACAAGGACCACTAAGCTAGAGCAGCACTTCCTTGCATTCCGACAGCTTTCAAAACTGCTCTGAGGATCACGGAGCCCATATTTCCCATCAATCCTCCACTTCACTGCTCAACTTCAGGTACAGCTTGAGCACTGCCTAGAGGCCCCTCCGTGAGCATCCACCTGTGAGGACGCATCCTTCTTGTATCGAGTTGCTGTTCATGTCAAGGATTCTGTAACACACCTGCAGGGGAAATCCTGACCTCCACTTGTCGGCATTATTACCACCTGAGTTGCTGCAAGCAGCTACAGACAATTACCTGGGCACGCAGGTCTCTGAAATCCTTGGTTCTGAGAAAAGAGTAACATCAACTGGATTTTCCCTCCTCAGAGGGACTCATGGGGCTATTTTACTTTTCTGTGGAGACTAGGAACTGGAAATAAGTGGTCCAGGGTCTGGACCCCAATCACGCCGCAGTAAAACCATGGTTATGTAGTGTCAACCTTACCAAAGACATAACCCAACTCTGCAAGGAGGGCCAGTCCAGCCTCCTGGGGCACAGCTGCCCTGCTCTGCTAACCTTTAGATTGAGAAGGACACGTCAGTCCCAGCACAGGCTGTCCCTGTTCCTCTGGGCTTTGGCAAACTATTCCTCGGTAATTCAAGATTCCCTTAGCTGTGGCGGAGTGACCAACCCCACGATTAGAAACATGACAGTGATTTGATTCTGATCATTCCTTCCACTCCTCCCAGGAGCAAAAAGTCTGCATTCAAATTATTTTAACATGATCAACTTCCTTGTCTGACAAGAGCAGCCCTATGAGATTCTTTTTAGCTCCGGACTGCTTTTCTTGTTGTTGCAGTTTTCAGGTGGCCTGGAGTTAGTTCAGCCTCATACAACCCTGTGTCGAGCAGAGTGAAATCCTGCCCGGTCCTGCATTGTCCTCAAAAGTGTTGCTAAGCTTGATCCCATTGTTGCAACCACCATGTCAATCCCTCTCCCTGAGGACCTTCCTATTTTTCCCTGCCCCTCTATTTATCGAGAATTATATCATTTTCCAGGGACCAGTCTCTCCTAACAACATGTTCAAAGTATGTGAGATGAAGTCTTGCCACCCTTGTCTTTAAGGAGCATGCTGGCTATACTCCTACCAAGACCAATGTATTTGTTCTCCTAAAAGTCCATGATGCTTTAATAATTTTTGCCAGCACTATAATTTAAATACATCAATTCCCTACCCCCAAGCGCCTGGGTGAGAGAGTTTATTAGGAAAGTTAATAGGACACCACAGATCAGGATCAGTAACAATAGGGGGAACAGTCATTGGTCACCTCCGCCATCGCCTAGTCTTTCTCTGGTTCTCAGTCTCTCCATGATCCCTTGGTCTTTGCTTCCATGGGCCAGAAAGCCAGCCTACCTGTGGCTCTGTCCCCAGATCCATATCAGGGCTGGGTGCAGACAAGGTACCTTTTAGTCTCAGTGTTTCTCCTCTCAGTATCTGGGACACAGTCTCTGATGTGCCTGGTCTCGGTGACCTCTGCAAGAGGTCAAGACCTCAAGAGATCTTGAATGTATTCTTCCAAAGTTGTTTGGTGTTCTCTCTTCTACGTTAAAGATGACTCATCCTTATAGCTAGGGGGTTTGCAATGAAAATTGACCAATCTATTCGATTTCTGTTATGCAGGCTCTGTTTTTAGAGTCACTCTGAATCATTTGGTAGGATTTGTAGATGATTGGGTAGAAGAGCCATACTAAGAAATATTCCTTCACAATTGTCTTATATGATGTGATAGCTAAAGTTAAATATATTCCTTCCAAAGAAACTGTAGTAGTTGCATAATCTGTTGTCAATTTGAAACTTAAAAGTGGAGGGGTGGAGTTTAGCCTGTCAATCAGGTTGCAGCTTGATGACCTCATTTGGAGATGTTAAGGAGACAAATAGCTCGCTGAAGGTGGGACACACACTCACTCCCTGTAAGACATTACTGACAATGAGCATTAGCTATGCTGATGTAGCCAGAGGTCTGGAGCCAGAGGAGCTACGTGGAGACCCCTGCCAGTGCTAAGATGCTTACACCACCACTGGATCCACAAGACCTTCCATCCACTGGCCTGTGATCTTCCTGCATTTGGCATCATTGCATGTGTTTCATGAGTCTGAAGAGGACTTTATAGATTGGTATCATATATATGGGCTAATATAGGATTTATGGACTTGATCTGGACTGGGCTGGGATGTTTTCTCAATATTCAACTGCCCTTGTATATAAAGCTCTTTCTTATACACATATGAATGTCTCTGGATTTGTTTCTCTAGTCATGTCAGACTAACACAGCAACCAAGTTGTGTTTTACTAAAATTATATGCTACACAATTTAACATTATTAAATTAAGTTTTAAAATTAATCTCTTGGTTGCATTTGCCACATATCAAGTGCTTAGAGGTATTACCGATTAGCCTAATCCTAGATCAACCTATTACATTCTTTAAAACTGGTCATTTTGGTGCATAGCAAAAGTTGTGAAAATATCAAAAATCTCCATTTATATTTGCTGCACATATATGTTCAATTCAATTGTTGTTTCTAAATGCACCAATTCTTCTGTAGCCTTTGATGTTCATTGTCCAGCTTTTACATACATAGCAAGCAATAGAAATTACCAAGGTTTGTGTCAGGCACACCTTAGCCCCCAAAATTTTTACCCAAAGAAAATATGTTGTTTGGTTACTTGACTGCTCCTTCTATGAGTGTTGATTGTCAATTGAAGTAAAATAAAATCTTGGATAACAAATATGTAAATACATTCTCCATTTATCATGTTGTTGCCCACTGGTCTAGTTGTGAAGTTTTTTGTTTTCTTTAAAGTAAAAGATAAAGAATCTAGAGAACAGCTCAAAAACAACAAAATATTGCTTACAAAGGGCAACCATTAACACTAAATTCTAATTTCTCAGCAAAAGCCATGCAGGCAAGAAGGTAATGGAGTGACCTATATAAAAATTTGAAAGAAAAAAAATTTACCAATCAAGAATTAGATATCAAGCAAAATTGTTCCTCAAATACAATTGTGAAGTTAGGACACTTCCATATGAATAGAAAGTAAGGGAATTTGTAAAGTTTAGATTTACCTTGCAAGAAATAATAAAAAGTGTCCATAATCCAGAGAACTAACAACATCAGAAAACAACTGGAGATTAAAACACATGGCAACACCACCCAGAAACCAAGTAAGAAAAATAATTCTCAAAATAAGCCTAAAAGGCTGAAAATAAAGAACCAGAGCATCACTCTACATTGAAAATTACAAAGCAAAAACTTGGAATAAGTAGTATAATTGCACAACTTCCAAAGTAAGAGGGATGATATCAAGATAGAACAAAGAGAGTGTATTTTTAACTTGAAGCCTTGATAACCACAAGGTAGGCAGTTCAAATTTACCAGCTGCTTCACTGGAGAATGATAAGACTTTCTGCTCTGTTAAACATTTGCAATCTCAGAAACCTCAGGGAGCAGGTCTGCTCTGTCTGATACAGTTGCTATGAGTCCAAACTAGCTCAATGGCAGAGGGTGGATTTTACACTGAGGAAGATAAAATGTGCAAATAAATTTATTATAATAAGCTGTCTAACCATAAGAAGAGAAAAAAAATCATAAGGGCTTAGTAAACAAAAAACAACCAAGAAAATCTGATAAAAAAATCAACTTAGCACAGAAATATTTAGGTAACAAAGAAATTATCAATACTACAATAAAAATCACAAAGGAAGATTAGTAATTAATTCATACCTATAATTAATTGCACTGAATGTAAATGAGTTATATACAACAGAAGAGAAAAGGAGAATTGCAGAATCAATAAGAAAACAGGAGTAATGAATGCATCACCAACAATAGACTCATCTTAAACACAAAGATGACAATAAAATTAATATCAAAAATGGGAAAAAACACATCAAGTTAACAGCAACCCAAACAAAGCAAGAATGGCAATATTGATATTTTTATAAAATAGACTTCAAGGCAAAATTAAGTATAAGGGACAAGGAAGGCCATTACATAATGATGAAAGGGTCATTCCAATAAGAAGTCATAACAATAATAAATATCCATGTCGCCAATAAAAGTGTCCAAAATACATAAAACAAACATTAACAGAGAAATGGACAACTCCACAATCTTAGTAGTAGACTTCAAAACACACTTTCAATGAATGACAGAACAACTTGAAAGAAATTCAACAAAGATGCAGAAAATCGCAAAAACAGAATGAGTAACTCTACTGACTTCATAGACACACACAGAACCATTAAACAGAAATGTAATGCGTATTATTTTCCAGGGGACATGGACCATTCTCCAAACTTTAAACAAAAGGCTGAAGTCCATTATACTAATAGGTATATATTCTAAAGGAAGGAGGTGTGACATGATTAGATTATTCACATTAGCAAATAGATAGCAACAATCTAAGTCTCTGTCAATGAATGAATACATAAACTATGGTACAAACCAGTGAGGGAATTCTATGTAACTGTTTATTGGAATTAAAGAATAACTTATTCTTTAATAACAATACTATTCATTTTTATTGCAGAATAAAAATGAATACAAGAAACAACTTACAACCTATATGAGTCGATCACAAAAGGGCAAATATTGTATGAGCCCACGATAAAAAGACAAGGAGATGTTTATACACAAAAATACAGTGGATGGAATGGAAGGGGAAAGAATATCACAAACCATATAATAAAAACCACTACCATTTAGTCAATCTCCATTTATAATAATCCAATATAGTGTTTCCAAGTCTGTAACATTTACAGGATCAGGCAGTCTTACTTTTCCTAAAAAGCAGCTGTTGACTTGAATGGCTAACAGCAGTGCTAACAATGAAAGTGAAAATGGGTAAAGGAAAAGGCTTGTAAAGTGGTATTGTGTGGAAGCTAGTTCACTTCCACAACTGGATTTGTATGCTGCATCTGGTTTGTTAACTTATTACCACCTGTCAATCCCAGGAGCCAACAGTAGACTGCTAAACTTGGACTAATTTGGCTGAACTCATATTCAGTTAACTTGGCGATTTTCCTGCTTTCTGTTCATCAGCCCCTATAACATGAATCAAGAGAAGCATTCAGCCTACATCTGACCCACGGACTTGAACCCACCTGGACTCATGCACTTCTACAACTGTGTGATCTATTTCTTGATATAAATCTCTTTCTATATACATATACAAATAACAGTTACTGGTTTTGCTTCTCTAGAGAACAGGGTAACAAGGAAACCTAGGGAAGAAGTGAGAAAGGTGCTGTTACATTGAGGGGTAAAAGCTAATGTCACTAAGTAAAATATGTAAAAACTGTTTTATTAGAAATTAATGTGCTATGTAACATTTCATCAAGATCACAATAATACATTACAAAAACAAGAGCATGCCCAATTCAATGTGGGATCTCTGGTGAGGAAAACTAAGTATCTCTATGTAAAGCAAAAAATGTGTAGTGTATTTCTTATGCAATATATATTTAGGACTTATGTTAAAAATAATTTGTTCTTGGGATTTGGCCACTAAGTAGCAAGCACAGGAAAATATCAACTACAACCAGAAAAATATCACCAAGAGGGAAGTCCTGCACTCCTTGGAAGACAGAAAAACAACTTAAAAATAAGCATACTAAAATTTCTTAAAGTTGTGGCCATTTCCGCTGCCCCAGGTTCATGGCTCCTGCAGCCGGCTCAGCCCAGCTGCAGAGGAGAAGAAAGATGAGAAGAAGGAGGAATCTGAAGAGTCAGATGACGACTAGGGCTTTGGCTTGTTTGACTAACCCTGCGTTGCAAATAAAGACATTTTATGTTAAAAAAAAATTATTAAAGTTGAAGACCAGCAATGCCTCCACACTGTTACTAACCCCCCTTCTCCAGTGACCAGCAATCTTAGCTGCTTCTGTGCACTCTCCCTCACCTGTGCTAACTGATTCTTCCCTGCCCATACTATAACCCACCTAGACAAACCCCTTACCTCTCTAGCCTTTGGGTTCCCTGCATGGATAGGAGACTACATAGGGTAGTTTGGGGCAGACATCCTGGCAACTGCTCCAAGCAACAACCCACCCCTCCTTTTCCCCCCTTCTTTCTTTCTTCCTCCTCCAGCACGGCACTACTCCTGCCCTGCACCATTCCCTTCTTTTATGTCAATAATAGTAGGAGACTGTCATATATTACTATCAAAGAAAAACAGTCAGGAAAGAGACTCAATAAAGAAACAAAAGAGCCAAACAACACAGTCAACCACCTCAACTTCCTAAACATATGCAGCGCACACTACCATCAGTGCAATATACCCTGTTTCCCCGAAAATAAGATAGTGTCTTTTATTAATTTTTGCTCCCAAAGATGGGCTAGGTCTTATTTTCAGGGAATGTCTTATTTTTCCATGAAGAATACAGTACACATTTATTGTTTATCGTTTTATTAAGAGACCTGGCACTTCTTGTCTGCTCCGACTGCAGTATCATTCTTCAGTGTAATAATATATATTGTGCAATATACATTCTTCTTCAGTACACAGGGAACATTCTCCAGAATAGACCACATGTTAAGTCATAAAAAAGCCCCAAACCGAACTAATTGCCAAGAAGTCATTTATGACTCATATCAGCACTCTGGTGCAGGGTAGAATGGCCCCTGTGGATTTCTAACACTGCAACTCTTTACAAGAGTAGAAAGCCTCATCTTTCTCCCCTGGAGCAGCTGGTGTTTTTGAATTGTCTACCTTATGGTAGTTAGTAACCCAACATATAATTACTGTGACACCAGGGCTACAAGGCCCCAAAGCAAACCGTAATAAATGTTAAAAAAAAAAAAAAAGAGAGAGAGAGAGAAAGAGAAAAAGATTCTACAACCTATTTTCCCAGACCAAAATGTTATAAAACTAGAAATCAGCAATAGAAAAAAATAAGGGCAGAAAATTAATTCCATGGAAAATGAAGAACATATTACTCCAAAAATGTCTGGGTTATAGATCAAATAAGGAATGAAATAAAGAAATTCCTTGGGAAAAAATGGAAATAAAAACAGCATATGAAAACTTTGGGACACACGAAAAGTGGTTAAATTTTAAAAAAGGAGCAATCCAAAGTGAACACTTTAAGACAACCAACAGCTAGTACAAGAACCACAGCATAAATCCTCCAACAATAAGAGGAACTAAATTATCAGCATTACTGCATAAATAAATGAACTGCAAAACAGAAAAACAATGGAAGAAATCAACACGAAGTTGTTTCTTTGAAAGGATTAAGAAAATTGACAAACCACTGGAAAATGCAAAGAAAAAACAAGAGAAGATGCAAATATCAGGAATTAGAGATGAAAAGGGGAACATCACAGCATATCAAAATGAAATTTAAAGAATAAGAATGATATAATAATATCAACAAATGTAGAAAAGGTATTTGACAATATCCAACACTCATTTTTGGTAAAAACACAAAACAGAATAAGAGTAGGAGGGAAATTCTTCAACATAATAAAGACCATATATGAAAATCCAAGAGCCAAGATCATATGGAATGGGGAAAACCTGAAAACATTTCCCCTAAGAATGGGAATTAGATAAAGATGGCTCCTTTCACCATATTTATTCAACATTGTGGTGGAAGTTTTACCCAGAACCATTAGATAGCAAAAATAAATAAAGGGAATATAATAGATCAAAGAAGATGTGAAAATCTTTATTACAGATGTTATAACTTTATATGTAGGAAACTCCAAAACTCCACAAAAAGATTGCGGCAAACAACTGAAGGATTTTCTGAAGTAGCATATTACATAATTAATAAGTAGAAATCAATTAGATTCCTGTATCCCAGCTAAGAGAGCTCAGAAAATACATCAAGAAAACAGTACCACATAAAAGAGAAATGCTCGGCAATAAACTTAACCAAAGTAATAAAATACCCGTACAAAGAAAATTAAAGAACATTATTACAAGAAACCAAAAAAATAACTGTACAAATGAAAGAATATCCCATATCTGTGGGCAAAAAATACAAAAAAAACAAAAGCAAAGCAAAACCCAATCTCACTGCATCAAGCCAATGCTGACTCATAGTGGTCCTCTAGGAGGTGGTAGAACTGTATCTGTGGGTTTCAGAGATTATACGGTAGGATAGAAGAACCCCTATCTTCCTCCCAGTTCATGGATAGGAAGTTTTAGTGAATACTACCCAAAGCAATATATAAATACAATGCAATTCCAATCCCAATCCAAAATTTATTCTTTAAGGAAAAAGAAAAAAACACAATTATGAATTTCACATAGAAAGAGAAGAGGCAGAAAATAACAAAAACGTTTAAGAAGAACAAAGTAGAAGGCCTAGCACTACCCAACCTCAAAACCTCAAATACAGCTACAGTGGTCAAAACAGCCTGGTACAATGATAGATACAAATCAATGGAACATAATGGAAAATCCACAAATAAATGAATCTACTTACAGGCAACTGATCTTTGACAAAGGACCAAAAATCTTTCAATGGGAAAGAGACAGCCTCTTCCACAAATGGTGCTGACAAAAGTGAATCTCCGTCTGGGTAAGAATTAAACAAGACCCATACCGCATCCCGTGCACATAAACAAACTCAAGGTGGTTTGTCCCAATTTTCTCACTGATGCTCCTTAGAGCTCCATAGTTCATATCTAGATCTCTGATCCTCTTTTGTCAAAGTAGGCCATAGATGACTACCAACTATAATAAAGGAAGCATACACAGTCTATGTAAAATTGATAAGTGAAACATTAAAACTAAGGCACTTATGCCCATCAAAAAAAACTCCATCAAAAGAGGAAAAAGAGCTCACAAATGATGGGAAAATCTTTAGCGTTGACACAATTTCTAAAATCTATTGAATTGTGTGATGTGCCTCAATAAGAACAAAAATTAATCCAATTTATAAATGGGCAAAAGATGTGAACCAAAAATGCCATTCAAATGGCTAACAAACAAATGAAAAATTCTCCCAATCACTAACCATTCAGGAAATGCAAAACAAAACAATGATGAGATATTACCGTATACCCACAACAATAGTCTAATTAAAAATTTTTTTAATCTAGAAAATAATAAATGATGCAGAACATGCAGAGACATTGAGGCTCACAATGCTTTTGGTCCTATAAATATGCATAAACATTGTGGGCAGTGATATGGGGCTACTTAAAACAACTGGGAATAGAAATCTCTCATGACCCGGCAATACCTCTGCTGGACATATTTGTAGCTGAAAGAAGTAAAACACAACATGAACAAATTTATGCTCTCCCGTGTTCATTGCAGCACAGTTCACAATAGCAAGAAGCTACAAACAATCCAAATGCCCATCAATGGAAGAATGAATTTTTTAGAACTCTGGTACATACATGCAATGGAATACTATGACCCCAAAAAACAGTGATGAAAACAGGAAACACTTCATGAAACGGACAGACTGGAAACCATTATGTTGAGTGGAGTAATCACAAAGGACAAATACTGTTTGAAACCACTACTATATGGATAAACACCAAAACAAAAGCAGGCACCTGTTCTCAGGTCACATGATCTAATCTGGTCTCCCCAGCAACAAGGGGATTTGCCTGCATAATACGAATAAACAATATATGGCCCCTTTATTTGTACATCTTTTTAAAAAAACACTTTGAGAGAGAAGGCCTCCTCTTAGTTGGTGTCAGTTTCTCATGCTGAAGGGAGAGGGAGAAACAGTGCCATACAGCACTGTCCACATTCACCCCATATCAAGGAATGGAAATTCATGTCCAGAGGTAGGGGATGGGGTGGGAACGTCTGTCTTAGAGAAGGTGATTTCACTTCTGTTGGTAAGTAAATCAGAAGGAGCTTAACATCACTTATATAGACCCCTAATGGGAGAACACACCAGAGTTAAGTTCCTAATCAGGCACCTTTGACCTAGTTTCTATCAGAACTTGTGCCTCAGGTCTCATGCTATAGACACCTGGGACGTCTGACTCTTTCTTTTCAAGGTGCAAAATATCCTAAGTAGGCCACACCAAAGGGATTCTACTTGGAAACTTCACTAAGTCAACTGGACTTTACTTTAAACACACCTGTAGCAGGTTGACATATGCCTTGGACTTAAGGCTGAAACTCCCTAATATGTGAAGAAGCAGATGACTAGTATCCCAAGATTATGGCTTTGGAAGTCATTAGACTTTAGTTCAAATATCTTGCTTTCAAGGTGCAATCTAAGACTACCATATACTTATTCTTTTTATACTCTCTTTTTATGACATGTGCAACAGGCATAATTCTGCTTTGTGAATGAGCATTATTGAAAGTTTTGCCTTATCCCCAACACTCGTTATCTGGGTAAAGAGTGTCCAACCGCTTACGCTTTTAGTCTGTACATCAAAGATCCATGTATTTTCATCTAAAAAGCTGTCCTATACTTGTGTACTTTCCTTTTCTTAGCAATATCTTAAATTATATAGCATTGGTTAAATTAATGATTTTATCAATAGAATTATTGTATACTCCATGGGGATGATTTATGAGGTTCACCAATAAAATGATAAGGATGTCTCTAAAGTGGACCAGATATATATATAAACCATATATATGAATGAGTTTTGAATTCCACTTCATCATAGCTCCAGTTGAAGAAAAAGTAGTTCTTATGTGTAGGCCTTGCTTGATACTTTCCCTCATGAAGAAATCACTGAAGATATAGGTGCTATAGCAAAGTGTGGTAAAGAAATCGGATAGTGCCAGACTATCAAAAAGAATAGCATCTGGGATCCTAACAGCTTGTCTTAAAACAAGCAGCCATCTAAGTGAGGTATTAGCTAAATTCACATGGAAGAATACCAGCCTGTGTAATCCAAGGACTGTCATTAGTAAAATCCAGGAACAGAGAAGGGAACTGTATTAGAGTTTAAATTCTGAATACCCAGTGTGCAGAAGACATGGATGACCGTGAAAGCCCACAATCCATTTTCAGGGGCCCCACGTGACTTAAGCATCCAGAGATTATCCTCTAACTATTGACCAGGGATATGAATAGCCTTGCTATCAAACGGAATACATTGGAAAGTGGGTTAATGTAGGTATAGTAAGGTTGAATTTGTGATATTTAAAAAAAATTATTTTCTGCTTTTCTTTACTGAGGTTTTTCTCTCTTTTTATTTTGTTATGCTCACTAGGTGGGAGGGGGGTGAGGGTGGTATGTTTTCCTTCATAAAATATCCAGGATAGATAAATAGACAGGATGGATAAATAGATCCTGGATCTATTTATCCAGGATAGAGAGATAAAAAAACACCCACGATAGATAAATAGTAACTGGGTTAATAGTTTCTTAGGGTTATAGAAAGATGAATGGGAAATGGACGTAATAAAGAAAATATTCTAAAATTGAGTGTAGTGATGATTGCACAATTCCTTTGGATATGTTTAAATCATTGAATTGTGTGATATATGAGTTATATGTCAATACAACTGTTAAAATGTTTTTTTTAATTACTTATAGTTTATTCAAATCCCACATTTAACTGGGCAACTTGTATTCATGTCTGAAAAATAAGGCAACCTGGGGAAAATAAATCAGAAATTTAGCAGCTAGCAAAAACCACTAATTGGACAGATTTCTCTTAGAGTTCTTTCAAATTGTTCTCGTGTATAATAAATTAGTCTTTGTAACTGCCACCAAATGACAGGGTGGAAACATGCGAATAGTGTGAATGGGATTTTAACGTGAGGATTGGTCGATTTTTCAATCATGTTGTCTTTAGGTGAAGCCCACTTGGTTCTGAATCACAGTGGCCCTAGGCACAACAGAACAAAACATGACCCAATTCTGCACCATTCTCATAATTGCTGTCATGTTTGAGAACTTTGCTGCAACCACTGTCAATTTTTCTCACCAAGGGTCTTTCTTTGGTTGCTGATCCTCTACTTTATTGAGCATAAGGTCCTTTTCCAGAGAATTGACCTCTCCTGCTAATAACATGTCCAAAGTACAGGAGAGAACAGTCTCACCATCCTTGATTCTAAAAAGCATTCTAACTGCACTGCTTCCAAGAAATATTTTTTATTCTTCTTGCAGCCCATGGTAATTTCAATATTCTTCATCAACACCATACTTCAAATGCATACCTTCTTCTTTCTGTTTCTTACTCATTGGCCAACTTTCACATGCATATGTGGTAGGTGATTGAGAATACCATTGTTTGGGATCAGGGGCACCTTAATCTTCAAGATAACAACCTTGGTCTTCCACTTTTTAAAGAGGTCATGTGAAGCAGATTGGACCAATCCAATGCCTCATTGGATTTTTGACTGCTGCTTCCATTAGCATTGATTATGGCTCCAAGCAAAATGAAATCTTAGACTACTTCGAGCTTCTCTCCATTTATCATAATACTCTCTATTGGTCTACTTGTGATTATCTGGGTTTTACTTACATTGATTTGAACTCCACATTGGAGGGTCCAATCCTTGACCTTCAGCAACAAATTCTTCAAGTCTTCCTTACTTTCAGCAAGTAAGGTTGTCATCAGTGTTTCACAAGTTGTTAATAACCTTTCCTGTAATCCTGATACCACATTCTTCGTCATATAGTCCAGCTTTTGGATTATTTTTTCCGTATACAAATTAAGTAAAGTGAAAGAATATAATCCTGATACACAGTTTTCCTGATTTTAAATCACATGTTTCCTTGTTTAATTAGAACAACTGGTTTTGTTCTATGTTCAGCATGAGAACAATGATGTGTTCTGAAATTCCCATTCCTCTCAATGTTATCCACAGTTTGTTATGATCTACACAGGCACATGCTTTACACGGTCAGTAAAAACAAGCAACGGTCTTTCTGTTATTTTCTACTTTCTGCCAAAATCCTAAGACATCTTCTTCTGAATCAGACTTGATTTTTTTGGAAGGTCCTTATCAATGTACTATTAAAATTTTGTTGTAAATGCTATTCAGCAAAATTTTACTTGAATGCGATAGTAGTGAAGCTGTTTGTCTGCATTGTCAAGTCATTTTTCTTTGGAATAAGCAGAAATATAGATCTCTTCTCATTGGTGGATCAAAGAGCTTTTTTCATGATTTTGTGGCATAAACCAGTGAGTACTTCCAGTGTTTCATTAGTTTCTTGAAACATTTCAATGGTATTGTCAACCCTAAAGCCCTGTTTTTCACTAATGCCTTCTATGCAGCTTTAACTTCTCCCTTCAGTACCACTGGTTCTTGATCAGACACTAACTCTTTAAATAAGTGAACATCTATCAGTTCTTTTTGATACAGTGACTCTGTGGATTCATTGCATCTGCTTATGATGATTTATATCATTCAATATCTTGTCCATGGAATTCATTAATATCGAAAATCAATGCTTAATTTTTTTCATCAATTCTTTCAGCTTGAGATATGCTGAGTGTGTTCTTCCATTTTGACTTTCTAATTCCATGTCTTTGGACAGTTAATTATAATAATTTACTTTGTCATCTCAAAGTAAATTATTTCCCTTTGAAAATTTCCCTTTGAAAATTTCTAATCAGCTCTTTTACTTCACTTCTTCCATTTGCTTTCTCTAGGGTGTGTTAAATGTAGAAACTGGGGGATCTCACTGTCATCCAGAAAGAAGAGGCGGGGGGAGGCATATATCATTTGGATTGGACCCTGAGATCACTGAACTTGCTCTAACCCGCGAGATAGAGGGCTGTGAACCAGAGCTATAGTGGAGAATCATCCTCAAAAGAAGCAGCCTCAAGAGTGTAAGACAGAGCAATGAGCTTCCCAGGCCATGGAAGAAGAATTCTCAGTGCCTTCAGGCAGGAAGCTTACTTGCAGAGCGAGTTATTTCCAGGCAGTTCATTGAGGGAGCTAGATTTTCTGACCCAGGAAACTAGAGCCAAGGCCCTCAGACTGAGGCTTATGGCAGAGGGGCATGTCCTTTGGGCATTTATCAGCAGTTACAAAGAGCTTTGTAACATTTCCCAAGCAGGAAAGAAGCCAAGGAGTCAAATGGTTGAACCAGAGAGGCAATATGCAAACATGGCTTAGGAGAGGCACTCTGGACTAAAAGAACTGTATCCCAAACATTTCTGGTCCTGATTTGTACCTGTTGACTGCTCTGATAAACTCCATACTTTTGAATATTGTCTGTGAATTCTGTGTTACCATTGCCATGAATGTTTGGATACAGCAAAGAAACAGAGACTACCTTGTGCCAGAATTAAGTTGAGCCGGAAGTGAGAACAAAGTTTGAAGGGTAAAAGAATGTTTGACCTCATAGGAATTGGCCATGGGTTGATGTTGAGTTTAATTGTCTTTCCTCCTTGTGAAATTCGAGGAGGTCACACATGGCTCCCAAGCTGTTCTTATAGCCTGTGTGGTTCTAAAATGGAACTTGTTTCTAGGGTCATACATTTTTATGGAAGTAAATGCTACATTTTCCTTCCATTGAGCAGCTGGTGGTTTGACCTGCTGAACCCTTAACCACTTTACTACCAGGGCTCCCTCCCTTAATCAAAAACTCCCTTCAATTTACCTTGCAGGATGACAGACAACAAGGTATTAACATGATCTGTGGCAATGAATTTCCTGCCAACAAATTTCTCAGAACTTCCATCATTTTGGCCATGTTGCTGGAACATGCTCCTTGGAGTTTCCCGATTGGCATGACTTGTAATTTTAAAAATTTGCTTCTAATCTGCATATATAATGAGACTTAGAGAGAAAAATATGATTTCTATACTAATTGGCAAGAAATGGAGCACAGAATTGTTTCAAAGGGTTGCTTACTACAGAGGGATCTTGCTTCATTGAGACATATGTATAATGAAAAGCTTTAACATATTCTTTGATAAAAACTCCATAGAGAAGCAAGGAGTAAAATTTCTCTCATGTAATACAGATTACCCCTAACTGAATGACTATACATCAATAACTACAATGACTTGTCCTTCTCAAGCCTTGACACACATTAGTATCCCTGGGTAGATTCAGATGACTGCCACTACTGGGCCCAACCACTGATTCATTACATTCAGATTTCCTGAAGTGATTCTAGAGTTCAGACAACACAGAAAATCCTATAAATTAAGTACATCTGTAATTAATAGTTGAGTATGGGCTTGAGTGAGGTTAGACTTCCAAAGCTAATCAGTTTTCTAGACTAGTTTTTTTCATCTTCAACCTGAACTTCAATATGAGCAACTGATATGTTCCAAAGCTGACCCCTGGCCTTGTATTGGCTGCTAATATTGTGTCTTCATCATATCTTCCCACAAATGTAGTCAATTTGACTGCTGTGTATTCCAACTGGTGAGGTCCATATGTGTGGTTGTCATTTATGGTGTTCAGAAAATGCATTTACAATAAAGGAGTTGTTGATCTTGCAAAATTCTATCATGTGGTCTCCAGCTTAATTTCTAACACCAAAACCAAATTTTTCAAATATTGTACCTTCCTTTTTGTTTCCAACTTTCACATTCCAATCACCAATTATATGCTTCAATTTCAGATGGAAAAAGTTGGTAGAATTCTTCAATTTCTTAGAGCATAAATTTTAATAATAGTTGTATTAACTGGATTTTCTTGTAGGCATATAGATGTTATCCTAACACAAACAGGATTGTACTTCAAGATATATTTTGAAATGTAATGTACTTTTCTTTCCCATTTTATTAGGAGCTCTTAAGATATCATAACATTCCATAGTTCAATCATATCAAGTGGTATTATAAAATTGCTACCATAATCAGTTTCCAAACATTTTCTTTCTTCTTGAACTCCTTAATAGCAGCTCCTCTTTTGACCTTATCACCCCCATTATGCCCCCCAGGAACCCTTATTCTTTTTTTCTACAATAGTTTTTTTTGGGGGGGGGGTGGAGACATATCTTACACAGTCCAATATATCCATTCACATACAATTCTGTTGTTCGATCCCATCGAGTGGGTTGTACAGCCATCAATGCTATCAGTTCCCTATTCCAGTAATGTTCTTTTTGATGATAAGCGTGACATTATTCCTCTTGAATTTCTCATTCCTTGCATAGTAAACCATATGATTATGCGATTCAATATGACCTATATCAGTCATTTCAATTCACTAGTGCCCAGGATATCAATCAATTCAATTTCATTTTTTTATCATCTCCAATTTTTCTAGATTGATACTTCATACATTCCATATTCTGATTATTAATGGATATCTGTAGCTCTTTAGTCTTAGTTTGAATCATTCCCCATCAGCACAGGAAGGTCCTGAAAGCTTTACTCCATTTGCATCATGGCGCTCACTCCACTTTGAGGAAGCAGCTCTTTCTCAGTTGTATTTTGAGCGTCTTCCAACATGACAGGCTCATCTTCTGGCACTATATCTGACAATTTTTCTGTGCTATTCATAAGGTTTTCTGGGTTTATTCCCATTTCTTCGTTGCAGTCTGTTCTTAGTCCGCAAGATCCCTGAAACTGGTTCACCTGGGTTTACCCTGTTGGTATTTGAAATACTCATGACATAGCTTCCAGCATCATAACAATTTGCAAGCCGCCATTAGTACAACCAACTGACAGACAAGTTGAAGTTGTCACTGGGTGCCATCAAATCAGTTTTGGCCCATATCAACCCTGTGCACAACAAAACTAAACATCCTCGCCACTGTTCCTATGGTTAAT
>NW_022111373.1:18213876-18215676 GCF_000313985.2 Echinops telfairi
ATGATCTAGTTCTTCAGCTCTCAGAGTCATGGAGAATGATGATCATCATCGTTGTCTAATATCTTCAGTTTTCATTACTTGTCTTTCTTCTAGACAGAAAGAAACCAAGAGTTGTACCTCAGATACGTTTTGTTCCACATTTTTTCTTAATTACTGAAGACTTGTTGTTTCTGTGATTTTCAACTACTAGTTATGCGTGATGCAGTGCTGGCGGCTTTCGGCTTCATAGGAACGAGTCTGACCTTGAGGCATCTTCGTGCCTGAATTGAGTTCGTGGGAAGGAAAGGCTCCAGGCACAGACATTGGGGGTCAGATGCTGGGGAAAGAGCTGGAGAGTAAAGAGCACAGGCACCGAGGGGTGTTCTATAAAATGGGGATACTGGCAGAATTGAAGACGTTGTTTTTAAAGGGGCGACATGAGACCTTTAAATTATCACCTACCAGAAGATTTAAGATCAAAACAAACAAAAAGTCTCCTGATCTCTTCTTTGTACATGTCCTTCCCTTGTCTGGAATATCGTTACCAGTTCTGGTTGATGGACTTCCAGCTGCTTCACGGAAAACCCTCTCTGGAGAACCTTTCCCCATTCACACTCAGTCTCAATAAGAGGATTGCTTCTGCTCATACCACTGGTCTTCCTTTTGCAAAATAATATCTGCCTCCCCCAATAGCTTTCAAATGTCAGGAAAGTTTGGAAAGTAACAGACTAGATAACCAATAAAGGGGTTTTTTTTAATTAACAAAGTAAAAATATATAACCAAAGAAATGTTTGAGTGGTGATTATAAATATCCACTTCACCAACAGTCATATGCTAGTGTTTTATACCCTGCCATTCTTTTCATTATTCTTTACACAGAAAACGATATTAGACACCAGAAGGAAATATGTATACAATTTTCAGTGAAGTTAGAAATGGTCGTTTCTATGTTCTTTGAGAGGAGCCCATGTGTGGCAGTAACTCGGTGATTAGTTGCTAACTGAATGGTTTATGGTTTGAATCCACCAGCCACTCCCACAGAAGAAAGATGTGGCACCGGCTTCCATGAGAGGTGTGCAGCCTTAGAAACTCTATAGGGAAGTTCTGCTTTGTTCCATAATATTTCTAGGAGCCAAACAGAATTAATTCAATGGCAATTTGGGTTTGGATCTTCTATCACAGATTTCTATATATGATGCCATGTTACCTTAGTGTTTATATTAAAAATTAGGCCATTAAATATATTAAAATGCATAGATGAAACATGGATTTTTTAAATCATAGATTTTCAAACACTGCCATTTATTCTAGGAATGTTAAACATGATTTAAAGAAAATATGTCAACCCTATGTTCGTGTAATGTGAACATGTCATGTGAAATGTTTAATTTTCTTCCATAAGGAATTAAATTTCACAAGTCTAATATGTGTGGCTCAGAGCTGTGACTATCTAGAAATATACTGAAGAATATTTATATCCTTTTTCATAGAAAATTACAAGGATGACCACTCTAAAAACAGAAATAGAAAACAGGCTTAAAAAGAAAGAAGAATTTCCATTAGAGACAGCAGAAGATTGGTTTAGATCTCAAATTCTAAGGGAGATTATAGATTGTTCTTTGAGACACTTTTCTTTAGTTTTAGAATTTCAATTGGATTTTTTTCTTAAATAGATGCTAGCTCTTTGGTGAAATTTTCTATCTTGTCATATATTTCTCTGAATGTACTGCTCACAGTTATGAAAATGTCTGAGCCTGATAATTCCAATATTTAAATCATCTGTGAGTAGATTTCATTGGTTTTCTAGATCTTATTTTTTT
>NW_022111373.1:18215903-18218787 GCF_000313985.2 Echinops telfairi
CTCCGCTAACTTGTAGCAGAATCAAAAATTTTCAGGGTTTGGCTCTGATTTGCCTTTAATTTTAGGATGAGGCCCTTTGAGGATCTCAACTGAGTATCTAGGGTGCTTACTAGAGACTCCCTCCTTGTCACATCATAATCTTCAATTTCCCAGCCCCGCCCACACCCCCAAGGCCAAAATGTAAAAAAGTGCCATTTGATATAGCCTCTTACGAGTTGGTACTTAAGAATTTAGTAAATGCTTCAAAAAGAAAACACGTGAATTCACATCTCATTTTCCTGCATCTCATTTTTCTTAGCCCTTTACCCCTCATGTTCTGGCTGCCTGCGGAGCTCTCTGAGTTTGAAGAAGCTATCTGATGCCTTCAAAGGAACTTTCTGAGTGTGTCTTTTACCCACTTAGCCAAGAGATCTATCAAGACATAGAAGTTAGAATTATAAAAAGGCTCAAAAAGAACATCAAATTAATGTAAATATAGAACTAGGACTTAACAACTCTGGAAATTATGATTTTAAAAGAGAAACACACTTGTTGTTAGTAGGACTCTGAACCAGTTCACACCAGTATGACCCCCTGCTGATACTTTGCATTTCAACCTGAAATATACTGAACCCAGGTTCATAGTTTAACAAGATCCCGAATTGATTCTTAGGTATATACTTATGTATACATTCGTATGTGTATCTTGTAAAAAGGTAGATTATGCTTCAGTATATCTGGGTTAGAAAGGCACATTTTCAGCAGGAGGTTAAATTAGAATGTTGTTATTATTGTTAGGTGTGATCAAGTCAGTTCCAACCCATAGTCACCTTATGTACCACAGAAAATAAAAACACTGCCCTGTTCTGCACTGACCTTACAATTGTTTCTATGCCGGAACCCATTGTTACAGCCATGATGTCAATCCTTCTCCTTGAGAGCCGTCCTCTTTTTCGCTGTACCTTTTCCAACATGATGGCCTTCTCCAGGGGCTAGTCTTTCCTGGCAACCTGTTCAAAGTAAGGAGCACTCTGGCCATACTCCTCCCAAGACAGATAGGTTTGCCCTTTTAACAGTCCATGATATTTTTTAATATTCTCCAGCACCACAATTCAAATGCATTGATTTTTCTTCAGTCTTCTTTATTCAATGCCAAAATTTCACATGCATATGTGGAGCAATGGAAAATATCATGAGTTTGGTGAGGCACACCTTAGTCCTCAAAGTAACATCCTTGCTTTTCAATACTCTAAAGAGCTCTTGTGTAGTAGATTTACCCAATGCAATGTGCCTTTTGGTCTCTTGACTGCTGCTTCCTTAAGCATTGATTTTTGAATTCAAGCAAGACAATATCCTTGACAACTTCAACCTTTTCTCCATCTAGTTATCTCCATTTATTTATCTTACCTATTGGTCCAGTTGTGAGGATTTGGGTCTTCTTTACGTCAAGTTGTAATCCATACTGAAGTCTGCAATCCTTGAACTTCACCAGCAAGTGCTCCAGTAAATTGTCATCTGCATATTGCAGATTGTTAATAAGCCTTCCTCCAATCCTGATGCTGTGTTCTTTTCCATATAATCCAGCTTCTCTGAGTATTTGCTCAACATTCAGATTCAACAAGTATGGTGAGAGGATACAACCTTGACACACACCTTTCCTGATTTTAAATCATGCAGTATCCCTGGTTCTGTTTGCACACTGCCTCATGATCTATGTACAAGTTCTATAGGAGCACAATGAAGTGTCCTGTAATTCCCATTCTTCTCAAGATTATCCATAGTCTGTTATGATCCACACAGTTGAATGCCTTGGAATAGTCAATAAAACACAAGTAAACATCTTCTGGTATTCTCTGCTTTTCACTAAGATCCATCACTGACAACAGTAGTTATATCTCTTGTTCCACTTCCTCTGCTGAATCTAGCCTGACCCTATGGCAGCTCCTTGTCAATGTCCTGCTATAGTCACAGTTGAATAATTTTCAGAAACATTTTACTTGAATGTGATATCAATGATTTTATTCTATAGTTTGAGCATTCTGTTGGGTCACATTTCTTTGGTATGGGCACAAGAACAGATCTCTTCAGTCAGTTGGCCAAGTAGCTGTCTTCCAAATTTCCTGGCATAGTTGCATGCGTGCTTCCAGGACTTCATCGGCTTGCTGAAATATTTAATTTGGTATTCCATCAGTTCCTGGATCCTTATTTTTAGTTCCCAGAATCCTCAGGAGAAGACTATGCCCACATGGAGGCCTCATTGGCAATGGCCTGATTGACAGGCTAGACTCCACTCCTCCGCAAGTTTATAGGAGACTATGTAACTGCCACAAACCACCCCTTATCAACTTGATACTTTTATACAACTCTTTAGCCATATATAATTTTAAAACAAAATAATGAAATCATATCTGTACCCAATAAGATAAAACTAAAATACATACAATTAAAAAATGTGCCAAAGCCTTATTTAAACATAATATTCTATAAGTGAACAACACAACAAGTGGATCCAGGTGGTCTCCTGACCAAGCATTTCAGGCTGCCACAGGCTCCCTTTAATATTCAGTCTTAGAAAGGAAAGTTTCTTCATAGTTCCTGTTTTTTTTAGCCTCAAGCACACACCACTAGTTCAAAATTCAAAAATCCAAAGAGTTCCGTTTTTCCCCAATCTGTCAACAGCCCTGTAGGGCAAGCCTCTACACTTTAAATGTCCTGAGAACGCAAGACACTGGGTGGGGCTTATCTTTTCAGAACCTTCTTTGTAGGTATGTTCTAAACCCACGTAAAGATTCTAATTTTAATGGCTGAAGACAAGTGGGCTTACAAGCTCTCTATTTTCATACTTCCCAATAATTATTTCTATCAACTATTATATCAATAACAATAAACAGAAGAAATCAGTATA
>NW_022111373.1:18220296-18226185 GCF_000313985.2 Echinops telfairi
ATCGCCACTCTCACCACTGGTCCTGAAGAGATCATCCGTCCTGGATTCCCTGTGTTTCCAGTTCCTATCTGTACCAGTGTACATCATATGGTCTAGCCGGATTTGAGTTCTTTTTGGTAGAGTAACTCTATTCTTTCTATCTTTTCCTGGATGCTTCCTGCACCATTCAATATTTTGCCCACAGAATCTTTCAGTATTACAACTAGAGGCTTGAACTTTTTTCTTGAGTTTTTTCTGTTTTAGATGTACTGAGCGGGTTCTTCCCTTTTGGTTTTCCAAATCTAGGTCTTTGGACATTTAGTTATAATATTTGACATTGTCTTCTTTTGCTGACCTTTGAAATTTTCTAGAATGCACTTTGACTTCATCCTTTTTTCCATTTGCTTTAGCTGCTCTATGATTAAGGGCAAGTTTTAGAGTCTCATTCTGATTGCCATGAATCCATTCAAAGACCAGATTGTTAGCTACTATGGACTTTGTCCTCTTCCATGGTGACTCAGTGACAACATGACAACATTCGGCGTCATCCCCATGATTGTCTGTAGATCGGACAATTTGATGCATACAGTTTTCACTGGCTGATTTTCAGTAGATCATAAGGTCTTTCTTCCTAATTAGGAAACCCTACTGAAATCTGTTCAGCACCACAGCAACACACAAACCACCATTGATGAGTGGGTGTTAGTTTAACACAAGCTTCATTGCCTGGGCATTGGTACCCCACAGGGAAGATGAGAAGTCTATCACTGAACTATCACACTGCTCCCTTTAGTGACTTAAGCAATGCAAAAATAAAAGTTGAATAAAAATTGAGAGTAGGAGAGGAGGTAAAATAAGGTAGAAACATACTAATTTCCTCAACATATCAGTGTTACTGAGTAAATTTGAAATATAAAGCTTGAAAAAAATTAATTCTATGTTTTACATTCCTTGCATTTTTATCAAGAGATCTTTTAGAAATCTATATACTTTAAAATGAAAAAAGAATTAATCTAACTTCATCTGTTTCTTTTACTATTATTTTACTTTTAATTTTCTTACATATTTTAAAAGAATATTACTTAGGTTAAATACAATAATATTATTTTAAAACAAATATTAAATTAAATGTCTCCATAGTTATTTGAGCCTACTTATTTATTTAGATTTATATATCTGTCTATTCATCATTCTACTATGTATATTCCCAGAGGTATTCATGGAGTAATGATGCCGTCTGATAACAGCTATTTTAGAGTGGTACAGTTTTGGATTTCCTGCCCCTTTCTTTACTAAAATTCTATTGTGCTCTTTCTCTTAGCGAATATATATAATTTTCATATTTGTAGAAGTATGAACTGTAAGTTCCCCAAAGGACTATAAACTCTTCTTTAACCACAGGGATTCTTTCCTCATTCACTATTATAGCACTGACTGTTACACAGGTATCGCTCATACACAGCAGTTTCTCAATAAATACTAATTATAAGACACATTTAGTTTATATACTTTAAGGTTCAAACCTGTCCATTCATGGCTGATGAAATAAAATTCAAACAAACCTGAATTCTTAAACATTAGATGAATCAGAAAGGAGGGAAGTACAGATTAAAACCAGGAAAGGCAGACTCTGGGAAACCATAGTGATCCTCTTCAGGAGGCTGACATGAGAGACTGGCTTATCAGCAAGACACAATTCAAAAGGCTGCAGTCAGTTGCCATCTTTGGGTGGCATGCTGCTCTCTCTAAGCCAAACGAGAGATTTTGTTGCTATGCAGGTGCACTCTGCCTTCTTCTAAGATGGAGATTAAGGTGCTAACAGGGTGTCAACCCATAATTTTTCCTCTTCCAATTATCATTCTGGTCACAGAATATTTTACAAAATCAGGTCCTTTCCAGTTTTGCTTCATTGGTCATGATCAAACCAAGAAGAACTAGTTCAAATTCTTGCTTATGACGTAGTATTGATTACTATTCTCATTTACAAGGAAAAATGGAAGTTCAGAGAAATTAAGAGATTGATAGACGATTACATAGCTAATTCATATCCGAATAGAAACAGCAACTAGAGTTTTTACTCTTTATTCCACAGAGCTCTCTGTAGTCCAAAGCCTTTGCTATTTCTGCTTTTTCATATATGCTGAAAAATAGGTGTGCCAATACAATTTTCTCCTTATTTATTGGTAATAAATGAGGCCTGAGGGCACCATGGATTAAGTATTGGGCTAAATTTAAGGTCAGTGGTTCAAATCCACCAGGCACTCTGTTGGAGAAAGATAAGGCTGCTTGCTCTTGTAAAGATTCACCCTCACAAAAACCCCATAGAGCAGTTTTCACTGTCCTCGGGTTGTTATGCGTCAACATTGACACAACAGCAGTGGATTGCATTGGTAAGGATAGGCCTCTTGCTTGTCTTCCTTCAGCATTTTATGGCACTGCTTCTCCATATACTAAAGAAATATGTTACCAACTTAAGTCATTAAACCAGCAAATGGTATTACAAGTAGGCATTTGCTCCTGTCTGGGAGAAATAAAGACACCACAAACCCAGAACTGAAATAGGCAATGGAATCCAAGTCCCAAATCTGGCTTGCTCTCCAAGTTCACTTGAATGCCTGAACTTCTAGAAGCAGTTTCTTCTGCCACTTGGAAGAGTATCATATGCATGTGCAAAATCCTAAAACCGCTCTGCCGCAATCAAAGAATCTGATTTTTCCATCTGAATCAATGCGGAACTTCTCTCTACCAACATTTAGAAAAGTAATCCACTTTGTACGCTTCAGCCCCAAACACATTTAATTGGAAATAACAACCAAGAACCAGGTATTAATCAAAAGTATCCCTTCTTCCTTGTAACACTATGGTTCTGCCTTTTGCATTCACGGTTTTTACTATTTCTATCCTCAACCAAAGGGCCTTGGTTCTAAGCAAGATCATGTCCCTGAGCTCACTACATTAGACATAAAGCTTCCACTGTCCATTTATGTTTCCAATCCTTGTTTAGAGCATTGTTTCTATTTTTTCTTTTGACCCCACCACTGTGAGTTAGATAAAGACTCCCACATTCATCTCCAGCACTTAGAAAGCCAGCATGGATGTAAACAAAATTATCTTTATTCAATCCATGTATAACACAAAATACAGACATTAAAAGTCCAGGCTTAACAAATTAAAAAGAACATATTCCTAAAATAGTAACATGTTCTGTTCTGGTTTTATTCTTACAATAAACAGCTCTTCAGTTTGTGAGGAGGGGGGGAGTTATTAAAAGTAATACCTAAGTTAAAATATTGTACAACTCTATATTAATGTATTCAAATTATGGGTGAAAAAGATATTTTTAGAAATCTAGAACTTGCCAAAACTGACTCAAGAAACTGAAATAATAACAAACAAGGAATAATTTATAAATTTTCAAAAATATTCTCCTACCTTTCAGCATCATTAATAAAAAGCGTCAGGTCCAAATGATTTTGGAGTTGATATTTGTCGATATGTCAAAAGTTAAAAGTTAAAAAACTGCTTGTACCATTTAACTGTTATAGAAAACAAAGAAAGTCCCACACAGAAGAAGCAAATAATAAGGATTGTAAATAATAAAATCCAAACCTGGAGGGGGGAAGGGGACCAGTGCAGAAACTTCTAAACACCTGATTTGCAGAAAGTTATAGATGGTAGTGCTAGTCCCAAATCCATTTACAGAGTCCCTACATGGATTAAATTCCTATTGAATCCCCAATGCAAATAGGCTAGGAGTTTTAAAAGCCTTAGTATCAGACAGAGAGCACTGTAAAGTGGATTTTAGCAGCTGTACTTAGGCTGGAATGTCACACCTTGTCATTTGATCTCCCTCTGGACCCAGTGTGAATTTATTCTACATTTGTGATATTCTCAGGGTTTTTTTCTTGGATTGAGGTCTTTATCTGTTTTAGATGGTCATTGTTGGAGGGTCCTTGTTGTTTGCTTTGTTTTGTATGTTTATTGTATTGGGAAACCCAGAATGGGTGGAATTACTAAAACAGATGCTGGATGGATAATTACCTGGGGTTACAGAAGGGGAGATGGGAGGAAATGGAGAATCAACATCAATGGGGACAAGAAGCAAGAAAAGACTTCAAAGTTGATTGTGCCCTTGGTAAGGCTGAACTATTGTATTGTATGCTATGTTGTTGCTGTTGTGCTATCTACTCAGTTGCAGTTCACAGCAATCCTACACACAATAAAACAAAGCAGTGCATGGTCCGGCACCATCCTCTGAGCTGCTGTTATGCTTGAGCCTGTTGTAATAGCCACTGTGTCTGCTCCTTGAAGGTCTTCTTGAAGGTCTATTTAGCAAGTATGATGCCCTTCTCCAGGGACTGTTTTCTCCTGATTACGTGTCCAAAGTGTTACATGTGAGGCAAATGGTCTTGCCATCCTGGCCTCTAAGGAACAGTCTAGTTGCACGTCTTCCAAGACAGATCTGTTTTTCCTTTCGGCAGTACATGGCACTTTCAATATCCTTCACTAGTACCAGCCTGGTCATGCATGAGCTGCTAACTTCAAGGTCAAGCCCTCAACACCACCAGCTGTTTTGCTGGACAAAGACGAGGCTTTCTACTCCAGTAAAGAGTTACAGTCTCAGTAACCCACGAGAGCAGTTCTACCCTGCCCTATAGGCTCACTAGGAACAGGAATCCACTCAAAGCAGCACTCAAAGGCAGTGAGATATTAATTATAGTTCAATAAAAAGAAAAAAGAGAAGAAAAAGAAGTTAAAAAAATACTGATCTAATATATGAAAAGTTAGCAAACAAAAATAAAATAAATTAATTCATATATTTTCACAAAAAAATAGTACTAAGGACTTAGCAAATAGAGGAGAACAAAATATTTTATTAAAATCAGCAGTGACATACTGGGATTCACTAAAAACACAATTAACACTCAATATTAGGAAGTCTAATTATAGTTGTCAGGAGCCACCGAGTCAGTTCCATCTCACAGTAAGCCTACCCGAAATACCACTCACTCCAACGCCAATGTCCCAATTGGTTCTTATGTTTCAGCCCATTGCTGCAGCCACGGCGCCAATTATCTTGTAAAGGTTCTTCTTTGTCTCTGCCCTTCTACTTTACGAAGATTGATGTCATTTTCCAGGGACTGGTCTCCCTTGATATCGCCAAAGTAAACGAGATGAAGTCTCACCATCCTCACCATGAAGGTACATCTGGCTGTTCTTCTAAGATGAATGTGCTTGTTCCTTTGGTAGACTGTGGTATTTCAAGAGTCTTTTCCAGCATCACCATTCAGATGCAGGGATTCTTTTCTGCAATTCCGTATTGAATGTCCACCCTTCACAAGCATATGAGATCATTGAAAAGACCATGGTTTGGGTCAGGAGCACCTTAGTTCTCAAAGTTGCATCCCTTCTCATCAACACTTTAAAGAGATCTTATTCACTAGACTTATCCAGTGCAATGTTATGTTTGGTCTCTTTACAGCGGCTTCTATGCACACTGATTATGGGTCCAAGCAAGACAATATCCTTGACCACTCTGATCATTTCTCCATTTATCATGATGTTAACTACTGGTTAAGTTAGGAGGATTTTTATTGTCTTTACATTGATTTGTATTCCATATTGGAGGCTCTAATCCTTGATCTTCAATAGCAAGTCTTTCAAATTTTCCTTGTCTTGAGCAAGGAGGATTGTGTCATCTGCATATCACAAGTTGTTAATAAATCATCCTCCAATCCCGATGCTGTGTTCTTTTTCATATAGTCTAGTTTCTTGGACTATTTGCTCAGTATACAGAGTGAATAAGTATGGAGAAAGAATACTACTCTGGCATACACCTTTGTTGATTTTTTTTAAATCATTTTATTGGGGGCTCCTACAACTCTTATCACAATCCATCCATCCATCCAT
>NW_022111373.1:18227020-18244749 GCF_000313985.2 Echinops telfairi
TGCTTATGTACCCATTTTGACTTCAGTGATCTTGTTGGGAAGGTGAGCATCATGGGATGCCAGGTTATTAGAACAAAGTGTTCTTGAGTTCAGGGAGTACTTGAGTAGAGGCCCAATGTCTGTCTGCTACATTAATACTAAACCTACAAATATATGTATATAGATCTATTTCCACATTGCTAAATATAAATATATTTACATATGTACATGCCTGTATTTAGACCTCTATAATGCCCTTTACCTCCTAGTTATATCCTCTATTTCCTTTTACTTTCCTCTTGTCTCACTATCATGTTCAGCCTTCATTTGGATTTCAGTAATTCCTCTGTTACATTGCCCTTGATCAAGCCCTACCAGGCATCGTACACCCACCTCACCATCAATTTTAGATAACTTGTTGTTCCCTTGTCCCTGGATTTGTTAACACCCACTTCCTTTCCCCTGCCTTCCCCTCTCTCCTGTCCCCTCAGAACGATTGGTTCCAGTTTTCTCTCCTCCGGTTTGTTTATCCCACCTATCTTATCTAGATGGACATGCAGAGACAATAATAAGCACAAAAACAAGACAGAGCAAAACAAAGCAACAAAAGAAAACAAAACAACAACAAAAAAACGATGACTGAAAAAGGAAAGCCTATCCATAGTTCAAGGTCTACCTTTCTTGATTTTAAACCATATAGCATTCCTTCGTTCAATTCAAATGACTGCCTCTTGATCCACGTACAGGATCTACATGAGCACATTTAAGTATTGTAGAACTCTCCTCAAAGCTATTCATCTTTGGTTATAATTCACATGATATGTAATTCACCCAGTATAATTTACACAAATGCTTTTGCATAATTGCTAAAAATACAAGTAAACCTTTTTCTGGTGTTCCTTGCTTTGAGCCAAGATCCATTTAACTTCAGCAGTGACGTCCCTTGTGCCACATCCTCTTCTGAATTCAGCAGCTCCCTGTCAATGTACTACTGCAACAGTTGCTAAATATTGTTCATTAAGATTTTACTTGCATGTGATACTAATAATATGGTTTGACAGTTTTTGCCTTCTGTGTGGTCACTTTCTTTAGAATGGATACAAAAATGAATCTCTTCCCGTAAGTTGGCCAGGTACCTGTCTTCGAATTTCTTGGCATAGACTAGTGCTTCCAGTGCTTCATCGGCTCGTTGAAACATTTCGATTAGTATAGATCAATTTCTGGAGTCCTGTTTTTCACTAATGTGTTCAGCGGAGTCTAGTCTTCTTCCTTCATATCTATTAGTATTTTATTGTATGCTCTCTTGAAATGGTTGAATGTTGACTATTTCTTTTAAATATAGTGACTACATATATTCTATTTTTTGATGTTTCCTGCATCATTCAATATTTTGCCCATAGAATCTTTTAATATTGCAATTCAAAGCTTGAGTTTTTCCTCAGTTCCTTCAGCTTGGTATATTTTGACGTGCATCCTTATTTTTGTTTTTCTAACTTTAGGTCATCACACATGTCACTAGAATACTTTAATTTGTCTTTTTGAGCAGCCCTTTGAAAATTTCTGTTCAGTTATTTTTTCTTCGTCATCATTTCTTTCATTTTCGTGAATGATTCTACGATCTCCTAGAGCAAATTTCAGTCTCTTCTGGCATCCATTTTGATATTTTCTTTCTTGTCTTTTTCATCATCTTCTGGTTTCTTTGTGTTTTATCTCCTTGATCTCATCCCACAGCTCATCCGATCTTCTGTCATTAGTGTTCAATGAGTCAAATCTATTCTGGAGACATATTCTCAAAAGTTAGGTGGAATATACACAAGGTTGTATTTTGAATTTCATGGACTTGACTTAATTTCCTTCAATTTCAATATGAACTAACATGTGACCAATCCATACTCTGTTCCATAGTTAGTCCCTGGCCTCATTTTTCCCACTAATACTCAACTTCTCACGGACATAGTTGATTTGATTTCTGTGTAGTCAACCCGGAGAATCCATTGTGTATAGTCTTCATTTATGTTATTGAAAAATATATTAGCTATGAACAAGTTGTTGTTCTTGCAAAATTCTGTCATGTTGTCTCCAGCTTCCCCTCTATCACCAAGCCATATTTTCTAGCTATTGTTCCTTACTCTGTTTCCAACTTTTGCATTCCAATTGCCAATAATTATCAATTCATCTTGATTGCATGTTTGATCAATTTCAGACTGGCATCTGCATCACTAGATTTAGAGATTGGTGCATTAGCTTGAATTATATTTTCATTGACTGGATTTCCTTGTACGTGGATAGATATAATCATATCACAGACAACAGTGTAATTCAAGATAGATCATGAAATGTCCTTTTGGACAACAGATGTAACACTATTCCTCTTGAATTTATCATTCCTAGTATAGAAAACCATAGGTTTTTCTGATTCAAAATGGTCAGTACTGGTCCATTTCAGCTCTCTAATGCATAGAATATTGATTTTTATGCGCATTCCATTTCTTTTTTGATGACTTCCAATTTTCCTAGATTCATACTTTACACATTCCAAGTTCCAATTATTAGAAGATGTTTGCAGATGTTTCTTCTCATTTTGAGCCGTCCTCAATCAGCACATGAAGAACTCGAAGGCTTACTCCATCCACATCCTTATCGTCAACTCTACTTTGAGAAGGGAGCTCTTCCTAAGCCATAGTTTGCGTGCCTCCCAACCTGAGGTGCTCATCTTTGGGTGCTGCATCTGACATATCACAATGCTATTTGTGAGGTTTTCTGTATCTGGAAAAGTTTTGATGCTATCCATAAAGTTTTCAGTGGCTAAGTGAACAGCCTATTTTTCTTTGTAGTCTGTTCTTTGTCTGCAAGCACTAATGAAACTTGTTTAGCTTGGGAAACTCTATCAGTATTTGAAGTAGCAGTGTTATAGCTTCCAGCAATACTCAAGCTACCACAGTAAAACAAACTGACAGATAAGTGGAAGTAAACTACAATTAGACATATATATATTTATATATGTATGATTCTGATTTATTTTTATTTTCTAAATTGTATTGGAGATGATAATCAAATAATAAAAATAAACATATGGTATATAAATATACCTGTAAAACCAAGTCCACTGCCATTAAGTTGATTCATATTCATAATGACCCTTGATTTTTTTAAATGTAATTTTCAGAAACATTTAAAATCTTTCTAAATCATTTTATGAGGTTTACATTACTCTGGTATCTAATCAATATATTTGTATCATAGGAAAATAAAATTTCAAATGAGTATCTCCTTTTAACATAGATGGAAAAATTTTAATGCAGTTTTCAATTATATTTTAATATGTACAAACAGGATAATATGTCTTGACCAAAAATTCTCACAAGGATGAAAAATTGGCTTATATTTGCAATTCAATCAAAATAATTTAATATTAATAAGCATGAATAGATAATAGATAATTAGTAGATAGACAGAACCCATAGATGATGAATGGATAGACATTTCTCTCAATAAATGTAGATTAATTCAACACATATCGTTGATAAAAATTCTCAGCTGACCAGGAAAACCAGGGAACTTCTTCAAAGTGATAGGTACTGTCCTCAAGTCGATTCTGACGTACAGAGACTCTGTAGGAAAGAGCAGAACTTCCGCTGAAAGCCTCATCTTTCTCTGGTGGAGCCGCTATTGAACAAGCTCATGCTATCAGAACAGGACTTAGGCTATCAAAGATCCTTTCCAATGGATACAGAAATTAAATAAACAAACAAATAAGTAAAAAATAAATATCAAATATCAACCATAAAATGCATTTCATCCACAATATGTACAAAGACAACATATTTTATCTTGTAATAAACTTAAAGTAATATGTAAAACTTTTGTAAGTACAATTGTGAAAAGCTATTGAGGAATATAGAAGAAAGCATAATTAAGTCTAAAAATATATCTAAGAGGGCTTTTTAAACTCTGTAGATGAATGGAATTAAGATTATTGGACTTTTCCATGACCTTTTGGAAGTCCTCTCCTACTTTTTCTTACAGAAAGGGTTTGAAGGAATGGCAAGGAAGCCACATCTGACCTCCTGCACCTACACAAGGTGAGGGGAGAATTCAATGGTACATCTGCCCAAGGATGTTTCCTAAGAAGCAGAGGTCAGATGTGCCCCCATCCTCATGGCAGTAGGGAAGTCAGAGGCAGTCAGAGATGTCTCCTCCCATTGCTTTTACAGCACCAAGCCTGTCTCCTCACTGCAAACAACTCTTCATAAAACAAAACATACGGAATCACTGTTTCTTGGGATTCAAGAGTGAGTAGGACAACAGTGGGATCTTTCTTAGGAGGAAAATCTGTGAGGTAAACCCTATCTTACCCTATTTTCCTATAGGTAACCTTATCTGCCACCACTTCTGTCAGTTTGTCATACTGCAGTGGCTTATGTGTCACTGTGATGCTGAAAGCTTCGTCACTGGTATTTCCAGTACCATCGGGGTCACCCACAGTGAACAAGTTTCAGCAGACTTTCCAGACTAAGACTAGACAACGAAGAAGGAAAAAGGTGTTCACTTCAGACGAATTAGCCCACCAAAATCCTATGGATAGCATTGAAACACTGACAGTTACTGAAAACCTAATGGAGTGAAGCGACACTTAGTCAGAGAGAGTGCCAGAAGATGAGCCCCTTGGATTGGAAAGCCCTCAAAATATGGCTGAGGAAGAGCTGCCTTCTCAAAGTAGAATTAATCATGATGATGTCGATGGAGTAAAGCCTGTGGGCATAAAGCCTTTAGCACCATCTTTTGCTGATGGGGCATGACTCAAAATGAGAAGAAACAGCTGAAAACATCAATTAATTATTGGAGCTTTGAATAGACAAGGTATGAATTTTGAAGAATTTTAACTCATTACGAAATGAAATGGAACACACAAAGTTCGATATAATCATTATTAAGTTATAGAGTTGAGATAGCCATTTTGAATCAGAAAATCATATGGCTTTCTACACCAGAAACAACACAATCAAGAGGAATAGTTTTACATTCTTTGTCAAAAGTGATATTTCCAGATCGATCTTGTCAGTGATAAGAATTTTCTATCCAAATACAAGGGAATCCAAGCAATACAATTATTACTCAAATGTATGCACCAACCACCAAAGCTAGTGATGCAGAAATTGAAGAATGCAACTAATGACTTCAGTCTGAAATTGATCAAACATGCAATCACGATGAATTGGTAATTATTGGTAGTTGGAATGCAAAATTGAAAACAAAGAGGAAGGAACAGTAGTTGGAAAATATGGTCTTGGTGATAGAAATGAAGCTGGCAGTCAAGTGATAGAATTTTGCAAAACCAGTGACATTTTCATCACAAATATCTTTTTGCAATAACACAAAAGACAACAAGACAAATGTACTATTTCTCCATGTCGTACACACAGAAATTAAATTGACTACAAATTACTCTCTCTTGAACCTTCAGATTCTTCACCTATAACATAGGGATAATAATTCTGAACACAGAGACTTGCATTGAGGTAAGAATAAAATAATTTCTATAAAGCATTTATAAAGTGTCCAATAAATATATTCAATAAACAGTGAATCATTTTGCCTAGAGAAGCTGTTCACACATCATAGTCAAATTTCCAAAGGAAAACAGCTAAGTCCATAAACCTTTCGAGCATCCCAGTATCCTTCACACAAAAGCCAAATAAAGAAGATACTTCTCAGCTTTCTCTCCTCCTCGCCAAAGGGCAAAGCCATGGCTGCTTAGTCCATTGACAGTCAGAGTGACTCTGTTAGACAGAGTAGAACTGCCCCATAGGTTTCTCAGGTAGGAAACCTTTACAGAAGCAGACTGCCACAGCTTCGGTGGAGTGGCTGGGGACTCAAACTGCCAACCTTTGGGTTAGGAGACAACCACTGTGGTACCAAATCTCCTGGTTCTCCCCTAGTGTATGCAAAGTTTCTCTATGCTGGTCGGAACATACTGAAAGAAGGGTGCAATGTGCCTGCTATGAAACAGAGGGCTAGAGAAAAATACAGCTGCTTTTCTGACAAGCATCTGCTTCACCTGTTTCCGAACGGTCTATGGCAACTGAGGGATCCATGTCTTGTATGCTCTAAAGGCACTTAAAATACCCCACAGAACAGGCATGCCAAATACTCATATGTTCAAGTGTAGCATCGTTAGCAAGCAAAAGCAGATTTTCTTCCTTCATAACCCAATGCAGTGTTTGAAGACAATGTATTGATAAAAGAGAGAAAGCCAGACAGCACGTAAGTGGGTTAGGAGCTAGGCTCTCTCCTTATCAAAATCTCTCGTTAACAGAAATGAGACTGCTCACTTGGAGTGGGTGGGGGGTTGGTGCATCGAGTTCGAACAGTTCTGTTCCTGCTCCTCAAAAGGGAGTGGAAATCCTTACTCAACTCACCCACAGCTGCAAATTAGATTCAACCGAGCTCTCCTTATTAATGCTATTAAATGTATTCTGTCCATCTGTGTTGAAGCTCATCTTTTCCTTTCTGAAACATGATTTTACTGATCATGTAGGAAATAATTAAATGTGTTTCTCTCTGGCTAATACCAAGCTGAGTTGAAAGCAGAGACAAATATTTCGGTTATAGCTTTTGTGCTCTCCTAGAAAAGGTAAAATTCTCCTCATACCCTGAACATCCTAGCTGTCGGGTGCTTGTGCCTTTATTTCCAATTCCAAAGCTTCCGGCATAGTTCCCACTATTTGGTGCACTGCTGAGCATCACGTAAGATTTGCTTACAATGTAAGAACATGTGGGGAAATTATGTGTCTTTGTCACACCCTATTAAATGGTATTCAAATTACAATGCCCCGGAAACTAAATTGATTGCAGGTTTTATAACCCTTTGCAAGCTAATGGAAACAATTCAGGACCATGAAGGAGAGCCTAGCTCGTGCAGCTGTGGGGACCTTAGCTCAGTGTTCTTGCCCTGGCTTAAGTAAAGTCGGGTTAGACTCCATTCTTCTGGACCTTTGACAGATCATTCCAGATGAATGACTATGGTGTGGTCCACCTTTTTCCCCTTCAAATGGACTGTTTTCTTCTGACTGATTCTGAATTATATTTGAAGCTGGGAAGTGTCAACAAGCATGAAGACTGTTTAAAGCTGTCTTCCTTTTCTCCATGATGATATTACATGTATAATCGTCTTATGTCCTTTTTATGTATGTGGCCAGGACATTATGGCCAAAGCTCAAAAGCAGGAAGCACAAAGCTAAGGATGCATTCTTAAAAGTCGCCCTAGGTAAACTCCAAGCAGCCCTGGTGGTGCAGCGATGAAACACTCAGCTGTTAACCAAAAGCGTGATGGGTTGAGCTCATCGAGCAGCAAAGCCCTGGCAGTCTGCTTCCGTAAAGACGGCAGACAACCCTACGGAGTGGTGAATGGCAAATACCATGGATTGGGCCTCTGGTGCACCCCTTCTGGCCATGGGTCAGGGATGTGCATAACCTTGTTTGGGTGCAGAGTGCAATAAAAAGCGGACTGCAGCAGAACCAGTTAGGTTACAATCTAACACCTTGCCATTTGTTCTCTCTTTTGACCCATTTTAAATATGTTCTGGTTGCTTATATTTGCTGCTTTCTTTCCATTGAGGTTTTCCCTCCTCTTTATTTTGCTATTGTTGTTGGGTTCTTTCATTTTTTTCCCGTGGGTTCTAAGAAATGTTTTCCAGTATATGAAATCCAGGGTGGGTGGATCTATAGAAATAGCAACTGGATTAATGACTTATTTGGGGTGTTGCAGAGAAGGCTGGAGGGAAACGGGGAGCTGGTACAGCGAGTACAGAAAGGAAGAAAATGCTGTGGACCTGATTGTGGCAATGTTTGAGTAACTCTTTATGATCTGGCCTAACTATTGAAGTGCATGACGTGTGAACTCTATGTCATTAAATCGATTAGTTTAAAAAAAAATCACCCTAGAGAGCAGTTAACCTCTGTCACTATAAATCAAAAATTGGCACACCACCACCTAACGACACAATGTATCTGACCAGTATAGTCCTTCTATAGTTTATGTACGGAACAACTTATGACATCACCCTGGATGGGTTGGAATTGAATCACGGAGCTGCTGGATTTTGATGTTGCTGGTGTTGGGTTTGGTTGAATACAAAGAAGCTGTTCTCTCTCTGGCTGACCAGGAGCCTCCATCTTCTGAGGTACTTGGCAAAGCAGTGCCTTGATCCCATCCCCTAGCCCAAGTGACCACTCCCTCAGTCATTACCTGCCCTGCACACTGCTCCGTCAGAAAACATCTGTGAACTTATTTGACAAATTGATCACTAAGCGAGCCATTAGCTGAAGGGGCTTTTGGATCGCCTCAAGGAAGTCGGAGTGGCCGCAGAAGAAAACTGCTAACAGATACAAAGCAGTGGTTAGGAAGGGAGAAAGGACTCTTGTCTACGTGTGCTCGGGAGAGTGAAGGGGACCGGTGTGGGAAAGCGGGTGGAGAGGCAGCAGTGGCCCAGGCCAGCAAGAAAATCCACCTTCTCTCAGGGAAGCTGGTTAATAGAAGCTGTAGTGAAGCTGCTTAATTCCCTCAGTGCCTCGAGGGAGCATTGCAAGCCTTTGTGAACTAAAGGAGAGAGAACGGTAACCAGGGATGTGCTTGTCAAGAACAGAAAGCTAGGGAAACAGCGTTAGTCATTTTACCATCCTGGCTTGCCAAGAGTCGACAGGTGTGCGGTTTACTATCGTTCTGACAGGCAGCCAGATACCACAGTTTATTATTCAGCCTCTCCAGTGTGGGGGAGAAAACAGCTGTCTCTCTGGCTTAGGATGCAAGGAGCAGAGCAGATAGGGAGGCACATTCTTCTGCATGCCTTGCTTGGCTTTGTTTGAGTCCTCCCTGGAAACACATGGTCTTCCTGCGCGATGCATTACAGATGGGCAGACTCTTCATGGTGGCTCCAGAAATAACCTATAAACAATACATGGAAATGTACAGGTAAATTAAAGCAAAGAGAGGCCAAGGTTAAATTGTGGCAAGCCAATCAGAAGTAATCACATTCAACGGTCCTTAAGGACGTGGATTTTATAAATCCGTCACGTTTCATGTTACTGGCAGATGTTTGTGATTAAAAAAAAAAAAATCTTGAAAAAAGCAAGCTGGTTATTTTGATCCAAAATGATGTGTTTGCCTGTCTTGTGTGGCATGGAAATGATTTCAATGCCAAATTCCCTTGAGATGAGAAGTGTGCCAGACTCAGTATCTGTAAGACTTTTCAACTTTAGTACTAAGTCCTCTTTTGTGTTGTGGTATTAAAAACACAAGGTGGCCAGCTGACGCCGTGTCACAGGAGTTACAATCCCATGGGAGGTAGACTCCCATGACAACTGATCAGAACCAGACGTGTACACCAAATCTGGGGCTCTCTGCATTGAAAATTTGGTCCCTAGCAATAAAACCTATACTGCTTTATATTTACAAGGCAGAAAATACATCCATTACCAGCAATACAAAAAACTTGAGAAATACTGGCTTTTTCTCAAAGGTCCAGGTATTTTTCTAATAAAATACGAAGTGAACTTCAAATGACTGCACACTCATGACATAATGATACATATTGCCTACATAACTCCTTAGGTTTACTTACACTGTGACACACTAATGCATTTTTGGAATGATAACATCATCAGAGGGATTGAATTGCTCACAGAAATAAGTTCAAGTTAAAAGCTGAGGGCCTTCCATCTGAAGATACCCTATTTAAGGGCAACAGAGTCGGATCCACTTATTTCCTTTACCAAACCCGAACTGTCCAATTCACATGCCTGATAAATACCTTCTTCTGATTTCTTTTCCATTCTGATGATTTCCCCTACTTTCTCTCCATGTTTCACTACATTGTGGCGATTAGATGCCACTGAGCAGCTTCAGACTCATAGCAATCCTAGGACACATCACCTGGTCCTGCGCCATCCTCACAATTGTGAGGTTTGAGCCCATGTTGGCAGCCACCGTGTCAAGGCATCTCCTGGAGGGGCTTCTTCTGTTTCCCTTCCGCTGTATTTGACCAGGCACGATGCCCTGCTCCAGGCGCTAGTCTTTCCTTCAGGATCCTTGCCTCTGCGGAGCATGCTGCCATCCTTCACCCAAGACAGATCTGTTTGTTCTTTGGGCAATCCATGGTACTGTCGATCTTCTTAGCCATAATTCAAATGCACCATGTTTTCTTCAGCCTTCTTTACTCAATATCCATTTTCACATGCAAACGAGATACCTGAAAAGATCATGGCTTGGGTCAGGTGCACCTTCGTCCTCAAAGTAACATCCTTGCTTTTCAACACTTTCAACAATATCTGTCGTCTTGTGCAGCAGATATCCCGATTCAATACATTGTTTGATCTTTTGATTGTTGCTTCCAGGAGCACTGGTTGTGAATGCCCAAAAAAGATGAAATCCTTGGCAACCTCAATTTTTTCTGTTTATCATGATGTTACCTATTTGGTCCAGTTGTGAGGATTTGGGTCTTCTTTGTATTGAATTATAATTCATACCGTAGGCTGCAATCCTCGACCTTCACCAGCAAATGCTTCACGTCCTCCTCACTTTCAGGAAGCAAGGCTGTGTCATCTGCATATTGCGGGTTTTTAATAAGCCTTCCTCCACTCTGGATGCCACATTCTTCTTCATATTATCTGATGTGCTCAGATGAGAGGATACAATTCTGACGCACACTTTTCTTGATTTTATACATACAATATGCCCTTGCACTAGTCACCAAATTTCCTCTTGCTCCATGTACACTACTATTTCACCGTAAAGCTAGGGAGAGCCCTTGCACTATTGATACAGACAGGGCTCAACTGGCTTCTTACAGTCCTGCTTCTGAAGTCAATAAGTCACCAAGAGCGATGAGAAAAAGGGGAAGTCATGAGAGATGAGGATAAGGCATGGTGATGAGGACAATCTTTTTCTCTGAAATGTTTACTTCTTCTATCTCTGTCTCCACTGAGCCCTGGGGAATTCTTTGTTTTCCTGATGAAAAGAGAAAAGAAGTGTCTTCACATATGTCTTCCCAGGAAATATCGAGAGACTGGTGAAAGAGCATAAATTATAAAATATATAAATTGGGAGAAATGTTAAATCAGCCATTGAATTGCATAAAGTGATCTTTCAAGTGGAAGCATTGATATGCTTTAAAACATGCTCTCAGACCTCTGCTTTCAGCTAGAAAAGAGGAATCAGAACCGGATTTGCCTTTCCAGCTGAAACAACTACAGGTCGAGATAAACCGCGGGCAGCATCGGCCACTCCCGTCCTCAAATAAGCTGTCCGAAGGGGGCATACAACAGTGTGGGAATGTTGCCCAAACCAGCAGACATTCCTACCAGAGGGGTCGGCGGTCCTGTTGGAAGATTCAAGTCAAGGTGGAGGGAAGGCAATGTGCACGTCTTAGAGAGGGCAAGTGCATTTTTGTTGGTGAAAAATGGGGCGGACCCATCTCCCAACAGGAAAACGTGCTGCACAACACTTATATGGAACCCATGGGGAAAATATGCTTAGTATTATGCTCCTAATTGGGCACATTAAACCCAGTCTCTAGTCAGCCCCTGGGGACCCAGGCCATGTGCTATCGACTAATGGGACTTTAGACCCTGTGTGTAAGGCACACAACATTCTTCATAGGCCACCCTGGAAGGACTTGATGTGGCAACTCCACTAAGTGAATTGAGCTCTCAAACACCTGTAGCCGAAACTACATGGGGTGAGAAGAAACAGACGACAGCTACACCACAGATATAGAACTGGCGGTCATCAGACTGCCGTGTCTTTACTCCTTGAATGACCTTCGTGCTTTATGTAGACACGTATCAGTCTAGTAGGCCTGGTTCTGCCACTGTCGATGAATATTATTCAAACTTTTGCCTTACCAACAACTCCCATTATTTGTGTAAATAGTGTTTAGTCACTTCAGAATTTAATCTCTACATGTCAATAATTCATGTACTGTGATTTATAACTAGCCTACACTTGTACAATCTTTTCTCAGCTGAAGTTTTAAATTATTTAGCATTAGTTAAATTAATGACACTATCAATAGAATGACTTTATGCTTCAGGGAGATGATTGATAATGCTCTCTAACATAAAAGGACGATGATGTCTCTAAGATAAAACAAAGGCATATATAAGCCATAGATATATGAATGGATTGGGGGCACTTAATTCTAGCCCCAATCTAAGAACAATTAGTTACTATGACATGGCCCTGCTTGATACACACTCTTAGAGATCACAGAAGATATAGATATTGAAGTAAAATGTGGTGAAGAAACTGGATGGTGCCTGGCTATTAGAAGGAATAGTGTCTGGGATCTTAAAGGCTTGTATTCAAACAAGCAGCCATCTACGTGGGTTTCAACTAAGTCCACATGGAAGAAGCACACCAGGGTGTGTGATCCAAGGATTGTAAGTAATATAATGCAAATCCAAAGGAGGGAATTGTGGCAGAGTTTAAATTGTGAACTCTTGGTTTGCAGAGGGCTACAGATAACAGTGGAAGCCCAAAATCCATTTGCAGAATCTACATATAGATAAAACCCCGTGACTATAGTTGGGGGATGTGAATAGTCTGGTCATCAGACAGCAAATATTGTAGAGATGATTATAGTAGAATAAAATGTAATTTATGATTTAATTGATCAAATGTAACATCTTACTTGATTTCCTTTTCAGCACACCTAAAGTTCTAGCAGTTAAATATATAGGGAAAGGAAAGTACATGTGGATGAAGCCTCCAGGGATTTCCTTCTGAACGTCCACCAGGAATGTGAAGAGCCATGCTATCATACAGAATGCACTGGAAAGTGGAATATGACGAATATAACTAGGTAAAACCTAGCACCTTATCATTTGATCCTCCTTTTGACCTATTTTAAAGTTGTTTTAGTGTTTAATGCTTTCTATTTTTTTCTTAACTAGGGGTTTTCTCTATTTTATTTTGATATTGTTGTTAGCGTTTTTGACTCCATTTTGTATTGTTGCATGTTTTTCAGTACTTGAAATCCAGGAGGATTGAATCTATAGAAACAGTAACTGGATTAATGGCTCCTTGGGGGCCTGGCAAGGGAGGCTGGGAAATAGGGAGCCAATAACAAGGAGTACAAGGAAAGAGAAAATGTTCTAAAATTGATTGTGGTAATAATTGTTCACTTCTTGATATATGATTGAACTATTGAATTGGATGATACTTGGATTATGTTCCAATAAAACTGTTTATAAAATAAAACTATTTGTAAAAAGAAAAGTAGCAGGGGGTAAAGAGGAAATATGAAAATAATAATTGTGTCAAAATAAAGCAAAGACCTGTTGTTGTAAGTGTTAGAAATGTGAGGCACTGTCTGATATATGAGAAGAGCTCTCTGGGTGCTAAATCAATAAAATTACTAGAGAAACATTTGATAATGATGAACTTAAGTTCTCTTGATTACAATCTAAATGGTGCATCATGGATGATAGCGATAGTTGGGCAGGTCAAAAAGGACATGAGAGGTCTGGAAAATTCATGAGTCATAGAAGAAGATGAAGCGTAATTTTTAAAGATAAGCCAGTCCTAGCTATTATCATTTAAGAGATTTTTTTAAAGAAAAGATAAATAATCTCAGAATAACTCTGCAAGATAAATTCACAAAATCGATGGATTCAATGATTCTTCTTTTAGTTTTTTTAGTAATAATCTATTGCATTTTCAGTGACGGTCTACACAGCAGATAAGGCTCCCCCTCAACAATTTCTCCACACATAATTCAGTGACATTGCTGTTATGTTAGGCTCTCTAAGAGGTAAAACAAGCGACACATATGTGTGTACATATAGAAAATGATTTATATCAAGACATGGCTCCCCCAGTTGTAGAAGTCAGTCCAGCCCTGTTCAAGCCCTGTGTCAGGTGTCAGATGAAGGTTTCTCATGACTCATCTAGCTGTGGGGGCTAATAAAGAAGCAGCAGAAGGATGAAGCAGGAAGACCACAGGCTGGTAGGATGAATTGGGGATTAGCTGAAAGAATCCAAGGTGAGTTGTCCCCTGGTGGCTCCGAGCACTGGTGACAATATAATAAGAAGTCAACGAATCAGATGCACGATCCAAATCTTGCATAGAAGTCAAGTCGTTTCCACAAAATGTCCGTTTATTCAGAGTAGGTCACTCCAGAATGAAACCTCCCTCAATCGTATCAAAGCGATGACATTGCTATTGTTTTTAGGTGCCGTCAGGTCAATATCAACCCTTAGCAACCCTTTGCACAACAGAACAAAGCATTGCTGCTCCTGCAATATCCTCACAATTGGTCACATGCTTGAGCCCATTGTTGTAGCCAATGTATCAACCCATCTCCTTAAGGGCCTTCCTCTCCTTTCACTGCCCCTCCACTTTACCAAACATGAGCTCCTTCTCCGGGGTCTGGTCTCTCCTTACATGTCCAACGTATGTAAGATGCAGTCTTCTCACCCTTCCCTCTATGGAACACTCTGGGCAAACTTCTTCCAAGACATTGGTTTGTACTATTAGCAGACCAGGGCACTCTTCAACATGCTTCTGCAGCACCGCAAGTCAAAGGCATCCATTCTTCTTCAGGCTTCTTTATCCCATGTCCAATGTTCACATGCATAGGAGGCAATGGAGAATACCACGCCATGGGTCAGGCACACCTTAGTCCTCAAAATAACATCCTTGCTTTTCAATTCTCAAAAGAGATTTTCAGATTTACCCCATGCAAAGCGTTGCTTTATCTCTTGACTACTGCTTAAATGAGAACTGACTGATTGTGGATACAAGAAGGACAACATCCTTAAATGCCAACCTTTCCCCCATTTTAGTGTGATGTTACCTATTGATCCAGTTGTGAGGATCTGGGTCTTCTTTGCACTGAATTATAATCCACAGTGAAGGCTACTGGCCTTGAACTTCATCAGCAAGGGCTTCAATTACTCCTCACTTTAAACAAGCAAGACTGTGTCACCTGCATATTGCAAGTAATTAATAAGTCTTCCTTCGATTTTGATGCTTCATTCTTCAAATAATCCATCTTCTCTGGATTGGCTCAGCATACAAATTGAATAAGTATGGTGAGAGGATATAACCCTGACTCACAATGTTCCTGATTTGAAGCTATATGGTATATTCTTGTTTTTTCACACACTATCTCTTGATCTGCATACAGCTTCCACATGAGCACAATGAAGTGTTGTGGAATTTCCATTCTTCTCAAGGTCATTCATAGTTTGTAATGATTCACAGAGTCAAATGATTTGGTATGGTCCAAAAAAAACACACGCAAGTAATTTTTTATATATTTTTTTCTGCTTTCATCCAAAATTAATCTGACATCAGCTATGATATCCCTTGTTCCTTTTCTGAATCCAACCTGAACCTCTCTCTCTGGCAGCTCCCTATCAATGTACTGCTATGACCCCTGTTGGATGATCTTTAGCAAAATTTTACCTGCATGTTATATCACCGATATAGTTCTATAATTTGAGCATTCTACTGGGTCACTTTCCTTTGGAATGGGCACAAATATAAATCTCTTCCAGTCAGTTGGCTAAGTCACTGTCTTCCAAACTTCCTGGCATAGAAGAGTGAGTGATTTTACTGCTTCATCAGCTTGTTAAAACATTTAACATTTGACTAATACTTTGTTAGGCTTGAACTTCTTCCTTTAGCACCACTGGTTCCTGCTCATATGCTACCTCCTGAAATGGTGGAATGTCGCTTAGTCCTTTTGGTACAGTGACTCTGTGTGTTCTTCCCATCTTCTCTTGTTGCTGGTTGCTTCTTGCATCGTTCACTATTTTGCCCATAGAATCTTCCAACATTGAAACTCTGGGTTTGAAATCTTTCCTGTGTTCCTTCAGTTTTAAGTGTTCTAAATGTGTTCTTCATGTGTTTTCTAGCTCTAGGTCTTTGCATAGTTCATTATAGTATCTTACTCTGCCTTCTTGAGCTGCCCTTGGAAGTTTTCTATTCAGCTCTTTGACGTCACTTCTTCCATTTGTGTTAGCTACTCTATGATTAAAATCAAGAATCATAGTCTCTTCTGATCTCCACTTTGATATTTTCTCCCCCCCCACCCCATATTTTTAATGACCATTTACTTTCCTCATGAAAGATTGTCTTGATGTCCTCTCACAGCTCATTAGGTTGTCTGTAATTAGTGTTCTCAAAATTCAGGTGTGATAGACTCAAGGTCATATTTTGGCTCTCATGAACTTGTTTTAATCTTCTTCGGTTTTAACCTGAATTTACATATGAAAAATTGGTCATCTGTTCTATAGTAAGCCCTTGGCCTGGTTTCAGTTGCTGATATTGAGCTTCTCCATCAGATGTAGTCTTCCTACAGATGTATCCATCTTAATTCTGCACATTTTCATCTGGAGAAGTCCATGGGTCTAGTCACCTTTTGTGTGTTGGTAAATGATATTTGCTATGAACAAGTCATTGGTTTGGGAAAATTCTAGCATGTGATCTCCAGCTTTGTTTCTATCACAAAGTCCATATTTTCCAATTACTGTTCCTTCCTTATTTGTCTACTTTCACATTCTAATCACTAACAATGGTCAACTCATCCTGATTACATGATTGATCGATTTTCTACTGATGTCATTGGTAGAATTTTTCAATTCTGCATCACTAACTTTTGCAGTTGGTGCATAAATATGAATCATTTTTATTGGTTGGGTTTCCTTGAAGGTGGATAAATATATACCTTTAACAGACAGCACTGTACTTCATGACTGATTTTGCAATGTTCTTTTTCACAATGAATGCAACACCATTCCTCTTGATTGTGTTATTTCTGGCATAATAGATCATATGATTTTCTGATTCAAATTGGCCAATGCCAGTCCATTTTCAGCTCACTGCTGCCTAAGACATCAATGCATTCCATTTCATTTTTGATGACTTCAAATTTACCTAAATTCATGCATACAACATGCCAAGTTCTGATCATTAGTAGGTTTTTTTCAGTTGTTTCTCCTTACCTTGAGTTGTGTCTCCTCAGCACCTGAATACACTGAAGGCTCCAAACCCACAAGCTTTGCATGACTCAGGTCACCATGCTCAACTCTGAGAAATCAGCTTCTCCTCAGTCACATGCGGAGTGCTCTGAGAATTTTACCCATTTTCTGTAATTTACTTGATTGATATTACATCTGTGTTAGGCTGAGTTTTCCAGAGGAACAAAACCAGTGGCATTCATATATAACTTTATATTAAGAAAGATTTTTCTATCAAGAAAGCCATCCACCTCACCCAGACATGGGACACAGGATCCAGGCAAGCAGGAAGGTGAAGAGCAAGAGCGAGCACGGTTCCCCTCAGTGTCTCTCTTATTGAAAGGCCACATGCCCAAGGAGGCACCATCAATCTGCAACCCGATTGATATGTTGGATTCCACCCTTACTCTCCACAAGAACATCAAGTTGACATAAAGTCTATCTATCACAATGTCCAAGGGAGCAAGAGAGAAAGAGGTAAAAGAAAATAGAAGTGAAGGAGTAGTACTTCTCAGAGATGACTAAACATTAGAATTAACAATGTCCAGTATACACACCCACCAATGTGGAGACCCCTGCCAGTGCTGAGGTGTTTACACATTCACTGATTCAGGTTTCCTCCTGCAGTCAGCATCATTGTGTGTGTTTTGTGAGATGGAGGACTTCGTGGTTTGGTGTCAGACATATGGGTTAATGTTGGACTTGTGGTTTGGGGCAGCACTGG
>NW_022111373.1:18245022-18247340 GCF_000313985.2 Echinops telfairi
ACCTGCAAAGAAAGCTTTGAAAAGATATGCCCCACTCAGTGCTTTGGAGTACTCAGGAACCAATGGTCTTTGTCGGAAGCTGGAAAAAATCTGGAACCATGAAGAAAATTCCTCTCTAGGACTGAATGTTAAAGAGAGCCTGTGAGCAGGCTGAAATGCTTGCTAGGTGACCACCCGGATCTCAACTTGTTGAGTGGAAGTGGGAGAAATGCAGAAATAAAGAGACAGGTTGAGTTTGACCACTGACACCTGTGGACTTGGATTACAGGGAGGAAAATAAAAAGAAGACTAGAGCGGTTGACTGGTCTAAACTTCATGACCTAGCATGAGTGTGCTAGGCTTGTTGAGTATTGGTGAGAGCCCATGGTCTAAAGGCAAGGCGACCAATGGGCAACCTGTGGAGGCTGAGTGAGGCAGCCCATATTGAGTTTACCAGAACCTGACTAGATGGAGATTTTTGAACCAGTGAACTGGTGCATAATGTTGCTGACTTTATGGATGGCCTGTCCGGATTTGACTTTGCTTATGGATGCAGACAGCACAAGGTTCCAACTGGAATCAAGATTCTTCATGTTGAAAAATATGATTGTCTCCTCAGAGCACTGGGTTGATGTAATTTGGCAGTATATCAATTGGATACCCAAAATTTAGGGGGTGGGGGATAAAGGTGTAAAGCGGTTGCCTTACAAACTTTCATAGGTGGGGGAACATATTCACAGGACTTTAGGATTAAGGCATAGGTGTTACTTAATTGCAATTGTGAGGCTAAAAAATGATGTACAGGTGCCAAGTTGGCAAGGGGTGGATTGAGTTAGTTTATTGTGCCAACCTGGCCAATAAACACATGTGGGGTTAATTAAAGGGCAAAGAGATAAATGGCTCAGTGAGCCTCACCTTTCAAGTTCTCAGGTCTCTTGCTTTCTGATGGTCAGACCAGGGAGAAGCTGCTTTAGCCAATTCCCTGCTTTAGTTTGCAAGGCTCACTTCCTGCAAGACATCCCCAAGGAGAAGACTCATGGACCCACCCCGATGCAGCCCTGGGTGCTGGAGCAGCCGTGTGGAGACCCTTGCCAGCGCTGAGATGTTTCCACGTTCACTGATTCGGGTTTCCTCCTGCAGTCGGCGTTATAGTGTGTGTTTTGTGAGATGGAGGAGGACTTTGTGGATTGTTGTCAGACATATGGGTTAATGTTGGACTTGTGGGTTTGGGCAGCACTGGGTTGGGATGTTTTCTTGATGTGCACTTAACCTTTATATAAACTCTCTCTTATACATGAATTTCTGTGGATCTGTTTCTCTAAAGTTCCCAGAGTAACACAGGGAGTAACTGAAGCACTTGCTGATGCAGATCAAAGATTGCAACTTTCACTATGGACTACTATTCGGTGTAAAGACCAGAATCTTCACACCTGGATCAATAGGTAACATCACTAAAATTAGAGAAAAGGTTGACATTGCCAAGGATTTTTTCTTGCTTGGATCTACAATCAATGCTCAGTGAAGCAGCAGTCAAGAGATTGAATAATGCATTACATTGGGTAAATCTGCTGCACAAGACCTCTTTTGGGTATTGTGAAGCAAGAATGTTTCTTGGAGGAGTAAGGTGTGTCTGACACAAGATATGGTATTTTCAATCGCCTCATATCCATTTGAATGCTGAATATTGAATAAAGAAGATCAAAGAAGACTGGATGCAATTGAATCATGGTACTTGAGAAGAATATTGAAATTACCATGGTGTGCTAAAAAGACAAACTGATATGTCTTTGAAGAAGTATGGCGAGAATGTTCCTTAGAGGTAAGAATGGGGAGACTGCATCTTAAATATTTTGGACCTGTTATCAGGAGAGACCATTCCCTGGAAGAGATCATGTTTGTGAAGTAGATGCACAGAGAAAAAGAGGAAGATTCTCCCTCAAGAAGATAAATTGGCACAATGGCTGCAACGGTGGTCTCAGTCATAGGAACAATTGTGAATGTAGCGCGGGTCCATGAAGTGCTTCATTCCGTTGTCCTTGGGTCACTGTGGATCAGAACCAACTCAGTGACACCTAACAACCTCAGGAAGGATTCACTCCAAATCTACTGATCAAGAGAACCTAGGAGTGGAACTGGAGAATCAGTCTGTCTTATATGTAGTTTTACCTCCCTGTGTTATTCTAACTTGTAGCCAAAATTGAGAGGCACTGGCTTTGTGACGATCTATCTTTCTATTCCTCTGCCTTTTCACATGACAAATAATCTGATATTTTTGTTGTTGTTGATTTTAATACCTGTCCCCAAGTTACAGTTAACCACCACCACCACTCCCCCCCCCA
>NW_022111373.1:18248778-18249865 GCF_000313985.2 Echinops telfairi
ATTTTGTAAAAACAACTTAAATATATAGCTTTGAAAAAGAATCCGTTTTTCGTTTGTTTGTTTTTTGCATACCCCCTTGCATATTCCAGACAGTTGAACCAGAATGTTTGAGTGTGTTTTCCTGGCATTGGTATTTTTTTAAATGCCTCAGGGGATTCTAAAATGTAGTTAGAATTAAGAACCACAACCTGAAAAGGTAGCAAAATTGGTGAGTAATGTTTGTTTAGAGATCATATGTTTATCCTCTTTGACCTTGAAAAATACAAAAGTGAAAAACATGCCAACCAATTTCTGTGTTCATTCTGTGTCGTTTCTGTCAGTTCTACCATTAGGTTCATTGGAAAGCTTTCATTTCTGAATTTGGATTAACATCATTATAATCTTATGTATAATTTCTCTCCATAGCATCCAAATTAGTGTAAAGTGTCTTGCTGGAAACAACACACATTTTTTCTTCCTTGTTTAAATTGTGCAATGCTGACTGGAACTGTAAGCTAACCCAGTAGTCTAGAGTTGCTCTGGCCCTAGATATCCCCGAGGAAAACCTCTTTCAGGAGTACTGGACCTCAATGCACTCCTGGAGAAAACTTCTGAATCCCTGAGTTATCTGTCTGAAGCCTCAAGTTACACTATCAGTTTGACCAAAAGGTTTATGTATCAGTGTGACTTTGAGTGTACTCCTGTTTTTGGAAAGTACTCAGCACTCATAATACTCTACATCATCCTATGTCACCCTGAACCGTGCGGTGGTCGGGAGTCTGAGGAGCTGAGGAGAGTCATGCAGGTACAACATGCCTATGTCATTGACCCCTCCACCATCCCCCAACCCCCATCCCACACCACCCCCACAAAAACCCTGGACACTAGGACCCAGGTGAGCTTCTCTAGTTGGTAATATGTCATACATGTTGTCGCACATAATTATTGGGGAAATTAAGTTCACCCCTGAGTAACTCCACTGAGAAGGGATGCTTAGAAGCACATACTTCATTTCTTCTCAACTTTACTCATCCACTTTCTCCCCTTGCTGATTTACTTTAAAAAAACATAACCACAAATGTAACAGCTTTTCTTTTTTTTTTTTAAA
>NW_022111373.1:18251322-18257864 GCF_000313985.2 Echinops telfairi
TTATTCATTACTAGAAAAGAGAAAACAATGATATATAGAGTGGCTGGTTTTTCAGACTCTCCCCCACAAAAGAATTAACTCATTATGAAGTAGAAATTAATTTAATAGTTTTTAATTGACCCTCTTATCTATTACTACTGTTTACTTCTGTTCCAATTCATTTTTTAAATAACTTCATTGGCATATACTTTACATATCATGTAATTTTATCATTCAATCATATTAAGATGATTTGCATAATCACCACAATAAATTTGAAAACATTTTCTTATCATCCTCATTAGCTTCTCGTTTTCCCCCATCCTCCCTTGTCCTGACCTCCCTTACTGTCTCTATAGAGTAACCTATCCTGAATTTCATATACACAAAATCTTACAAAACAAAATACAATAATACAAAATCATACAAGGCAAACAAACAAACAAACAAAAAACCCCAAAAGTGGTGATGACATAAAACAGAAAAATCTCAATCAAAGAGAAAGCAGTACATATTAAAAACTAAAACAACATTAAATGGGTCAAAAGGGAGAGTGAATGACAGGGTGCTACATTGGAACCTAATTGCATAATCCACTTTACAATGCTGTCGGTATGATAGCAAGACTATTCGCATTCCTTGACTATTAATTCACGTGTGGACCTTGCAAATGGATTTTGAGCTTCCACTGTCATCCGTAACCTTCTGCAAACTGGGGGTTCACAATTTAAGGTCTGATACTCTGATACTGCCTTTAGATTTAGATTTTATTATCTCCTTGTTTGTTTGTTTGTTTGTTTTCATTTTCCTTGCGTCACACAGACTCCTTTGTTTCTTCCATGTGGACTTAGTTGATGGCTCACTTAGATGGCTGCCTGTCTGAAGACACGCCTTTAAGATCCAGAAACTATTCTTTCTGCAAACAGGCACCATCTGCCTTCTTTACCACACTTTGCTCTCGCACCCATACCTTCAGGATGTCTTCAGGGGGGGTAAACATCTATCTGTGCCATATTATGAAAATGCATTATTCTTAGATTAGGGATGGAATGCTCCTCTTCTTAGTTCATTCTTTGAAAAAGTGTTTTGGTTACATCAAGGATTAAGAAAGACAGGTTGGCCTTACTTAACTTGAAGCTTCACCTGTTCCCATTGTCATCTGAGTGTGCTTCTGTCTCTGTGTCACATGCTTTTTTGTGTTAGTTACCATTCAGCTGTGATTAGAACCACTCACTCCTGAATGGCCCGATAAATGACAACATCTCAAAGAACCCGTTTCCAAGGTGGATTATATTCACAGGTTCAGGAGTTAAAACTTCAACATCTTTTTGAAGGTTTGCAGTAGAATTTTTCACACATTGAAATGCATCTCAAGCTTAACTTAATTTCAAAGTAAATCCCCAAGCCTATGCCCAAGCATCACCATTGTGGACCACTTAAGAATTCATATGTTGAACAATTAAAGATATTTTTTCACATTGTCCACCTAAAAAAAGACCCATTCCATTATCCTCAAAAGGAAGCAAAATTGGAGTCATATGCTCAAAAACCAAAGGAGAAAAAAAAACCTTACTGCTATCCAATCATTGCCAACTCACGGCAACCCTACAGGACACGGTAGAACTGCCCCTGTGAGTTTCCAAGACTGTCACTCTTGACTGCAGCAGAAAGCCCCATCTTTCTCCCGTGGAGAAATGGATGGCTTCTAACTGCTCGGTTGCAGTTAACACCCCAACATGTAACCACGACGCCACCAGGGCTCCTAATATGCTTGAAGATGGAAAGACACAGTGCTAATGCCTGGAACTAGAAAATAAAAAACAACAAGGAGATGAATTTTCCCTTCAGAATCTCCAGAACAAACGTTGACAACACCTTGACCATAGCTGAGTAAAATTGATTTCAAACTTCTGACCTCCAGAATTTGCGGGGCAAAAAATTGATGGTATACTAGGTACTAAGTTTGTGGTAACTTGTTATAGCATCAGAGGAAACTAATATTAAGACAAAGTGTGAAAAAAAAAAAAGACAAAGTGTGGATGAATTTACACATTCTCCTCTATAAAAAGAAGTAAGAAATTCAGCTGAGAGCTCCTTTGTAAACAATTAGATTAACTTCATTCATAAGTTATTTTGTAAACAGTCCTCTCTTTTAAGGGCTTATCTGAAATTAGAGGCAAAATGTCACAGGAAGAAAAAAATAGCAGTTGGTAAATTTTTTAAATTGCCATTTATCCAGAGGTATTTCCTACAGCTAGAGGCGGTCTTTGTGGGGTGATTGGTCTTAAAATAGACAAAATAATGATCCACATTTCAGATTCCAGCATTAGGGTTTATTACATGCAATGTCTGAGTTATATTAAACTCCTGGAAATCAGGGCTTATAATGGAATAGCTGACAGACCCTTAACTTTAATAGCCTTTCCAAGTACTTCCATAGTGAGCATTACTTTTTAATGTCATAAAATGATGGTTAAAACACTACAGAATTTTCTCAAGACAGATAAGCAGGTGTTCAAGAGAGCAGAACTATTTAAACTTCATTGATTTATAGTCTATCTTATATTGAAGGCCAAAAGTTTTATTACATTTCTGCAGTAGATACCCTGAACTTAATTTTCCAAAATAGTAGAACTATTTCAGAGACCCCCATGTATATTAATTCGCTCATTTTAATGCTTATGCTTCTATAGGCTTAAAGCTAATAGACATAATGAAATAGAGCTAAGACTAAGAGCATAAGTTATTCTATGCTTTCTTTTTATTGGTTTACTTTTCAAAGTACATTGTGTGTAATAAAATCCAATACATAGCTACTAAATCAAATAATCTAGGAACATAAGTCCCCAACTAGTCATTTAAGCTACACTATATTTCTGTCATTCTTGAGAATTGAGAATATGACAAAGCTTCTTATTTTAGTGTAAAAGAATGTAATTGCATTTATCATAGCCCCTCCTCCCTCCAGCTGGTCATTCAACCCACCCCAGCACTATAGCTCACATCTTTATATTGTCCAACTGCAAGAAACGTACGGATCAGAAAACCCCCAATATGCTATCAAACATTTCATGGGTTTGGTTGGCATTTTCTGCTGTTTTACATAAAAATCAATCCTCTTGGAACTGTAGGACCCAACCCTAATGATTTAGTGATGAAAATGATATTTACTGTGGAATAAAATAGAAATACATTAGCTCTCAAAACTAAATAACATTAGAGAAAGCTGGAAACAAAATAATTACTATTATTTAAACACATGAATGCCAAAGCAGCTGACATCCAGCATCTCTTTAGCACTGACTGGACTAGAAATAAGTACTTCTGGTTGGCGAGCATATCAGACGGAGTATGAGTAGACACACAGCATACACTGCGTTAACTCCTTTGCTCTCTACTTTCTCAGCCTCAGATAACAAGATGAGGCAGAACTAGAATAATAAGAGTCTTTGCTCCATACCACTAAGATTAAAATGGCAGCATGATTATCAAATATAAAAAGCTTAGTCAAAAAAAAAAATGCTTAGTCAGTAGCTGTTGTGGAAACCTCGGAATACTTTCAGTTTGATCAATATATTTCTGTAACTTCTACTTCTGTGAACAATTAAGTCTGTCAAAATCCAAGGAGATGGCCAAAGACACGTCCCTTTCAACACAGATATCAATTAAAAATTGCTTCAAAATGATAGAAACTCAAACAAACATCCAAAGCCTGGTGTGTTTGGTAATCTTTCATCAGAATTTTTTCCTCTCCTTTAGTCAAAAAGAAGTCTCCTTCATTGAAATCTCTCATGGTGCACATGTTCAAGTCAAAATACCAAGCAATTGAATTAAAGGGGGGGGGGGTGTCTCCAATTTCACAGGAGAAGCTTAGAAATTATATCTACATGATGCTTGGTCATAGCTGCAAAATGAAAGACTGTTCAGTTATAAGCAATAAGTTATTTATTGTCTATATAGTATTTTTAAAGGCATCATCCAATCAGGATTATATCAAACAGAATTTTCATTTCATAAATCCAAAACGAAACTCTTTACACTCCAGTCAGTTCAGACTCATAATCACCTTATAGGACAGAGGAGAACTGCTCCATAGGGTTTGGGAGACGATAACTCTTTATGGAGGCAGAGAGCAGGAAACTGGTGGGTGTAAACCACCATCTCCTAAACGCAAACTCATTGCCAATGAGTCGATGTCAACTCATAGTGACCCAATAGGACAAGGTAGAACTGCCCCTGTGAGTTTCAGAGACTATAACTCTTTATGGGAGTAGACAACCCCATTTTTCTCCTGAGGCACAGCAGGTGGTTTTGAACTTCGGACCTTGATCATTGCAGCCCAGTGTATAACCACTACACAAAGAGGGCTCCTTATCATCTCATAAAAGTACCCAATTATTTTATCAATTGTATCTAATTTCTCCTGTAAAAAGGTAAAAGGTCAAGAAAGCTGGAATTCTATTCCATTTTTCCTCAACATCTATTAATTATTGAAAAATTATCAAAGACAGTCAATGTCATCTGTCACACAGCCATATTCGCTGCCACTTGACTTGGGTTATAACAATCTATTATATGACCGAAATTCATTTGGAATTTTTCTAATTTGAGAAATCTAATATAATTATGTAATAACTAAAATTTTAAAAATGGAATCCTCTGTCCCTCACCTTCCTCACCATTGCTTTTGTATTCTAATCCACTCTTGTAACCATGGTGTCGATCCATCTTAGTGAGGATCATCTTTTGCACTGACCGTCCACTTTACCCATCCTTCTCCAGAGATGAGCCCTTCCTGCAACACGTATGTAGTATTGGAGGTGATGTTTTGACACCCTCTTTTAAAAGGCACTGTACCTCTTCAAAAATAGATTAGTTCGTTCTTGGGACAATCCATGGTATATTCAATATTTTCACCAACATCAGAATTCAAATGCATCAAATTTTCTTCAATCTTCCAGATTCATTGTCTAGTTTTTATATCCCTATGAGGCACTTGCAAATAACATGACATCGAGTGAAAGACAGCAGAGGTAATTACTATTATATACACAATTCTGCAATAACTGTGATATATGAGTACATTCAATGGATAAATGGGTATGAAGAAGAGATATAGGAGGAAGAGTGGACGTATATCTCTGAATATATCTATCTATATATATGCTTGACGGAGGATATTTGTATGTTTACAAATTCACCTTTGCTGTACATAGATCCATGGATCTGGTGGAACATGCAAGGCATAAATTTATGAAAATTTCTTAGACATAATCAGATACCTTGAAGGAATCGGTCCTGAGGCCTGAAAGACATCAAGGTCATTTGGGATAACATAGACCACAATAACAATGTACCACATCCTACCTTAGACCCTACGGCGTCTGCAAAGCTCATGAGCAGTGATCTAAGTTGCAACTACTTGTCCCTCCAAGTCTGGAGGCAAGAGGAACGATGAAAAATCAAAGACCCATGGATACAACTAATTTAATGAGCTAATGGACCGTGAGAACATCAATCTCTAAGGCCTCAAAGTCAGGAGAATTATATGTTGCCTGCTCGTCACTGTCAACTGCTCTTAAAGGGACCACATTAGAGGGTTCTGGATAGCAAGGGAGAAAAATGTGGAACAAAACTTAAAATCATGAAAGCGATCTGACTTAATGGTTAGATAGAGACTGGTGGAACACCCAAGACTATGGCCCTTAGTCACCTTTCCGGTTTTGAACTGCACTCATTTTAGTGGCTCTGTTTTTAGCCAACAATAGAAAATGTTTATAAGTGAAGCAATAACATCAGTGAGGTACAAACACCTAAGAATAATCAACCATTGAAGATCAAATGGACTACATACACCCAAGAACAAAATTCAGAAAGGCTGGAAAAGGAGGAATGGGTGTGAAAAACACAGGGAGGAAGTAAGATAAGTGATGGTACATTAAGGAAATTACAGCCATTGCGATAAACCAAATGGTTGAATATGAAACTGATGATCTGCTCTGTAAGCCTTCAACAAATGCACAATAATGTTTTGTTTTGTTTTGTTTTTTAAGGAAATCCCATGACTGGGGCCAGGTGCCCCTCAGTCCTCAAAGGACTTCTTTGCTCTTTAACCCTTTGGCAGTAATTTGTCCCATGCAATAGATCCTTTGATTTCTTGATTCATGCTTCCACAAGCCTTCATTGGGTATCCAAGTAAAATTAAATCTTTGAAGACTTCACTCTTTTCTCCATTTATCACAATGTGGTTTACGAGTCCCATTGTAAGGACTTTTGTTTTTGTTATGTTGAGATGTACTCCGTACTGAAACCTATACTTTTTCATCTTCATCGGTGAGTCCTTCAAGTTGTCTTCACTTCCCACAAGCAAAGTAGCACCCCCTGCATACTCCAAGTTTGTAATAAGCCTTCCTCCAATCCTAATGCCACCTACTTTTGTGTATAACCTGGCTTCTTGTACTATTTGCTCATTACACAGATTTGAGTAAATATGATAAAAGAATACAACCCTGATACACACCTTTCCTGATTTTAAGCCATCCAGTATGCTCTTGCTCTGTTCG
>NW_022111373.1:18267716-18270239 GCF_000313985.2 Echinops telfairi
GAGCCCCCAATAAAATGATATATATATATATGATTCATCCAAGAGGTCCAATATCAAATTAATTTATTCATAGTGCATTTAGAAAAGGTAGTTCATTTATTTTTTTGATGGACAGATAATCTGATCTTCTTCATGTATTCCTACCTAATCAATTGTAGAAACACACCTATTATTTTAGCTGAAATTGTTAAATTCAGTTCAATCCATTTTTTATATATATATTCCTGTGGTGAGTTTACATCTCCTTGAATTCTTCTCCCTATCTTTGCCTCTCCAAGAGAGCAATAGAAGGGGGAAAATGTGACACTTTAGATTTCAAGAAAACACACAAAGAATGGAAAGAGCTAATGTAATGTAATCCTCTAAAACATCAGTACATATGCCAGACTTTTGTTCCATGACCCTGCAGAGGACCTGGATTAGAGATCATGAATTGCTGGTTGAAATGTTATACACAAATGACACAACCTTGCTGGCTGAAGGTGAAGAAGACTCTAAGCACCTGCTGATGCACATCAAGGATTCCCACCTTCAGCATGGATGACAAGTCAATGTAAAGAAAACAAAAATTCTCAGACTGGACCAATAGGCAACATCATCATAAATGGAAAAAATATTGAAGTTTTCAAGGATTTTGTGATAGTTAAGGTTTATGTGCCAACCTGGCCAAGGAACACATGTGGGATTAATTGAAGGGCAAAGAGATAAATGGCTTGGTGAGCCTCATCTTTCGAGTTCTCTTGTCTCTTGCTCTCTGATGGTCAGCCAGTGTGTGTGGCTGCCTTGGGTAGTTCTCTGCCTTAGCTGGAAATGCTCACTTCCTGTGAGACATCCCCGAGGAGAATCCATATGGACTTACCATGATGCAGCCCTGGGTGCTGGAGAAGCCATGTAGAGGCCCCTGCCAGCACTGAGATGCTTACACCACCACTGGATTCAAAGACTTTCTACCCACTGCCCTGTAATCCTCCTGCATTTGGCATCATTGTTTGTGATCGAGGAGGACTTTGTAGATCAGTGTCCAACATACAGGCTAAGTCGAATTTAAGGGCTTGGACTGGATGGGGTTGGGATGCTTTTTGAATGTACACTTACCTTTTATATAAAACTCTTTCTTATCTACATATGAGTTTCTGTGGATTTGTTTCTCTAGTCTACAGACCCACACAGATTTCATCTTGCTTGGATCCACAGTCAACACTCATAGAAGCAGCAGTCAAAAGAGCAAGTGATGCGTTGCATTAGGTTAATCTGCTACTCAAGACCTGTTTAAAGCATTGAAAAGCAAGTATGCCTGACCCAAGCCATGGTATTTTCAATGGCCTCAAATACATGTGCAAGTTGGGCATAGAATAAGAAAGACTCCAAATGAATCAGTGCATTTGAATTGGGTGCTGGCAAATAATACTGAAATTACCATGGAACAAACAAATCTATCTTGGAATTCTGGCCAGGGTCTTAGAGCCAAGGATGGCGAATCTTTGTCTCACATATTATGGACAAGTTATCAGGAAAGACCAGATCCTGGAAAAAGATATCATGCTTGGGAAGTAGAGGGGCACGGAAAAAGAAGAAGGCCCCCAACACAATGGGTTCAGCTAGTGGCTACAACATTGGGATTAAACAGAAGAACAATTACGCAGATGGCGCAGGACCGGGCAACGTTCCATTCTGTTATGCCTAGTGTCTATGAGTCAGAATCAACTTGACAGTACCTAACAACAACAGCATATTTCACTTTGTCCTGTCTCTGGGTGTTCCACAATCTTCGGTTGTCCTCTGTGCCTGGTTTCTCTCATTTTGCTGAGAGGCAGGCTTGATGATGTCTACTGGCCAGTGGCTAAGCCTGTGGGGAACTGTCTCAGCCTATTCTCTCCTTCGGTTCCAGCTGGCTTCTAGCTCTCAGAGTTCCTGGATCCCATAGCTGCGCTGCTGGAGCGTCTCACCCTTCCCCCAACAGACTTTCAGCTCACCCAGCTTCCCCAGGTGCTCAGACTCAGAACCTCAATTCTGGATCCTTCTTCCTGACCATGTGGTTGCTAACCCAAATTTGTTCAGGAAGCCTATAATACATTATTTTTCTATTTCCTCAGTTGAAAAATAGTTTACACCTTCAACCACTTCAGCAAAATCTCATACTCATTACCCTCCACCAAGGAAGAATATGCTCATTTAGAGTAATTCTTCATTTCGAGTATTTCTTCGGTACTTGAAAATTTGTTTCCTGCCAAAAAACAAAAACCTCACTGCCATTAAGGTGATTCCGATTCATAACAACCCTATAGGAGAGACCAGAGCTGCCTTTGTGGGCTCTGAGGTCCTCCATGTTCACAGAAATATGCTTACATAGAATTTTGGCAGGGGATAAAACCATGCATGGGTGAGCAAGGACATTAATAGCCTCATCTTTTTACTGTGGAAAGGTTAATGGGTTTGAACTGCTGATCTTCTGGTTAACAGCACAACATATAAACCACTACACTACTGGAACTCTTTTATAAAGATTTCCCAATTCAAAAAAAA
>NW_022111373.1:18271871-18272246 GCF_000313985.2 Echinops telfairi
GAGGAATGATGACCCATATACAACAACAGTTTTTAGATGTCTCGAGGAATGATGACCCATGTACAACAACAGTTTTTAGATGTCTCGAGGAATGATGACCCATATACAACAACAGTTTTTAGATGTCTCGAGGAATAATGACCCATATACAACAACAGTTTTTAGATGTATCGAGGAATGATGACCCATATACAACAACAGTTTTTAGATGTCTCGAGGAATGATGACCCATGTACAACAACAGTTTTTAGGTGTATCGAGGAATGATGACCCATGTACAACAACAGTTTTAGATGTCTCGAGGAATGATGACCCATATACAACAACAGTTTTAGATGTCTCGAGGAATGATGACCCATATACAACAACAGTTTT
>NW_022111373.1:18272346-18281541 GCF_000313985.2 Echinops telfairi
TTTTAGATGTATCGAGGAATGATGACCCATATACAACAACAGTTTTTAGATGTATCGAGGAATGATGACCCATGTACAACAACAGTTTTAGATGTCTCGAGCATTTGAAGAAGGTCAGAGGACCTGAGAGATGATTCATGACAAAGAGGTTAGCTCAGATGGTTACAGTGACTGTATTTTAAGATTTCAAAGGCATCATATTGATAGATTTTCATGGAAGGCAACGGCTTATGAGGGCTGATGAAAGAAGATTTTTTAAATTTCCTTATTGAGGAAAAGGCCAGAAATTTTGTGGAGGAAAAATGTTCACCATAAAAATGCACCTGCTCATTCTTTGAGGGTAGTAAAAGCTGTCATGTGAGAATTTCACTAAGGAAAATAACTTTCCTCATCCACCTTACAACCTTGATCTACCGTGTCAGGCTTCCTTTTGCTCCCCAAACTCAAAAGAACATTTAAAAGGAACATGATTTGCATCCTCCAAGGACGCCAAAATGACCATTTTGACGTGGCACAAATCAAATCAAAGCAAAGACACTGAATTCTTTGAGGAAGGTTAGAGAGATGGGCACACCACTTTGTCAAGCATAGAGAACTAGACTGGGAAGATATGTTGAGAAACAATACCTTCTCAAGTGATTTTGTTGTTGTTGTTGTTGCTAAAGATTTCTATGGTTTGGGAGTAATACTTCTTTACTTTCCCTCATGCATGTGATATTTTAATATTTACTTAAGTGCATAGATGTTTATGACCTATTTTCTTAATGACTAACTCACCATGGAGTTTATTTGACCAAAGAATTTCTAAAAATATTCATCTAACACTTTGAGTACTGAGATAAATAAAACAGCTGCTCCTTAAGAATGGTGGCATTCTACCTCATTAGCTGCCATCTAGCTTTGAAATAAAATTATTCTTAAATTCTTACTTCAGAGTGAGCTTCCATAAAAGTAGAAAAGTATTTTATAAAGGAATGAGAAATAACTCATCAGATTTTATAATAATATAGTTTGAAAATATATTAAAAATCATTATCCATTATAATCTGTTGATCCCTGGAACCATGTATATGCTATATCTTTTCTACTCTTTCCGTTTCTTTCTCAAGTGTGTGTGATTTGTCTCTCTCTAACAACATTTTGAGGTTCATAATTTAAAATTTCCCTGTGAGCTTAAGACATAATTCTTATAAAACCAATGAGAAGTGTGTTTTTTTCTATGGGGTTACTAATAATATTCAAATTAGGCTCCAAAATTAGTCACTAGACTTCCTGGAAAAGGCTGAACTCACTAGTGTTGGGCAGAAATATGACCATGTTCAATCCTTATTCAGACAAGAGGAGGACAGATCTATCGGAAGTAAGTTCTACCCTGCTCTATTTCAAAACAATAGGTTTGGGGTTTTTTTTAATCAGCTGAATAGTTCTAATTTTTGCAGGCCATACTAATCATCTTTTGTGTGTGTGTGTGTGTGTGTGTGTGTGTGACTTTAGGAATTGATGATTGTGATGTTGACTAGGCATCCCAAACAAAGTTTCAGCCAACTCTGACATCATTAAGAAATTATTCTACCAATGGAATTTTTTGGTCCCTGCCTAATTCTGCTCTCCTAACTTGTGCATGAAGCATTCTTTAAAATGTGTAAATTATTGCCCAGGGGTATTATGAAAAAATAATTAGAAGAGTAACAAACAGGCTCTTAAGCTCTGCCCTACATGGAAACCTCTCCATGATTAAATCATGCCTGGTGTCTTTCAACCTTCCCTGAATAGCGATAAATGGTAGGGCTTTTTCTTAAGAGGAAAATCTAGTACCGAACAATGGCAGTTGTTGATCGCTGATCAATATGTGAATAGGAGAAGCAAAAGAAACATGAGACTTAAAATACAAAGACCTCAAATGGAATCTTCTAAAAATGAATACTAATTCTTATTAAATCCACAGTGTTTAAAATTTGAGCTGAATCAGGTACACTGTAGTAATTTCCCGAGCATTTGTCTTGGAAATTAATTAGGCAGTCTGGAGATAGTACTTGGTATTCCGAACGTGTCCTGGAAGCCTTTGTGTTAGTGCTTTCAATTCCACCCTCCCATTTGGAAACAACCCAGAATCTCACCATCAAATAAGTTTGACTCACCAAGTTTCACTTTCAAAGCCTAGGTCCCCTGTGAGACTCTAAGAGCAGTAAGTGGTGCAGCAGATGCAAGACAAAGGGAACTCAGAGGTCTGTTATTACAATGGCTATAAAACAACGTTTCACAAATAGCACATTCAATGCTGTATAAAAACAAATGTATAGTTTCGTTGCTTTCGTACACAGATATGTCTTTAAACATGCAGGAGAAGCCATGCCGAGTGAGAAACCAGAAATCAGTTATGTCTACATGTATGCCCTGCTTCTTTCTAAAACAGAGGCTGGGATTCAGCTAACCCAAATGTTACTGGATGTTAATACTACAGTTGGCAACACAAATGATCAGGGGGGAAAGGACTCCAAGGGTAATGAAAACAAAAATATAGCACATGGCATGGATCTAAATGTTGGCAGACCTTTTTGGTCAGCATAACACATGAGCTCAAACATGAGGTCCCAGCCATGTACCTTTCAGAAAGGACTTCCTCTGTCAATAAAGTTGTTACAGAAAACGACTGGCAGCAGCACCCACTAAGCATCTCAGCCAATAATAAAGTGACATTAATGGAAACTGACTATTTCTTACATGTCCCTGTGAACTAATAGACTAAACATCCGAGGCATCTGGAATTACTTGTTCTGTTCTGGACGGTCCTATAGTTTATCATCCTAGGACCTATTTGCAGCGGCTGATGTTCTTAAAAGAGTTCTTAAAATTCTGCTGCTCAGCTGAAATTTCGCTCTGAATAGGAGCAGCATTTGTTGCTCATTGGGACAGGTGGAGAAGAAGGCTCCTGGGGAGAACGACTTATCCTGCTCAAATAATATGCACAGGAAAGACGAGTGGCATGATGCGTTATTCTTAAATTGTGTCTGGCCAGCATGTCAGTATTGATTGAAGACCAGAAGCAAAGAAAAGAGTCAGGTCTGCATTCAGAGTGGAAGAAGCAGTTATCCCCTCAATTTCTTGTCAACTGCTTAGATCAGTCTCTCTATTTGGGGGACAAATAATAAAAGCCACATGCACCATGTGGAACTTCTATAGAAAATGCCACATGCACCCTCCAAAAAAAAAAAAAAAAAAGGAAGCAAGCAAAAATTGTAACTGCCTCCATAGCCTTCATGTAGAAAGGCCAATTTGATGTGAAAATGTTTTCTCCAAAGTGATGGAATGTGCAGTCATGCACCAGCAGCCCGGTGCTGAATACCAACTTGTCTGTTCTGGATGAAATGGCTCTGGGGCTGGACAGAGCACGCGGACAGAATGGGAGACCCTGGAATACATGCGGGGGAGGCTGTGCACTCTGTTTCAGAAGATGGAGGTTTATCTTCCAATAGAGGGCTTTGATGTTATTCATATGCTAACAATATCACCATTTCCTCACAGCACTCAATACACAGGGAAGAAAAGACTTCATTTGCTGACAGAGAGCTCAGCACTTTCTGTCCAGCATACTGATCAACAACCACATTCAGCTTCCACAGCTAAGCCTCCACATAACCTTTAAATTGTTCTCTTAACACTTTGAAATTCCGGTCAAAATAATTTACCATTTGATAGAATAAAATGATGAAACAAAGAACTCTAACTGTATTTTTACTCCGCTCCTAAACTGCAGCTTCAGTGCCCCGGGGGCTCCTTTCATCTCGTATAAGTGCTGGCATATGATGTGATTGTTAACATAGCTGGCCACCAGATGAAGTGAATTATCTAAACTGCCAAGGTTCCCACTTTCTTTCCAATTTAAACATCAATTTAACACAGAAACTGAAGGGTATTATGAAAGCTTTAATATGAACCATTTCAGACATGAGAAAAAGAAATATTGGAAGGATTTCTTTTCAACCAGCCAAACAAATATGCTTTTTTTTTTGAACCTGAAGATGAGTCAGGAAAATGCAGGGAACACAGCAGCGTACTCAGGCAGGACACACTCTAACCAACAGAAAAGAACCTCTTTGTCTTACTTAGCACGTTGAATACATAAATAAAACGGGGGCGGATGTTACTAAAGAAAATAACCCGGAGAGACTAGTTACGTGTACATACAAATATTCATCAGCAAATAGATGATGTCTGATTTACAACATTTTTAAATGTATGTCATCGATGTGGAGGAGCTGGAAGGTTTTTAATAGTCTCCTCCTAATTATCCCAGTCCTTTTCATTACACAACTTGCTTTTCTCCTGGAAATGCTGTGTGTCTCCATTTGGATCATTAGCTGTTAACAGAATGTGCAAGCATATGTCCTGCATATCTCTTTGAAAATGAGACCACTTCATAGCTAATTCACAACAATAAAAATTGATGCTTTCTCACACAAAACAGAGCATTTTCTAGTGCATTTCCCTTAAATTAAAGCATACAAGTTTAAAGCAAAAGTATGTTAATTATTATCAGACATAATCTTTTATCTTTTTTAGACTTCATAATATGAATGTTATTAACATGCAAACTATGTAAAGCAGTATATTCACAAGTATAAAAACTTACAAACCATGAGATTTGATGATTTGAAGCAAATTTGATGATCTTTATTTGACTAAGATTTTATAATACACAAGTTGACTGCATATGATTTTTCTATTCAAATACATTCCTAGAAGTTACTATTAGTGGGGATTTTCCTCCAGAAAGTCATATTTCTTAGAGCCGAATGTTTGCTCAGAGAGGAAGCCTGGGGGAGCAGTACTCAAGCATCCAGCTATTGACCGGAAGATCATTCCCCACGTCCAAGCCAACGGGGGCTCCCGTAAAGAGGAGAGCCTGGAAGACCCTCTGTCATCCTGCGTCGCTCCTTTGGAATTGATTTTGAAGAACATAACAACAAAAATGGTTTCTAAGACTAAAACAATAAAATCAGCCCTTTTGTGATCCAGAAGTGTTCTAGCCATCTTTCCTATCTTAAAATAAAATTTGAGAACGTGCAAGGTTATAGCATAAAGGTGGCTGTATAAAGCCTAAATTAGACTATGTAAAGAAAATGAAAGAGTATTACTAGTTAAGGTGGACATCACAGAAATGATTACTGATGAATTCAGAACAACCATACGCAATGTTCCACGGCACTTCCAAATATGAAGCACTCATCAAATGTGTACCCACTTAGAGTGTGTTGTGTACCAAATGATCACTGGATTTAGTGAACATTAGCATTTATTTTTTAAAAACTGCAAATACCATAGGCAACAGTAAATTAGTTATTTCTTATGTTGCTGCTAATCAATGGATTGATGTTATTTTAAAAAGGAGTTTTTTGAGAATTTTCTGGCCCAGGACACTATGTGGTAAACTACAAGAAATGTATAGAACTATCTTGTCAAGAAACAAACAAGCTTAGATATTATGTATTATTTTATTTTATATAATTTGTATCAATTTGTTGTTGTTGTAGAGAATAAACCCTGGTGGCATAGAGGTTACGCACTGGGCTGCTAAGGCCAGCAGTTCAAAACCACTGGTTACATAAGACAAAGAGGCCCTTCTCTGATGCTGTTGGTTTAAACATGTACTGAGCAAGCTGTGGTTTGGTTTAGAGTAGAGAATATGCATGGCAAAACATACAGTTCAACAATTTCTACATTTAGTGATATTGATTACAATTATTGGCTTCACATCACTTTTCTTCCTCTCCTCCTCCATTAATATAAATTCACTGACTCTTCAGGTTCTTATCTAATCTTTTGAGTTGCTCTTGTCAACTCATTCCCATATAAATCAGAAACTAAACTCACCATCATCATTCAATGCTGACTCATCATGACCCTACAGGACAGGGTAGAACTGTCCCTGTGAATATCCCAGACTTTAACTATTTACGGGAGTAGAAAGACCCATCTTTCTCGCTTGAAATGTGTGGTAGTTACATAATTTCATGTCAACTTGAAGATTTATAAAAGTGTAAAGTTGGAGTCTAACCTGTCAATCAGCTTGATGGGTCCTGGGAACCTCCCCTTTTTCTCTGCCTTCTTCCTCTGGTGGGCCACTCAGAGAGCTGGTAGAGTCACCGCCATTGGATCCACAAGATTTTTCACCCACCAACCAGTGATCTTCCTGCATTCTGCATCATTGCATGTGGTTATGTAAGTCTAAAGAGGGACTTATGAACTAGTATTGGACTTAGAGATTTGAGTTGGACTGGGCTGGGACATGTTCTTAATATACAATTACATCTTGATATAAAGCTCTTTCTCACACATACATGAGTGTCACTGGATTTGTTTCTCTAGTCAACCTGGCCTAACACAAGGCTCCTGGTGGTTTTGAACTGTAGACCTTATGGACTAACATGCAATCACTAGGTATTCTTTTAATCCCATATAGATAGTCCTTAAAGGAACTTAATGATCAAGGCAGACATTCTTCACCAATTAAGCTACACTACTGTCTGGCTTTAAGAAAACTTCCAACAACAACAAAAAAAGAAAACCTCAGGGGAAATTTTGGTTTAAGGTTCAAATATAATCTCAGGTGAATAGTTTTACGATTGCATCCAAACTTCATGGCCCTAAAAGTCTCAGGAACATGAGGATTTACCATTCTATTCTGTAGTTTCTCCCCTTTATTGGTTTTCTTTGGTGGAGTCTTTGATCGAAATGTTCAATAAAGGTCGCTAGACATCTTCTAGTTCTTCTGATCTCAAGGCAAAGGAGGCAATTCTTCATGGAGACAATTAGCTATACATCCATTTCTTCCTCCTACTCCTACCCTTCATCTTCTGTTCCAGACAAATAGAGATGGATTGTTATACCTGGGATGGTTACTTGCAAGCTTTTAATATGTATCAAACTAGGAGGTAGAATAGAGGCACTAAAAATATTATTAGGTCAATTATCCATGAGGTTCTGTGAAACTATGACCCAAACTTCAGAACATAAAAACTAAATACCATGAGATAGATAATTGGTTATACCAACAGCTACTCTTTTTTTCCCCTTATTGTAACTTTATCTATCACATGTTTTTCCAATTCAACCTTTTACAGTTGTGCAACTTACTAACAGCAATGACAGTAATCAGTTGTGCAACTCTATCCTCGATCAATAAGATATTTCCATTGCCCTTGGTCCTATTTTTCACTACAAAAAATAAAGTCCAGAATTCCATGATGCACACCCTCCCAACATGATCGCTGGGAAGACAAATGTGAGCATAAGCAAATGTGGTGAAGAAAGGTGATGGTGCCTGGCTATCAAAAGATATAGCATCTGGGGTCTTAAAGGCTTGAAGATAAATAAGCGGCCATCTAGCTGAGAAGCATAAAAGCTCACATGGAAGAAGCACACCAGCCTGTGTGACCACAAGGTGCAGAAGGGGCCAGGTATCAGACATCAAAGAACAAAAAATCATATCAGTGGGTGCCCACCTTCCCGATACAATCACGGAAGACAAATGTGAGCATAAGCAAATGTGGTGAAGAAAGGTGATGGTGCCTGGCTATCAAAAGATATAGCATCTGGGGTCTTAAAGGCTTGAAGATAAACAAGCAGTCATCTACATCAGAACCAACAAAGCCCAAATGGAAGGAGCACACCAGCCTGTGTGACCACGTGGTGTCAAAGGGATCAGGTGTCAGGCATCAAAGAACAAAAAATCATATCATTGGAAATGAGGGGGAGTGCAGAGTGGAGACTAAAAGCCCATCTGTAGGCAACAAGTCAGTCAGATTGCAGGGTACCAACGATGAAACATAAAACTTTCCTCTAGTTCTTAAATGCTTCCTCCCCCCACTATCATGATCCCAATTCTACCTTACAAATATGGCTAGACCAAAGAATGTACATTGGTACAGATAGGAACTGGAAACACAGGGAATCCAGGACAGATGACCCCTTCAGGACCAGTGGTGAGAGTGGCGATACCTGAGGATGGAGGGAGGGTGGGGTAGAAAGGGGGAACCGATTACAAGGATCTACATATAAGCTCCTCCCTGGGGGACGGACAACAGAAAAGTGGGTGAAAGGAGACGAAGGACAGTATAAGATATGACAAAATAATAATAATTTATAAATCATCAAGGGTTCATGAGGAAGGGGGCAGTGGGAAGGGAGGGGGAATAATGAGGAGCTGATATTAAGGGCTCAAGTAGAAAGCAAATGTTTTGCAAATTATCATGGCAACAAATGTACAAATGTGCATGACACAATGGATGTATATATGGATTTTGATAAGAATTGTATGAGCCCCCAATAAAACGATTTTAAAGAGTAAAGCGCAGAAATGTTATATTATTTATCTAATATTATAAAACCCAATAACAGCAGAATCCCAGGTCTTCCGGTTCTCACACTAGGCCCAACATTAAAACAATCCTATTGTTACCTATCATGAAGTTGTTTCCAACGCACGGTAACCTTATGTTCAACAGTATGAAGCACTGCCCAGTCCTGCGCCAGCCTCACAATTGGTGCTATGTTTGAGCCCATTGTTGCAGCCACTGTGTCAATCCATCTTATTAAAGAACGTCTTCTTTTTCTCTGACCCTATCCTTTACCACACATGATGTCTTTCTCCAGTGACTGGTTCTTTCTGATTATATGCCCCCAAATAATAAAAGCTACATCCTATTTAGTGCACACTGACTGATAATACACAAATGCCTATATCCTTAAACCTCCATAGGCTCCTCTCATTCTGCATAACAATCATCTGAAGAAACACCCAGTTCAGTGTCTCACAGTGCAACCAAGCCACTCCATTTTCAATATTTCACTGACTATTACTCAGCTTTCCTGTGAACTCACCAGGGGAACAGAAGGAGATGTTGACCTCAATAGAAAAAGAGACAGGACTCTATGAAAGTCATAACAGCTTGAAAAATGTTTTGTCCAGGAATGAGACTCTACAGAGAATGCCTTAGAAGAGGATGTTATGTTCTTCCTCCAGAACACTTTAAAAAACACAGAGATGTGTGCCAAAGCCTCCTCCCCTCTGCCACGAAGACATAACTGGAAGGCAAAGAGAAAAGGCCACTCTTTCCTACCCACTCTCCCTCTACCCTCCCTGTTTCGCCACTCACACCACTGGTCCTGTAGGTAGGAAAGAGGGAACCGATTACA
>NW_022111373.1:18281704-18287405 GCF_000313985.2 Echinops telfairi
AAATGTGCTTTACACAATTGATGTGTGTATGGATTGTGATGAGTTGTATGAGCCCCTAATAAAATGATTAGAAAAAAAAACAAATAGTAAAATCTAAATCCAAAGGATAGAACAGTAGCAGAGCTTAAATTCTGAGCACCTAGTTTGCAGAAGGCTGTAGATGACAGTGGAAATGCAAAATCTATCTGCTGGGTCTCCACGTGGATTAAGTTCCGGCGAGTTCTCTCTAGGCCGGGGATGTCGACAACAGACTTGCTATCAGACAGAGAGCATTGTAAAGTCGATAGTGGCAGGTGTCGCTAGGTTATTTTGATGTCCCTTTTGACCTATGTTAAACTTGTTTTTGTTTTTAATATTTTCTGCTTTCTTTGACTGAGGTTTTTCTCTGTTCTGTTTGTTCATTGTTATTGGGGTGGGGGGGCGGTGTTCATTTGCTTCTAGTTTCTGTTTTGCATGATTCTCTGTATATGAAATCCAGGACATGTAAATCTATGGAGAGAGTAACTGGATTAATAATTTCCTAGCATCATGGCAGAGGAGGTTGGGGGGAAATGGGGAGCTAACAACAATGAATAGGAGAAGAAAATGTTCTGAAATTGATTGTGGTGATGCCTGCACAGCTCTTCCCAGTATTATGGAAGTATTAAATCGAATGATGCCTGAATTGTAGCCCAATAAAAACGAATTGAGCAACAAAAAAAGACAGAAAAGGCCAGAAAACTAAAGTAGAGCCTGTGAGTCACTACTGCACCTTTACAACTGTCTTCCCCTGTGACACATAGCCTCCCACCATAACAGAGAAGAGATCCTTGCCCCTTCAATCCCCTTGAGAAAAAGTTAAATCACTCAACTGACCTTCCAGACAACTGCTCAAAAATAAAACATTAACTTTCAGGAGCTCTGCCTAATTGTTAAATATATACCCTCCCCACACGGGTATGTGGGGATCTTTGTACATACTGAACTATCAAACATCCAGATAGCATCTAACTACATTAAGGTGCTTGATTTCAGCTGTTCCGCTCAGAACACTTTTTTTCATTTCCATATCTTCAAATCCAACAGAACTTCAATATCGAATATAACACAGGATTATAATAATCAGTGTGTTGCAACATGAACAGTCATTCAGAAAAGCTATCGGTTTGAGTGTGGGTGTGTGGGGGTAGGAAGAGGAATTAATTCTAAAAATATTACCAAAACAGTCCATTTTTATGCCAATCACAGAAGCAACTGGTCTTCCATGAAGTGCAGAAATTGGGAATCCTTGATAAAACTCAACAGCAAATGTTATTAAGTTTAAAAATCACACCCCAGCCTTCAAATTTAATAATTCAATATCAAGCAGTGTTCATAATGTTCTGAGCGCTGTCATTAGCCAGACATATAAAAGGTCTGTGCTCCCAGACTAATCATTCTAATTCCTTCCTTGGCTCAGCAAATATCCACTCTCCCATTAATGCTATTATACTGGAAATTACCCAATGCTATCTAACTTTCAGTAAGACTTATTTTTAAGTAAATTAAATGTTGTTGTAGACATTGTTAGGTGCCATCAAGGTGGCTCCTACTCTTCTAGACACTCTGTAAAACAAGACAAAGCACTACCCACTCCTGAGCCATCTGTGCCATCCTTACTATATTTGAACTCATAGAATCAGTTACAGTGTCAATCCATGTGTTGAAAGGTTTCCTCATTTTTACTGATCCCCTAAACTTTACCAAGCATGATGTCTTTCTCTAGGAAATAGTTTCTTCTGATAATTTGTTCAAAGTATGGACGATTAGCTCTTTCGATCCTCACTACTAAAGAGGTCTCTGACTATACTTCTTTCAAGACAGATTTATTCATTCATCTGGCCTATGGTATAGTCAATGTTTGTCACCACCACCATAATTCAAAGGAAATCAATTGTTCTCTATTTATATTCATTGTCCAGATTTTGAAGATCTATGAGATGATTAAAAATACCATGCCCTGGTATCAAGCACACCTTACTTCTCAAAGTGACGTATTTAATTTTTAATACTTAAGTAGGGTCTTTTTCAACATATTTCCTATTGTAACACATCATTTGTTGTGTTAACACTTCTATGAGTGTTAATTATTTTTTAAAAGTTAGCAACTTAAAGTTTTTCTGCATTTATCATGGTGTTACTTATTGGTTCAGTAAGTATTTTTGTTTTATAGTGAGGTATAATATGGATCGAGGGCTGTAATCTTTAATCATCATTTGTAAATGCTTCAAATTCTCTGACTTTCAGTAAACAAGACTCTGTCACTTGCATATTGAAAATTGTTAATGAGTTTCACCGAATCCAGATGCCTCATACATCTTTATACACTCCAACTTCTCAGATTATTTGCTCAGCACACAGATTGACTTAGTGAAGAATACCACCATGAAGACACATTTCCTGATTTTAACCCATGCAACATCCCCCTGTTTTGTTCAGATGACCACCTCTCAGTCTATGTACATGTTCTACAGAAGCACAAAGAAATATCCTGCAATTCCCATTCTTTGCAGAATTTTCCATAATTGGTTATGAGTCACACAATTTAATGACTTTTCATAGTTAAAAACCCACACATAAATATCTTTCTGGTATTTTATGTTTCAACCAAAATCTGTCTGATATCAGCAATGATATCTCTCATTGATATCCCCCAACTCCTGACTGTCAGTTTGTCATACTGTGGTGGCTTCTGTGTTGTGCGTTACTGGAAGCTTTGTCACCAGCATTTCAACTATGAGCAGGTTCACTCAAAGTGAATAGATTCCAGCAGAGCTTTCAGCCTAAGAATAGACTATGAAGAAGCTGTCCACTTCAGGAGAATTAGCCACCGAAAACCTCATAGATAACATTGAAAGTGTCAGGTAATGAAAACCTCACGAAGAGAAGCAGAAGATTGTCAAAGATAGTGCCAGAATATAAGCCCCTCAGATCAGAAGTCACTTGAAATATGACTGAGGAAAAGCTGCCTTCCCAAAGTACAGTCAACAATAATGACTTGGCAGAGTAAACCCTGTGGGTGGAAAGCCTTTGGGACCTTCATTTGCTGTTGGGGCATGACTCAAAATGAGATGAAATAGCTGCAAACATCTACTAATAACTGGAACTTAAAATATATGAAGTATAAATCTAGGAAAACTGGAAGTGGTAAAAAATGAAATGGAATTCATAAAAATTAGTATTATTGGTGTTAGTGAGATGAAATGAACTGGTATTGGCCATTTTGGACCAAATAAATCATATGGTTTATCATGCCAGGATTGATAGATGCAAGAGAAATGCGGTCTCATTCATGGTCAAAGGGATATTTCAAGATTTCTCCTGAGGAACAATGCTGTCGGTAAAAAGATAATATCTATCCACATAAAAAACAGTCAATACAACTATTGGTCAAATTTACATTCCAACCACTAAAACTAATAATACAGAAATGGAAGAACTCAATCAATGCCTTCATTATAAAATTGATCAAGATGCTTTGGTAATTATTGGCAATTAGAATGCAAAAGTTGGAAACAAAGAGGAAAGATTGTCTTGGTGATTCAGGTGACTCCTTATGGGTGTGAACTTCTCATAAGGAGGGACCTGGGAACCTCCCCCTCACTCTCGGTCTTCATCTTTCTGCCGCCTGTTCCTGATGGTGGCCAGAACCCTGGAGATTCGTCCAATACTATTAGATCCACAAGACTTTTCACCCAGAGGCCTGTGCTATTCCTGAATTCTGCCTCATTGCTTGTGACCGTGTGAGTCTCAAGAGGGACTTATGGAATAGTACCGGACTTATAGACTTGAGTTGGACTAGGCTGGGATGTTTTCCTGATATACAGTAACTTCTTGATCTAATCCTCTTTTTTACACATAGATGAGTCACTGGATTTGTTTCTCTAGTCAAGCCAGCCTAACACAGTGATAGAAAATATTTTGCAGATTGAATGAGGGAATTTTGCAAGACCAGCAACTTCTGTATAGCAAATACCTTTTTTAAGCAACACGAAGAAATAAAATACAGACGTATCCAGTTGACAACATCTCTGAGAAGAGACGATGGAGAATCATAATACCAGTAGTTCAATATCTCAATTCAGGTTGAAGCTGAAGAAAATTAAAGCAAGTCCATGAGATAAAATATACAACATTGAGTATATCCCACATGAATTTTGAAAGCATCTCAAGAACACTAATGACATATTGAACACTAATGAAAAAAGACCAGATGCGATGTAAGAGCATATCAAGAACATTGAACACAAAGAAAGCAAAAGGTCGTTAAAAAGGCATGTAAGAAAGGAAAGATCAAAGTGGATGTCAGAAGAAACTGAAATTTCTTAATCTTAGGGAACTTAAGGAAAATAGAAGAATAATGAGGTCAAAATGCTGAAAAGAAATTTCAAAGGGCAGCTATAAAAGTCAAAGTGAAATATTAAAATATGAAAAGATCAGGGGACTCCCGGGAAAATGGTGAATTGATAGGACTCACCCGTCCGGAGCTCCTGCTGCCAGTCCAGAAAATTGGGAGGTAAGGTGAAGGAAACGGGGAGGTGGAGTCCTGAAATTAGAACTAGGGTATTAGGGTCTCTCCTGAACCCCTTTTTTGAGTGTGATTTCCACTCACAAAGCAAACCAAGAAAGCTCAGTACCACGGTGGGAACTGACCCCTGGCCACGGGTGCGATCTTGCCTTTGAAAGTAATCCTGCACTGCATCTGTGGAACCCTACATCAAATGGGTACACCACCCTGTTACCTTGAGGAAGAGTTAGAACTCTTCCAGGCTCACAGACAGGTAGTTATCTCCTTACTTACCACTCTATTTCTTCTTTCTTTATTCACTCGCCCTTCTATCTTTCCCACCACAGTCAGTCTCAACGAGCTCTGGTTTGTGCTGGGTCTTTTTTTCTCTTTCTTCTTTTTACCGCTTTTTTATTTGTTTTTCCCTCTTTCCCATCTTCTCTCCCACTCTTTCCTATCATACACCACTACTGGCTTCCAGGTTACTATCCTCCGCCTAGGGCAAAGCAACCCAAATAGCAGGGGGAACGCCAGCCTGCTCTCATAGGAACACTGTACATCACACAAGGCAGCTGTGATAGCCATCTACACAGCTGTGCTGCTTAGGAAACCTCCATCGGACCTCTAAGGTGATCTCATCAACTAGGGCAATTCTGCCCAGCACTACTAGGTCCCAGCATTAAAAGGGCACACCAACCCGCCACTGTAGGGCAGAGTCTAAACCCCTCTGGCCCCACATTCAAGCCATCAGGGATCAGTTACCTATTTATTCTTTATTTCCTCCTTCACTCCTTTTCCCTCTTTACCATCACAGCCAATCTGAGTGAACACAGTTGAGTTTATTCCCCTTCTTTCTCTTTCTTCTCTTTTCCTTTATATCCTCTCTTTCTCTGTTCTCTTAGCTTCTCTCTCTGCATGTACGATTCTCTCTTCTCCCACTCTTTCCTTTCACATGCCACTGTTGGTTCCCAGAAACCTATCCTCTGCCTAGGGCAACTCTGCCCACCCATTGAGCAGCCTGGCCCCTAAGACAGTGCTGCACACAGCACGAGTCAGTGCACACATGACATAGCATGGGGTCAGCTATCTCCTTATCGATTTTTTAAATTCTCTCTCCTTTGCTTTCATTTTTTCTTCTTTTTCTTTCTTTCTTTGTGTTCTTTCACTTTTTCTTCT
>NW_022111373.1:18287781-18289503 GCF_000313985.2 Echinops telfairi
CCGGTCCTCTTCCATACACCACGCAGCAGGGGGTTCTCCCCTGAAAACAGTGGAGCCATCTCCAGCTAAAACCCTGAGGCCCTACAAGTGACTGGGGAAAATGCCTGACACTACTGCAGGAACATCCACCCAATCCCCAAGGCGATCTCTCTGTCTACGGTAATTCCCCTGCCAGCTACAGAGCTCTAAACCAAGGAGGCTATCCCCACACACCCTCCTGAGCACTCCAGTTGCAGAGGAAAACAACACAGGCCATCCAAGGTGCTCCAAGAACTGCCAAGCCTACTTAGAGATTGGCCAGGGAAGCAACGTGCTCGTGGGCCCACAAAATCCCAACCAGCGTCACATGAGTGGAATATCTAACACATATTCCAAATAATGGAATACTGGACGGTTATGATAAGACTGAAACTACAGGAAGATATAACGATAGTCTGACCCCTCAGTACAGCTACTGGCAGGTAGTACGTAGAAGCACTCATATGAAACTCCCAAGAGAGAGCCCCGGGCTCTTCAACTCAGGAAGATGGCTCCAGGCTCCTCTACAACAACACATAAACAGCAACCAGCTCTAAGAGCTTCAAAGGAAAAGCAGGAGAAACAGAAGACAATTCTAGAAGAAGTCATGAACCTAACGATGGGCATAGAAGAAGCAGATATTGACCTGTCACAAAAAGAAAATTTCAGAATGCTTCTTGGAGTCATAAAGGATATGAGGGAAGCAATGTAAAAGAAAGATGAAATGACAGAGGAGATAAAGGCAATGCACCAAAGAGAAATATAAGAGTTAAGGGATGGAATAACAAAATCCAGTAACAAATTGACAGACCTTGCCAACAGACTTTAGGAGGCAGAGAATCACACCAGTGACCTAGATGATAACCAAGCAGACCTCAGCACATGGGAAAATCAATCAAATAAGACAATCAAATAAGCTGAAGAAAACTCAAGAGCCATGTTTGATGCTATGAAAAGAAACAAAATTAGAATAATTGGAATGCCAGAACAAGACACAACAAAGAAGTCAACAGTGAAAATATCAAGGGAATTCTTAGAGGAAAACTTCCCCAGCTTAATATATGAAAATCAGGCAACAATTCAAGAGGCTGAAAGAACACCAGCCAAACAAATCCCAAGAAGAAGTCACCAAGATGCATAATTGTCAAAGTATCCAACCATGAGGAAATGAGATCATAAAAGCAGCTAGAGAAAAGCAAACAGTCACGTATAAAGGTACCCCAATAAGAGTATGTTCAGACCTATCTGCAGAAACGATGAAGAAGAGGAGGGAGAAGAGGAGGGAATGGAGTAACATATTCCAAAAACTGAAGGAAAACAATGCAAACCCAAGAATATTTTACCCAGCCTAATTATCTATTTAGATGGAGAAGTAAAAGTCTTCCCAGACAAGGACAACCTCAAAGAATACATAAAAAGAAACCCAGCCTTACAAAAGATCTTTGCCGATCGAGTATGGGCAGAAGATGAAAACTCATCGAGGGCAAATAAGAGACCATCACATATAACAACTCCACCCATAGGGTTACAAAGAGGAAACAGCCCCCAGGATAGCATCAGCTCAATAGTGGAAATAAGGCAAACATAAACCACATACATAACACAAGCAGATAAAATAGGTAGATAAGAAAATATCCAACACAAAAGGTACAAGATGACATCACAGAGTCCACAGATGGATATAATAACACTGAATATCAATGG
>NW_022111373.1:18290434-18292176 GCF_000313985.2 Echinops telfairi
ATATGCTGACACAAAAATTACATCAATTAGAGGAGAGGCAACAGAAAATCAATGCCGCTAAAAGTTGGTTCTTTGAAAGAATTAACCGAATTGATAGGCCTCTGGCAAACCTAACCAAAGAAAGAAAAGAACAAACGACATTTGCAAGGATGAGGGATGAAACAGGGAACATTACAACGGACCCTAATGAAATCAAAAGGATAATTACACAGTACTATGAAGGTCTATAATCTAACTAATACAACAATTTGAAAAAGACATGGACAAATATTTGGAAATACAATCCCTCCCTAGACTATCCCAGATGGATGTCAAGAACCTCAACAGACCCATAACAATGGAAGAAATAGGCAGGGTAATCAAGGGATTACAAACAAAAAATTCCCTGGGCCAGATGGCTTATAGGAGAATTCTACCAAGCATTCAGGGGAGAATTGACACCAATCCTATACAAACTCTTCCAGAGCATAGAAAAAGATGGAAAACTCCCAAACTCTTCCTGTGAAGCTAATATAACTCTGATACCTATGGCAGGCAAAGATACCACAAGAATCGAGAGCTACAGACCAATATCCCTAATGAGCATTGATGCAAAAATCCTTAAAATACTGGCCAATAGAATACAAAAACATATTTTTTAAAAATTCACCGTGACCAAGTGGGATGCAGAGATGGTTCAACTTACAAAAGACCATCAGCATTATTCACCACATTGGCAGGAAAAATGTTAAGAACCACATGATAATATCGATAGATGCGGAAAAAGCATTCAACAACATCCAACACGTATTCCTGTTTAAGACACTCAAGAAGATAGGAATAGAATGAAAATTCCTCACTATTACACAAGCCATATATGAAAAACCAACAGCCAACGTAGTAGTTAATGGAGAAAAGACAAAAACAATTCCACTGAAAAAGGGGACCAGACAAGGATGCCACTTGTCCCCACTCCTATTTAACATCGTACTGGAGGTCCTAGCTAACAACATAAGACAAAGGAAAGATATTAAAGGTATTTATCTGGAGAAGAAAGAGGCAAAATTATCACTATTCGCAGACGATATGATTCTATATATTGAAGATCTCTTAAACTCCACAAGCGGAGTGTTGAAAGCAATAGAGGCATATGGCAGAGTGACAGGATACAAAATCAACAAACAGAAGTCTATTAGACTGCTCTACACATCAGACAAGATCACAGAAGATACAATTAAAAAGGTAGTACCCTTTATAATAGCCAAGCACAAATTGAAATAACTAGGGATATACCTGACTAAAAAAAATGAAAGATTTGTATGATGAAAATTATAAAACATTACTATAAGAAATCAAGAGTGACCTCAACAAATGGAAGAATATCCCATGCTCGTGGATTGGCAGACTCAATATAGTAAAGATGTCAGTTCTGACCAAGTCACTATATAAGTTCAATGCTATCCCAATACGGGTAATACCATCCTTCTTCAAAGAATTGGAAAAACAGATTACCAACTTCATATGGAGGGGTACGAAGCCCAGAATTAACAGAAAACTCCTCAAGAAGGAGGACAAAGTGACAGGGCTTGCTCTACCTGACTTTAGCACATGCTATACAGCCACAGTATTCAAAACAGTGTGGTACTGGTATAACGACAGATATTCAGACCAATGGAAAGGAGCTGAAAACCCAGAAATAAAAACATCAGCATACAGGCAACTGATCTTTGATAAGGGCCCAAAAAAGATCCAATGGGAAACAG
>NW_022111373.1:18299402-18300384 GCF_000313985.2 Echinops telfairi
GTGATTGGAGGAAGATTTATTAAGAACCAGTGATGTGTAGATGACACATCCTTGCTTGCTAAAACTGAGGTGGATTTGAGGCACTTGCTGATGAAGATTAAGGATTGCAGCATTCATTATAGATTACAACTCAATGTAAGGAAAACTAAAGTATTCACTATTGTATCAACAGGTGACATCATGATAAATGGAGAGAAGACTGAAGCTGTCAAGGATGTCATCTTGCTTGGATCCACAGTCCATGTTCATGGAAACAACAATCAAGAGATAAAATGACACATAACATTGAATAAGTCTGCTGCACGAGACCTCTAGACCTCTTTTAAGTGTTCAAAAGTACATTTAGGACTAAATATTCCCAAGCCACAGTATTTTCAGTTGTCAGATATGTATGTGAAAGTTGGACATTGAATAAGGAAGACCAAAGAAAAATCTATTCATTTGAGCGATGGTGTTGGCAAAGAATATTCAAGTATCATGGACTGCCAAAAGAACAAACAGATATGTCTTGGGTGATATACAGCCAGAATGATCCTTAGAGGAAAAGGTGGTGAGACTTTGTCTCACATACTTTGGATATGTTATCAGGAGAGACAACTCCCTAGAGAAGGACATCATGCTTGGTAAAGTAGAAGGACAGCAAAATGAAGAAGCCCTCAACTCGATGGGTTGACACTGGCTGCAATAGGTTCACACATAAGAACAATTTTGAGGATGGTGTAGAACTGGGCAGGGTTTTGTTCTGTTGTGCAGAGGGTCACTATGGGTCAGACCAGCTCAACGGCATCAAACAACAACAAGATAGGTCGGAACAGACTCAACGGCACCTAACAGCAGCAGTAACAACAACATTCCTCATGCTACATCCTTCTGAATTTTCCTTCAATTTCTGGAGATTTCCTTCAATTTCCTGTTGTTTTATTGCTTCAGCGCTTGTTAGATGACCTTCAGCAACATTTTACTTGTATATAATATCAGTGAT
>NW_022111373.1:18301027-18304627 GCF_000313985.2 Echinops telfairi
GAGTCCTCCTCACTTTCAGCAAGCAAGGCTGTGTCATCTGCAGATCTCAGTTTCTTAATAACTCTTCCTCCAATTTTGATGATACATTCTTCTTCATATAAGACAGCTTCTCTGATTATTTTCTAAACATACCTATTGAATAAATATGGTAAGAGGATCTAACGCTTTTCCTGATTTTAAACCATACAGTATTCCCCTGTGGTGTTTGCGCAGCTGCCTCTTGATCCATACACAGGTTACATGAGCACAATGAAGTGTTCTTGAATTCCCATCCTTCTCAATGCTATCCAAAGTTCATAATGATCCACACCATTTTGGACAAATATCTTCATTATGTACTTATAGATCGATGATATTGGTTGATAATTTTTGCATTCTGTTACATCATATTTCTTTGGAATAGACACAAGTATGAATCTTTTGCAATATTTTGGCTGAGAAGCTGTTTTCCAAATTTCTTGGCATTAATGACTGAATACTTCTAGCATTGTATATATTTGTTGAAACATCTTATGATAGTTCAGTTTTGTGTCAACTTGGCTGGACCAGCATTCTTAGTTATTTGGAGTAATCTCCCATAATGTGATCCACCACAATGTAATAAATTCAGTGGTGGGATCTCATATAAATTAATCAACACTGTGCACAGTCAGCAATTGTGGTGGAGTTCAGCCTTCTTGATCAGGTCAGTTTTGATGCAATTAGTTAAATGAGTTCTTGGCGGTGTGGCCTGTTCCTTTTTAAGTTTGTCACTTCCTAATTTTAGTTTGCCAGCGTCCTCTCACATTAGCGGTTAATCCTAGGAGTCATCAATGGTCTGCCAACGTTAAATTCATCCACCTTTGCATCCACCAGTCTGTGGTCTTCATGCTTCATCTTCTTGTTTCATCAGCCTCCCAAACAACCACACAAGTCAGGAGAAGCCTCTCGCTCAGTGGTTCTCAACCTTCCTAACGCCACGGCCATTTAATACAGTTCATGTTGTGGTGACCCCCCAACCATAAAATTATTTTTGCTGCTACCTCATAACTGTAATTTTGCTACTGTTATGAATCAGATGACCCCTGTGAAAGGGTTGTTCAAGCCCCCAAAGAGGTCGCAACCCACAGGTTGAGAAGCACTGCTCTAGCTCAATACCAGACCCTCAAACTTGAACCAGACTGCTTCTACAACTCTGTGGGCCATTTCTTGATATCAATTTCTTTCTACAGACATATACACACATATAAGAGTCACTGGTTTTACTTCTCTAGAGAACCCAGGAATTAGAGCCAACTTGATGGCACCTAACAAGAGAACCCAGTCTGACACACATCTCAAGCAGTATGCCCTCAATTCCCAGAGCCTTGGTTTTCACCAATGCCTTCAGGAAAGGCTGTCCTTCCTTCTTCAGTCCCACTCGCTCCTGATCATATGCTACTTTCTGAAATGCTTAACTGCCAGCCAGTTTTTTCTGGTATAGTGTCTGTTATTCCCTCTATCTCATTTTGATTCTTCCTGTATTGTTCAATATTTTGTTCATTTTGTTGTTGTTGCTAAGTGCTAGCTGATCAGTTCCAAAGCATAGCAATCCTATGTACACCAGAGTGAACACTTTCTCGTCCTGTACCATCCTGGTAATTGTTGCTGTGCTTTACCCCATTGTTGTAGCCACTGTGTCACTTGTCTCATTGAATATCTTACTCTTTTTGACAGATTCCCTAATTTTCCAAGAATAATATCCTCTCCAAAGATAGGTTCCCGCCTGACAATGTATCTAAATTATGTGAAATGAAGCTTCACCATCTTCACTTCTAAGGCACATTCTGGCTGTCTTTCTCCCCAGACAGGTTTGTTTTCCTCATGACTCCTTCAGCATTGCAACTCAAGACATAAAGTTTTTCTCCAGTTCTTTAAACTTGAGACATGTGAAGTGCGTTTTTCCCTTTCGGTTTTCCAATCCCATGCCTTCACTCGCTTTGTTGAAATATTTTACTTTATATTTTCAAGTCGGCCTGTGAAATCTGTTCAATTCTTTTGTTCAATGAATTTTATTAAATGTAATATACAGAAATATTTTAAGAATTATGCTATTTAGTAGCCATGTTTCCCTTTTTAAATCATAACTCAATTAACTTAGAGGTATAATAATTATATGACTAAAATATACACACACTTTATCCACCTATAAAATCCAGTTCCAAAACCAAACTTCATATAAGTCACCAGCGGTGAGTAATCAGAGTACCTGACAGTGACTCTGCAGAAAGCCACTGCAGAGTTGACTCTGAGTCTTCACTGAGCAGCAATGGCTGGTATGTCTTTTGATGTGGCATAGCCCCAATCACAAGAGCCCCAGTGGCACAGCCAGATATGCACTCAACTACCAACCCAAGGACAGTGGCTTAAACCTATCAGCTTCTCTGTGGGAGAAACATGAGACTATCTATTCTCATGTAGATATAAGTCTCAGAAACCCAAAGGGACATTTCTACCCTGGCCTATCGGGTCACTATGAAAGGAATCCACTTGGCAGCAGTGGGGCTGATTGACTAGCCACATTCTGTTTTCTTCAAAATTAATTACTGCAAGTCAAAAGTTTGGTTATTGGTCAGGAACCTAAGGCTTATAATATATTACTTCATGATATAATAGATGGCATTAATACAGATGGAGCTACGTTTTAGATTCAGACACTTCAGAAGTAAAAAGGACCCATGATTTCATTAAAGTTCCTTACCCAAGGTCTCCACTGTGTATTGTCCTGATCAGTTTTTATATGTTTACAGATCAAGTATACTCAGTATTTCCTAGAAGAAATATTGACCAATAATCATTGCCTTAACAGGAAGAATCGGCATCTTAAAAACTCCTCTGAACTAAGGTCCGAGGATAGAGTTACGATAGGTGAATACTGATTTTTCTCAAAGCATGTTTTTCATCCCACCTGTACTAGAGCTTGATTTATAAAACACAAAAAAATAAGATAACTTTTCTGAATATTGTTATAACAACCAACATTTTATTTCTGTTGTGTGAAAGATAAGGTAATATTTTAAGTTCACAAAATTTCTTGGTGAAACAGAATAGTGTTAACTTGAAGTAGTCTGTGTATTGTATCTAGCTCTTTGTTACATAAAGTGTGGTCCATGGCCCAGTATCTAAGCATTCCCTGGAAAAGCATCTCCTGGAGACATGTTAGAAATGCAGGATTTTGGATGTCACCCTCGATCTGTTGATTCACATACAGATAAAAATTAAATTGTCACTACTGTGATTTTTTTTAATTAAAAACTTGACTGTCATCACGTCAATTCTCACTCATAGTAACCCTGGAGGGAAGGGTAGAACTGCCCCCTTTTAGTTTCTACAACTATAATTCTTTGTGGGAGTAGAAAGCTTCAACTTTGTCTCATAGAGTGGCTGGTGGTTTAGAACTACTGGCCTATGGTTAGCAGCCCAACAAGTAAACCACTATGCCACTAAAACACTCAAAACCTGTACATGGATCAAGAGGAAGTCATATAAACTGAACAAAGAAATACTGCATGATTTTAAACCAGGACAGGTGTGCATTAGGGGTGCATTCTTTCAAAATGCTTATTCAATTTGTATGTTGGG
>NW_022111373.1:18305393-18316512 GCF_000313985.2 Echinops telfairi
CAATTCCAATGCACAGAGATCATTTGTGTATCAGAGTAGAACTGTGGCCCCACAAGGACTTCAATGACTTTTTGGCAAGTAAATTCCCAGGTCTTTCTTCCAACACACCTCTGGAAAGGCCTGAACCCCGCTTTTTGGTTAGTAACTAAGTGCATTAGCCATCTATACCACCCCAGAACTCCAGACAAAAATTACCACCAGAATCAAAACCAAAGCCATTGCCCTCAAGTTGATTCCCACTCATAGCTACCCAGTAGAATAGAGTAGAACTGCCCCTGGGGCTCTCAAGGTTATGGTTATATCTTAAATTCAAGGTTCAAGGTTAAATCTTATGGACGAAGTTGTTAGTGTTTCCAGACTGTTGATCTTTAATTCAGAAGCTGGGCACTTTAACCACTCGATCACCAAGGTTCCTTAAAGTTAGCATAGATATATAAATTGGAGGAGCTCTACTATTAGGGGCAGTAGTTAAATGCTTGCCTACTCATCAAAAAAAAAAAAATCAACAGTTCTAACTAACTAGTTGTTCCACAGGAAAATGATGCGGCCATCTGCTTCTGAAATATTAAGGCCTAGAAACCCTCTGAGGACGTTCTACTGGGTCCTGTTGGGTCACGAACATGAGTGCTATCATTATTGCTGTGCTCTTGATATCAGGTACCATTGAATCGATTCTGACTCCTCCTCTTCCTATGGACAAAAGAGGGAACCCTGCCCAGTCCTGGGCCGTCCTCACTCTGGCTCTTCTTGTTGAATCCATCGTGGCAGGCGCTGTGTCAATCCATCTCGGTGGGGTCTTCTTCTTTTCCATTGACCCTCCACTTTACCAACATATTGTCCTTCTCCGGGGACTGCTTTCTCCCGACAACATAGACAGATCACATCAGTAACAGCAGGATATAAAATGCTGTCATATTTTTCAGGAACAATAAACCGTTTGTGAAGCGTAGTGAAAGCTCTATGGTGGGGAAGCTGAAAGATAATCTATGACTAGATAGAAAAAGGCTAGCCAGTTTGTGTAGGAGTCTGAGTCTAGGCAAACAAGGGCCATCTCAAGTACTTTGAATAGAAATGACATGAGTCATGTTTCGCTGACAGTAATGAAAAAGGTATATTCAGAAAGAAGAGGCCAGAGCTGGGGTAGGGAGGTCAAAGGATATTGAAATTGTCCAGTGAAAAGATAATGAGAGAAACTGAAGGGGCACAGACAGAAGTGATAGGACTTAAAAGCTAATGGAAATGTATGTGTGTGTGTGTGAGAGAGAAAGAGAGAGAGAGAGAAAGAGAGAGAGAGAGAGAAAGAGAGAGAAGTGAAAGAAAGATGATCAGCAAATCACTCCCAAATGTCTAGTAGGGCAATTGAAGAAAATTGTGAAGCTTTGAACTGAGGGAGGGGACAACATGTGGCATAAGTGGGGTTGGAAACAAAGAAGGAAAGGAGTAATGAATTTGGCTTTAAGTCCACTGGGCTTGAGAGGCCTGGGGAACTTTGAGTGGTGACACCAACAGTCAGAAAAGAATGGGGATCTGTTCCTCAGACGAGATGACAGATAAAGGGCAAACTAGTAAACCCCTCATATCAAATGCAATTTGTTGACACGCACACGCAAGGAAAGACTCTGGACGATATTGTACACATACTTCCAAAAGGACACTCCAAAGTGCCATTAGCTTGGTCTGTTTTAACTCTGAAAAATGAAAGCATGAATCATTAAGGCAGAGGAGACAGAAGAGACAATATCAGAGGAAAAGACACAGTCGTTGCAGCAATAGCAAGTCACTTCTCAACAAATGGCAATAGACCAAAATTTTGTTCCACAGAAAAGAAGAGGGTTTTCCCAGAAAGGGATTCTTATGTCTGAGTTCTGTTCTGTCATGCAATGTAACTGGCATGACATCGGGGGTACGTGATGGCACGGTGCCTCACTGGCACATAGGCGGGCTCAGGAGAGTTGGGTGTTTTCCTCTCTTTAAAATGATGAGTCACGTTCCAAATGCTCGATAATCCCATTTCCCAGTGAAGTATCTGATCCATTAGATCTCCCTCCATTGGTGTACATGTGTCCCCATGAATATTAAACACACATGATCCTTACTGAATATCAATTACTAAAGGATAAAAGGGAAAGAGATAAGTGAGAATATGAGAATCTATTATCATTTCTGGCCCAGAAATGAACTTCTTCCTCTCTGTAACTGGTACAAGTGAGAAGAATATTAGAATCCTTTGCCAATTTGAATTTTAGATTTTAAAGTAGGACGGATTTAGATACCATGTCTTTTAGCTGCTCACAAACTACCTCCCTCTTCAACATCTTCAGGCGAACAGGTAAATGTAGTGCACAGGATCAGAGCATGTCATGCCAAATATCATGTAAATTTAACACGAACGTCTGTGATAAAGAACATGTGTTGATTTTTGTGGCAGCAAAAGACTCTCCCCTCCTTCAGAGAGTGTGAGACATGCTTTCCCTGGGACAGCACCTTCTACCTTCAAAAATGGAATGGCTTCAGTTGGCTCAGCATGTAAGGCCTACTTCGATTCCCAGGTAACAGAGATTTTGAAACCCACATGAAAGCAAGGAGCATATGTTAGGTAAGTGAGCAGGAGAAAGGCAATACAGTTTCTCAGCCTCTCTGTTTCTCTCTCTCTCACACATACACACACACACACACACACACACACACACACTGTATTTTTTGAGAGGCCTTTGTGAGACTGAAGAAGCATATGCTCTTTCTTGCTGCTTGTTCACGGCTATTTGCTAAATCACTCGTGTATCACTAGCTGGGGTGGCCTTGGAGGTCTGGAGTCTTGAAAAAGTGCCATCTTGTTAGCTGGCACCATAAAACCTCCTGTTTCTCTGGGAAAGGAGAGGGGAAGGAGGATGACAGAGACTTTAGTTGGCACTGCCATTTCTCAGAGACCAGCCTCCGTCTTAATGAACTATCTTATCAACCCGGAGCTGCCAGCCTCATTCTTTAGTCACTTCTCGCATCCCACATTCAGAGGCAAATTGAGAGTAATTGGTCCATGTCCAGATATTTGGTCACCCAGTCAGGCAACCAAAGACGTGGCTGCTAACAGAGCCATGACCTCCATGTGGGTAGGTCTGGCCCACATGTATCGACTAGGGAAACGTCTAGACTCTAGGCTCATATGAACCGCACTGTAAATTCAGGGATGCTTTTAAAACACCATGCAGAACCGCACAATTGTGGGTAAGGGTGGACCTTCTTAAGTGTGGAAAAGAGGCTAAGGGACTAGGAGTGATGGCCAGAAAGTGGTAACTGCTCTGGGAAGTTCGGTTGGCCACCAATGGCCAACCAGCCTCTAAAATGCATGTAAGCACATTGCAAGAACACTGACCGTTAGAAAGTAATGGACAACAGTGTGTAGAGTGCTATGACCGACATCCTTAAACATGGTGAGCTGCTAGTTTTACAAATAATGGAGCTGGAAAAAGAAATAATTCAGATAGAGTGAGAGGTGACCTGGAACACCAGAGACTGAGTTGGGGAAATGAGCAATAGCAGCAGTCACTATGTAAGTTGGGGTGCTGGCCAGAGTGCTGCCCAGCCCCTCCCTCTCACCTGGCTGATGGCAGCTGGGAGGGCAAATGAGTACCAGAAAGAGGTGGTTGGGTCAGGCAAGCTCCTGTTTGGGGAAGCTGCTTACTCCTCTCTTTTTCTTTTCTCTTCTCTCCTCCTTCCCATTCTCCCCCTTGCTCAAGAAGCAGCACCATGCTGGCATTTGTGGTCAAAGGCAGTAAAAAGGAGCTCCTCACTCACCAGGATGCCAGACAGTGAATTCTTGGCCACAGAGATGAAAAACAAGGATTGTCAGGTGGTCCCACCCTGCAGTAGCACCTAAACACCACTTGGAGTTCTGAGCAGCCAACCTTGGTGAAGCTGAGAGGGCTAGCTAGAGAAAAGGGGTGAGCCAGTGGGGGAAAGGGGGTGAGATGGGATTAAAAACCCTCTAAGACGATCACCCATCCAGAAAAACCCTCACAAGAAATCACTTGATAGTAACCTGAAGACAGATGTGGATGGATTCAGTGGCTACCAAACAAAACTTCATTAATGCTTCCTCCCCCAACTCTCCAACTACCACGACCCCAATTCTACCTTACAAATCTGGCTAGACCAGAACATGTATACTGGTACATATAAGAGCCTGCAACACAGGTAATCCAAGACAGATAAAGCCTCAGGACCAATAAGGGGAGCAGTGATAGGAGGTAAGCTTGCGGTAGTGTGGGCAGTAAGTGGAAACCAATCACAATGATCAACATATGACCCATCCCAGGGGGACGGACAGCAGAAAAGTGGGTGAAATGAGACAACAGTCGGTGTAAGACATGAAAAAAACAAAAAAGAATAATTTATAAATGATCAAGGGGGCATGGGGGTGGGGAGGGGAGGCAAGGGGTGAATGAGAAGCTGATGCCAGGGGCTCAAGTAGAAAGAAAATGTTTTGAAAAAGATAATGACAACATATGTACAGATGTGTTTGACAAAATGGATATATATATATATGGATTGTGATAAGAGCTATAAGAGCCCCCAATAAATTAAAATTAAAATACAGGCAAACCACCAGCTGTCGTGTTAATCATCTGTGGCAGATGTAAGCCAGATCAACAATCCCACCCTCTGGCTCCTACTGCTCCGTGTGCGAAAGTGTCCCCTATGTCCATGTCTAGGGGTGCCCATGTTGTGATCACTCCAGGGCAGAGCCCTGCAGAGGCACTGGAGGCCCCAAGTTGGAAGTCACAGCGCCTTGGTCAACAACAGACAAGCAAGAGTACTAGCCTGTCTGGCTCATACAGAGACAGAGTGCATCCTGTGTCTTCGGAACCCTTTACCATTTCCGAGGCCACCCCAACCCTTGGCAACTGATGTTCTAAATCAACAAGATGGACCAAGTGCAGTGTTTCCACTGGTATAATTACATTTAATTCTTTTTTGTTTCCTCAATTGTCTCTGTGGAAATCACTGGACAGGTTGAAGCTCTGATCAATTTTGCTAAATAAACCAGGAATGATAGCAGAGAATGTTTGAGGCTATTAACTGCTGAAACCAAACAGATGAGGAAGGTAGTCCGCCAGTACCAAATGGCTCATAGCTTCATGAAAGAATGAATGTTCTACCTATAATCCAGACTGCCACCAGAATATGAGTGCTCGGTGCGGCCACAGACAGAAACTAGTGAACACACAGCAGTGACTGGTCTGCTGTGGCCGCCTGCTTTTCCTCTGCCTGCCAAGGGCTCTCTCTGGGTGTTGGCCTTCTGGTTGTAGGGTTATTTTTCTGCACTTACCTATATTGCTCCTTTGACCTGTTCTTCCGACTGAAGCAACAGTGTCTGTCCCTACCTACTACTTATAATACCATCTCTCAAGCTCCCTAGAGACCTTTTGGCTTGGGAGGGATGCCAGATATTAACTGTGGGTCTCAAGGAATAGAGTATAGGGGAACCGGCTTTTGAAAGGCCAAATATGGCTACACTCTTGCTTCCTATAAGTCACTTCTGCTTGCTCAGTCACCCTTAAGTAATGCTTGCTAATGTGGCCTGGGAGGTCCAGAGCACTCAAACACCTGTCCATCAGAGCCATAGAAACTCAGGCCTCCTTATAAGGAGTCATGGAAGCTCAAGTCAGTCTGCTGTGGCCTGGGAGTCAGCATTGGTCACTAAACCCTTAATAAATTCTTTTATTATCCTCCTTAGCGGCAGGGATAGGGAGACTTCATCGTACATACTTTGGGCATGTTTTCAGGACAGACCAGTTTCTGGAGAAGGATACCAGGCTTAGCAAAGCAGAGGGGTAGCAGGAAAAAAAGAAGAAGAAGGCCCTTAAGAAGATGAATTGACAGCGTGGCTGCAGCAACGGGCTCAGGCATAGAAACAATGTGAGGGTGATGCAGGACTGAGCAGGGTTGGGCCTGGGGTTGTTGTGGCTGAGAACCAACAGCACCCAACAGCAGCATATTACCATGCTGGAGCTGTCATCTATGGCCCAGTCAGCCCCCGCCATATTTGGAAGCAAGTGCAGTGTTATTGGCCACAACACACGCAGAGATGCACTCATTATATAGAGAAATTGGAAGGAGGAGATTCTGAGCTGCTCACACTTGTGACAAGTGTTGGTTAGTTTTGTCTCTTATTTCTCGGAAGGAGGGGGGGCAGTAAGGATGAAAGAGTAGAAAAGCACGCAGGAAAGATGAAAGCAGTCTGAAGCAGCTCAGTGAGAAGTGAAAAGAGCAGTGCCAACAAGGTGTTTGGACTAGTAATTCATTCAGAAGCAGGAGGTCGTGATGGGTTTGTGTAGGAGAAGAAAGCAGCTTGAGCTTGTTTAGAGAAACACCGACTAAACGGGAAACAAAGTGCCGAAGTCCGCAGGAAAAGTGGTGAAAGTCTATTCAACAGAGAGTATTTCTCAGAGCCTGACATCAAACTGATCTGAGGCACCAAGGGCGTCTCCCTTTGCAGTTCTCTTCGAGCGAACCTGAACGACTGGCCTGGTCCTCACAGAGCTCTGGAGAAAGAATCGAGGACAAGAATTGTTGGAGAAGATGGTCTTGCAAAGGTACATTTGGATCCTACTTTGCTCACTAACTAGTTGTGATGTGAGACCTTGGTGCACTACTAACACTTGTTTTCCACATTTGTAAATGGAGACAATTGTAGTATGTTCATCATAGGTTTGTTTTGAGATAAGGTGAATAACGTGTCTGGAAGTAACATATCAGTTACACAAGAGATAATATTATGCTATATTTATAAAACGTATCCTGGAATGGCAGAGCGCTTTATATAGATTGACTCTTCTAAGCCTTATAATAACCTGAGAATTTTAAAACATGATTATTCTCTTTTTAAAATTGAATTAAAAGTGCCACACTTAAAAAAAATACGATTATTCTTTATTTCACATATGAGGACTGTTTTAAAGAGAGACATGAAGGAACAAACACAAGAATTTGAACCTCAAGCAGTTTGGCTCCAGAATCAATGCCCTAAAATCTGTGCTCTCTTGCCCGAGGAGCCTTGAAACAAATCTCTATGATGTTTGCATTTTACAGATAAGAAAACGGAGGCTGACGATGGCTATGCCCTTTATCCTGCATCCATCTCCTGTCAGGACAGTCAGCCCACTGTCGATGAATATGAGCGCCTGCTTCCATGGGAAACACTTCCCAACTCCGAAGAATAAACCAGGGCCTGCCCCGGGGGTTGAAGTGATTGTCACATTGTATCCAGTCACTTCCTTCTACAGAAAATGCGCTGAAACATGTTATTTATTCATATCAGATTCATAGTGGGAAAGGCATTTTTGTAGCAAAACTTGATAAATTTGTAACTGGTGATATTTGTTTTTGTGATGAATGTGAGAAAATGGGAAGAGAGGGAGTCAACCAACTTTTATTAACTACCCACTTTAGTTGGCTTCCATGGGCCATGAATGCTTGCAAGCAACATCTGAGTCACCCCAATATGGGATAAATTCTGTGGTCAGAGGGTCTAATTACAATTCGAATAAGATTCTCATTCTAGAGCCTATAAATAAAACACCAGCAATTGTATTACTTAGTAGCACTTAATTGCCTGGGGTGGGTAAGTTGTGCATTGAAGTAGAAACATAATTATCACACTCTTTGGATTGCATTTAAAATCTTTTGATATCGTTGGTTTGGGCGGTGATGAGCAGTAAGCTTCCTCGGTACATACATGGGCAATTTTCTCCTCACTGCACAGGCTTCCTCAAGCCTTGGGAACCCAACCGCATCGTGGTAGCCCCAATCAACCCAATGCCACTGCCATCATGTCCGTTCCAACTCATTGCAACTCAGTAGGATGGAGGAGCACTGCTCCTGAGAGTCTCTGAGATTGTAAATCTTCCTGGGGGCAGAGAATACCATCTTTCCCCAGAGGAGTGGTTGGCACCATGAGCTGCCCAAGCTTCACCAAGGGTGCCACTACAACTCCTCTTGTCAAACAAAAAAGCTCTTAAATTCAACGGGAGAATTTGCTTCAGATCATAATGTAGGGAACTAGGAAGAAGAAGGAGACAACTCCATCTAAAAGATCCTTTGTCCTAAAACTACCTTTAGACAAATTGGAGGCCCACACTACCTCCTAAAAACCAGAGTTATCTTCTTCAACCCTCTACCTCACTGACCTCTATAAGAATCAAGACCACCATAATATTAGTATGGAACTCTCTCCGATGAAAACAAAGTCCCCAGAAGCAAAGTACCAAGTTCAATTTCAGACGATACTTCCTGAAATAAGGATTCACCAAAGTATGTTCACCAAAGTAAAGTTTGTATTGTGCCTTCATGTTCCATAGGCCAATCTCACTATCCATCCAGGTCTCAAAGGTGTATCCACTCTAAAACCACCAGGTAGATTTTGTGTCAACTTGGCTGGACCAGGATTCTCAGTGGGCTGGCAGTTAAGGCCCCCATGATGTGACCTGCCACAATGTAATCAACTCCATAATGGGATTTGCTATGAGAAGCTAATCAATTGGAAGCAGACTCAGGTCACAACCCTCGTATAATGGAGATGAAATTTCCTCAGGGCTGTGGCCTACTTCCTATATAAGTAGATAATGTGGAAAAGATTGCTTGTTTTTTTATAGTTCTGGGTCGTGCATTTGTATCATAGACCTGCAATTCTTCGGACTTGAGTCTGTGACCTACCTAGGAGTCTTCAGCAATCTGACCCCCCAACCTTGGAGTCATCTGCTTCTGCTGACCTTGCATTCGTCTGCCTCAACGGTCCCCAGTCCTTCCTGGGGATCTCCGGTTCATTAGTAACTATCAGGAAACTTCACTAGCTTAACATTCGACCCAAGTTCTTGGAACCTGCCTACACTTGAAATGTTCCACACCTACAGCTGTGTGAGCCATTATATTGATAGAAATTTAGATTTGTATCCATATATAAGCATAACTGGTTTGCTTCTATAGTCAATCCAGCCTAAGATACGTAAACAACACCGGTTTCTGGTGTTTTTCTCTCATTCATCCACCACAAGTAGACATTTTCTCCTCAACTGCGCTATCCATTGAAGCCAGCGGATTTTCATTTAAGTTAACAGAAAAGGTCTGGTTGAAGGAAGACTGTAGGACTATGACTCCCCAAAGCCCTAGGCTTCCTCTAACATAGAAGTAACTCTGCTGGGGCAAGAGAAACAAAAGGACACCTAAGGGTGCACACTCGTTCTGCACTCCTGCGCTCTGTGTCTCCTGGCCAAGACCGTTCATAATGCTTCCAAGTGCTGACTCTGCTGAAGCTCAAGAACGCAGTGGGACGAGCGTTATGGAGAGTGATTGATTGAAATTCAGAGCACTTTGCAGAATGATTTGTTTGACATTCCCAGTAGGAAACTCTTGTTTGTTGAACTTATTATTCATTCATGTATTCATGAAAAAAATACAATAAATGCATAATCTCCACATAGTGCCTCAATGATCACATTGAAATGAACCCGGAGCTTTGCAGTGCTAAGCAAGGTCTTTAGTTTGCAACAGAACCATTTTACATGGCAATATCATTAACTGTGTCTAGAGTTTACATTATGCTTATAAATCAGCAAGGGAAATTTAACCTGCATTGTAATTTAAGGTGATACAGAGAATCAGACATTAAAAATGCATATGCATAATAATAATTCCATGTATGATTTTTTTTTGTTGTTTTCCTCCTACTGAGTGATTTAACAATTACCATGTTGAGCTGTAACTGAGTCTGTTCAGCTAGTGTTTGTGTTTTGACTTTTTGACAACTAGACTACAAGCCAGGGGAAAAGCAGATATTATTTCCAACATTCATGGTTAACTTGGGAAAATGGTTCTTTAAGTAAGCTATTAGAGTAGGGGGAAACATGCTACATTATTTGGAAAACAATTGCTGTTGAATACTGTGTTTGAAAACAGCAGCTATTACAAGGTCTAACGCAGTATGGTCAGTGGGTTATAATAGCACATTCTCAGTCTGGGGTCTTATGTTTACATCAACTCACTGCTACAGTGATAGTCTCTGGCCTTCCCAGTGAAAACAAATGCAAGGAATAGGAGAAGGAATTACCATCGTATGGTGGTCTCATTTCAAATTTGAGTGCTCTTGGAATTCAAGAACTTCACTGGCTATTTCCATACCCTTTAGCTTTCCTCATAAATATCTCTTTTATTCTCTAATATCCACAGCGATTACTTCCAAAATGTCTCAGCACATTCTAAAAACAATGATCTGATCTGACCTGTATCACATGGTAAGAGTTACTTCCAAGCATCAAAACTCACTCTAAATTCAGGATTGAATGAATCCAAGAAGGTGATTTCTGGAGTCTCCAGTAACCTTGACAATGGCCTCCTATTTTATTCATGGCCCTAAAATATCTGTAGAATATCTATGCTTAATATTGACCAATTGACCAAACACTGAGAGAACACACCCCACTAGGGCACAAACCCTCTATTAAGCACTTCTATTCCATTTCTTTATTAACAGTAATTATGCTGTCACTTTTTAGTTCTCAAAAATATTACCAATCTGTAGGCTGTTCTTCTCCCTATGTTTTCTTTTCATGTATTTCCCATTTACTAAAATCAAACACATATATTCAGAGTTAATATGCACAATATGTATGGTCCTCCATAATAGATTTTAAACACACTTTGTTATTCCTTAAAAAACAACAACAAAGAAACTGCATCAAAATCAACCTTATTTTCTCAAATGGTCTTCCACAGCAGCATCAAAAATGATCCTCTAGCCTCAATGGGTGCACATCAATACACCGTAAGCCAATCCGAGTCCCTTGTCATCGGTTTGCTTCTCACTCATAAGAGCCACACCTTTGAAAGGGTGTAAGTGAGCTCCAAAGGGTTTCCTGGTTGGAATCTTTGAGGGAGCAGAGCGCAAAGCTTGGCTTCCTGGGGCTGCTGGATGGGTTTGAATTTACTAGCCCTTGCGTTAGAACTCAAGAAAAAACATGTGTACCAACGAAAGACCTTTGATAAGCCCTAAAGCTGCTTAAATGACTTTCTTCAAATTACGTTTTCATCATATGCTTCTGGAGCTTATAAACATTGCATTGATTCA
>NW_022111373.1:18316737-18319671 GCF_000313985.2 Echinops telfairi
TCAATTATGACTCATCGCGACCCCTGTTGGTTTCTGAGATTGTAACTGTTTGGGGGAGCAGAAAGCCCAGTCTTTCTCCCAGGGAGGTGCTGGTCACTTCAAACGGCTGGCCATGCATATGGCAGTCAAATGCATAACACTACACGAGCAAGGATTAAACTTTTAAGACCCTCGTTGTTACTGACCAAAGTAGGATGTCAAACCTGTGGGCTATCTTCTGCCAACTGACCTAGAAGTCTGCTCAGCCTGTGATCCTGAGTCCCTACACCCAGTCCCTAAACACATTCCCTCAAAGTGTTTGGTTATGACTGAGTTTTATAACTTTGTCCCCTGTCTCTACTATAATACAAGAGTAAGTAAGAAAGTATTGCAATTAGAGTTCCAGTTCATACAGGTATGGGTTTATGCTAAAAAATATCTCTGCGAGCAGTGGATACAGGTATGTTCTCTCAGTAATACACTTGTCTTAGTCTCGTGAGAGTGCCTTCAAAAGGAGAGCCCAATCAAAGCAGCAGCTCCCAAGGGGATCTGCTGGGTCCGTTTAATTTAAGGAAGACAGATCAACTTAGAATAGTATGCTGGCTGGTTGGGGAATCCTCAATGGATAATATTGATAGAGTTTCTCTATCAAAGACACAGGATGACCATGGGACTTACTAAAAAAATTTTTTAAGAAGATTGAAACCAGCATTGATGAAGAAAAGCCAGAAAGGTATCCTAAGGAATGTTTTTCCCATCAAGATAATATACCTACTCATTCTTTGAAGGCTGTATAGAAGAATCTCATTGGAAAACCTTATCCTATCCACTCTACAGCCCTGACCTTGTCCCTTCAGAACAAGACCTAAAGAGTGTGAGCTGAGCTCCCTCTGGTTGCTAGGTACTGTCCAGTGGGTTGCAACTCATAGACCCCTCTAGGGTGCCAAAACTCCAACACTGCCGTTTTGATGTGGTGTAAATCAAAGAGGGGGGAAATTTCACTTAAAGAATGAAAAAAGGAGAAACTAGCTTCAGAAGTGTATAGAGCTAGTTGGAAGATATATCCAGAAATAATTGTATTATGTAGGTTAGAAATACCTAAATTAAAGGCAACAATTATCAAAATGGATAAGATAACAAGACAGGACCACAAGCTGACCCAGAAAGAAAATTTTGAATCTAAAGATGCAGATAAGTTGAAAGTAAGCTAATATATACATATCAGAAAAACACTAATGAGAAACTGGAATGCTTATTAGCTAAAATAGATTTTATAATAAATAATATATCCAGAGACATACATGGAATGTTTTTAATGAAGAAAGGGTCAGCTCACACAAGTATACAAAAAATAAATAAATAAATACAATCCTAAAAGTACGAGTGGGCACCCAAAAGAAAACCAGGATTGCGCTGGGCAGAGCAGAGCTTTCCTAATTCACATTTTTCCAGCAAGGGGAGCATCAAGCAACTCGCTCTGAGTTAGTGCACCCAGGGGTGTCACCTGGGAAGGTTCTCTCTGGTCAAAGTGAATTTTGTCATAAAAGCAGTTTTGCTCGAACCTCGTTTTTTGTGATGGCTGATTTAAAAGACAGTGTGCAGCTGTGAAATTTTGTTTCCTGCTCGGTAAAAATGCAGAAACCGTTATGATGTTGAACACAGCGTACAAGGGCAGCACTATGGGAAAAAATTCAAATGTACAAGTGGTTTCCTAGTTTCAAAAAAAGGTGAAATATCAATTAATGGCAAATCTCATTATGGACGTCGTTGACCCGGAGTACATTTGGAGTTCATTCCACCAGGTCAGACTGGTAATCAAGCTTTCTATTGAGAGGTTCTGAAAAGATTATGTAACAGTGTGCAACAAAATAGTCCTGATTTTTGGCACCCAGGGGACTGGCTTTATCACCACAACAGTGTACCTGCACCTGCTCATGCAGCCATCTCAGTGTGCCAGTTTGGGGCAGAAAACACCATGCCTTTTTTGCCCTATACACCTTACTCATCTGACTTCTCTTTGTGTGACCTCTTTTTGTTTCTGTGGATTCAGAGGGACATGAAAGGATGGTGATTTGATGAAGTAGAAGAAGTAAAGGTAAAAACGAGGGAGGTACTGCCAGCCATCCAAAGAGATGAGTTTGAAAAATGTTTCCAAGAATGAAATCAGAGATTTGATAAATGCATTTAGTGTAATGGAGAGTACTTTGAAGGTAATAAAATTTAAATACATAGCTTTGAAAAAAAATTTACCATGTGTTGGGGGTACACCCTCTCATATGTGTTTTGTAACAGAAGTCCACAATAGATGAAGGAAACACTGAGAGAAAGGGAAAAAAGAAGTGTGGTGGTGGTTCTGGCTGTCGTTAGGTGCCATAAAATCAACTCTGACTCCTACAAGCCCCTGTACAACTGAAGGAATGCTGAGCATCCCTGCCCCTCACAATGGTTACTTATGTTTGAGCTCATTGTTGCAGCCTTTTCATTAAGAATATTCCTCATGATCACGAGGTGCCGAAGGGATTAGGTATCAGGCATCAAAGAACAAAAAAATCATATCATTGTGAATAAGGGGGAGTGCAGAGTGGAGATCCAAAGCCCATCTGTAGGCAACTGGACATCCCCTTACAGAAGGGTCTCAGGGAGGAGATGAGCCAGTCAGGGTGCAGTATAGCAACAATGAAACATACAACTTTCTTCTAGTTCTTAAGTGCTTCCTGCCCCCCACTATCATGATCCCAAGTCTACCTTACAAATCTGGCTACACCACAGGATGTACACTGGTACAGATAGGAACTGGAAACACAGGAAATCCAGGACGGATAATTCCTTAAGAACTAGCGGTGAGAGTGGCGATACTGGGAGGGTGGGGTGAAAAGGGGGAACCAGTTACAGGCATCTTCATGTAACCTCCTCCCTGGGGGACGGACAACAGAAAAGTGGGTGAAGGGAGACACC
>NW_022111373.1:18320382-18321820 GCF_000313985.2 Echinops telfairi
CCTGTCTACATTCTGTACACCATTAGGTCATCATCTATTTCAAATATCCAATGTTCAATCCACTGACAAAGTTGTCATTATTAAGACTTTAAACAAATGCTTACTTATTAGATGAACTAAATACAAGAGAATAAAATGTTTTATTTACCTCCAAAAAAGAACAAAATAGAGTTCATTATCTTTCTGAGTGCATGGGACATTCTTCAAAATATATTATATACTGGATAAAAGCACAAGTTAAACTTTTTCAATTGTACAGCATGTACTCTCTGCTAATGGGGTAAAATGAGAAATCAACTTTGTTTGAGTCCTCCCTGGAAACACATGGTCTTCCTGCGAGATGCATTACAGATGGGCAGACTCTTCACAGTGGCTCCAGAAATAACTTATAAACAACACACTGAAATTTACAGTAACTAAAAGCAAAGAGAGGCCAAGATTAAACTGTGACAAGCCAATCAGAAGTAATCACATTCAACGTTCCTTAAGGAAGTAGATTTTATAAATCCATCACATTTCCTGTTACTGACAGATGTTTGTGATTAAAAAAAAATCTTGAAAAAAGAAAGCTAATTATTTGTATCAAGAGGCAACTATGTGAACAGAACAAGAGAACGCTACATGATTTAAAAGCAACAAAGGTGTGCAGCAGAGATGTATTCTCTCACCCGTACTCATTCACATCAGTGTGCTGAGCAAATCTTCAGAGAAGCTGGATTGTTTGAAGAAGCATGCAGCATCAGCATTGGAGGAAGGCTTATTCCCAACCTGCACGGTGCAGAAAGTGAGGAGGACTTGAAGCATGCGGTAATGAAGAGCAAGGATTTCAACTTTCAGTATGGATTACAACTCAGTGTAAAGAAGATCAAAATCCTCCCAGCTGGACCAGTAGGTAACAGCATGATGAATGGAGAAAAGATTGACGTTGTCAAGGATTTCTCTTTTTTTCATAAATATATAATTCAGCAAATATTTTATTAATGATTTTCACATCTACAGTTACAAATGACATGTGCTTGAAATTTTCTCGCTATTCTTAATTTTTCACTTCTGTTGCAAATTTCCCTTTAAGATTTCATAGTTGGTTTGCATCTTTTATCTTCTGTAACTAACCAAGTTTGCTGGAGGTCTGCCTTTCCTCTTGATTTTTGTTTCAATGATTCTACTTTTGATTTTCTTATCTTCTAGTTTTTTGTTCTCTTTGCCATCAATTTCTGTGCTTTCTTATTTCCTTCCCTATTTTTAAAAATCATTTTATTGGGGGCTTGTACAACTCTTATCACAATCCATACATATATCCATTGTGTCAAGCACATTTGTACATTTGTTGCCCTCATCATTCTCAAAACATTTGCTTTCTACTTTAGCTCTCGATATCAGTTCCTCATATTTCCCCCTCCCTCCCTGCTGTCCACTCCCTCATGAACCCTTGATAATT
>NW_022111373.1:18323319-18325722 GCF_000313985.2 Echinops telfairi
TGCTTCATTCAGAATTATATTACTTTTTCTTGCATCTACAAATTTCAAAACTATTCTAAAATTTGGAAGATGGGGAGCAAGATAGTCTTTAGAAAAATTAAATGGGAATATTTTTTTGATTTGGTATTTAAAATTTCTATATTTTAACCTCTAACTAAAACTAATCATCTTTATTTAATGTATCTATTAAAAATATATGTGATGCAAATGTAAACATGTTCAGATTAACACAGATACCTAGGAGATAAAAATGTCACATTTTCTGGTTTTCAATGAAGTAAAGATGCTTCTATGTCTTTCTTTGAAAAAGACATGAATCTTGGCACTTACCATTTATTCCTTATCCATCTGTTATCACTTCACTTATAATTTATCAAATAACCATAATTTATTTGTGCATTTTACTTTTCTTTTCCTGGAGGTCATTGACCCTGCAGATGATAAGTCAAACAGAATCATGAAAGTACATAAAGAGAACAGACAGCAGCCAACATGCCATTAAATAACCAGGACCCAATTCTGACGGATACACTGTACCCAATGTCAGGGTTGAGACACTAATTCATTTTACTAAAATTCATCTTTAAAAGAGTAGTAAAAAAATAATTAGATGAGGAAGACCGTGGAATCATGCAAATATAAGTATCAGATTTATTCATGGGCTGGAATAACATATACATTATTGCCACATAAAGATTTAAAAGGCATCTTTTGGACATATCTTGCTTTATAGGAAAATATTGAAATCTATCTAAGTGAGGGTACTAGTTGAGGACTGAAGTTGTTTCAAATGTTTTCCCCCTAGGAAATTCAAGATGACAATGAAGATATTAAAATGGTGTCCTAGAAATAGGTTTATCTGTGTTTTTATTGTGAAAGGGGTATTGGCCAATGTGGATCATAACAAATTGTGACAAAAAACGGGAATTCCAGAAGACTTCATTGTGCTCATGAGGAAGCTGTAATAGACAGGCTGTTACTCAAACAGTAGAAGTGCACACTGTTGGTTGAAAATGAGGAGAGCCGCGTTTCAGGATTATACCCTTTCACCATTTGGATTCACTGTATGCTGAGCAAGTAATCCAAGAAGCTGGGGTACATGAATAAGAATGTGACATCCAGATTGAAGGAAGTCCTATTGACAACCTGAGGTATGGAGACCTGAGATATCTTTGCTTACTGAATGCGAAGAGATCTTAAAACACTTGATGAAGTTTCCAGACTACAGCCTTTAGTATACATAGCACCTCGATGTAAATAAATAATAAATAAATCGTTACAATGGGATCCATAAACAGCATCATGATAAACAGAGAGCTGACAGGTGCTGTTCAGGATTTCATTTTACTTGAATCCACTACCAAAGCCCATCCAAGCAGTGGACCAATAAAAAGATGCATTGCATTGGGCGAATCTGCTGCAAAAGGTCTCTTAAAGGTATGCAAAGGCAAGATGTCATTTTGAAGACTAAGGTACGACTGACTCAAGACTAGGTATTTGCGATCTCCTCATATTGTGAGTAAAGAAGAGCTAAGAAACAATAATGCCTTTGGAGGATGATGCTGGCACAGAATATTAAACATACAATGGACTTTCAAACACTAAACAAATCAGTATTGGAAGAAGTACAGCCAGAATGCTCCTCAAATGCAAAGACGTCATGATTTCATCACACATACTTTGGACACGTTATCAGAAGGGACCAGTATCTGGAGAAAAGGCGTCATGCTTGATAAAGGAAAGGGTTCGTGAGAAACAGAAAGACCCCCAACGAAGTGGATGGACACTGCTTGCAACAGTGAGATCAAACATAATAATGAGTGTGACAATGGCACAGAGCAGGTATTTCATTTGGTTGTCATGGCTTCTTTGTGAGTTGCAACCCACAAGCAGCTAACAGCAATTTGTTGAAGATAATAAATTCAACAAATAAGTTCATAAATAATACTGTCCAGAAAATATTGCTATAAAGTTCTCCTTCCTCATTGCCTACAGAAACCCCAACTTCCTTTCTGGAACCAGGAGATATATGGAAATAAGTAAAGAATTTGTTATCAGAAAAATAACTTCAGCCAATTATTTTCTACTTTGATCCTCATGTTCCTCATCGGTAAAATGGTAATCATAGTATGTTGCTCACAAAATTTGAGAACGAAATGAGGTATGTACATAGTAAAGCCTATAGCACAAGAAGAGACATTGCACAAGAAGTTGCTCAGGGGGATATTATTTTCTGCTGTGGTGTTGGATTTTTTAACTACCTGGCATATTTCCTTCATAGTGAGGACTCCAGCAGCGTCTGCCACGCTGGAAAGGCTTCACGAGCCTTGAGCAGCATCCCAGATTACGATATTCATGAGCTGGCGCTCTGAATTACTAAAGAGATCAACAAAACCATTCACT
>NW_022111373.1:18325888-18328061 GCF_000313985.2 Echinops telfairi
TTTTTACTTTATGCTTTATGAAGTAATATACTTATCAATGAATTAGTACTAGGTTTCTTGGAGCACTGTGGAATAGTGGTTATGCATTGGGCTGTAATCAGCATGGTCCACAGTTCAAAGCCACCAGCAGCTCGAAGGGAGAAAGAATGGGGGTGGTAGTTATATAATTTCATGTCAACTTGAAGATATATAAAAGTGTAGGGGTGGAGTCTAACCTGTCAATTAGATCACAGCTTGATGGTGCCTCCCTGTGGGCATGGCCTTTTCTTAAGGAGGGCCGAGGGAACATCCCCCTCTCTCTCTGCCTTCACCTTCCTGCTGGCTGACCTTGATTGATGCCAGGGCCCTGGATGCATCCACCATTGGATCCACAGGACTCTGCACCCACCAGCCTGCATTCTGCATCATTACTTGTGACTGTGTGAGTCTCCAGAGGGACTTAAGGACTGGTATTGGACTTATAGACTTGAGTAGGACTGGGGTGGGGTGTTTTTCTCCATATTTATTACTTCTTGGTATAAAGCTCTTACACATACATGAGTGTCACTGGATTTGTTTCTCTAGCCCACTTGGCCTAACGCACTGGGCTTTCCATTCCCCTGGGTCACGATGACTCAGCATTGACTCATTGGCAGTGAGTTTGGAGTTTGGGTTCTTATTGCTCTAGTTTGAGAATTTTCTTTCAAGTATTTCTTCCTAACGCAATTCTGGTTCACAGCAAAATATCACATTGACAGTTAAAAAAAATACTGACACTTTCTACCTATTGGAAAAATAATAAATACCATCAATAAATTCATAAATCACATAGCCAAGGAAATAGTTCTGTAAATTTCTTCCTCTCTCCATTCTCAGTGAACCTTCACTGACTACCCTGAGGCACTTGAGGCAGTGACCGGAGTATTTAAATGAAAGTGCAGCAAGGTAAGCAAAAAGGAGACAGCTGATTCCTCTTTTTAAAAGAAGAAGGAGTCAGCACTTACCCAAATATGTATGCCCATGAGCACACAGAAAACCGGACTGTTACAGGTTTGGGAAGGAAGGGGAAGAAAATATAGGTTAATTCCCCTCGCATACACAATTAAAAGAGAGGTGAGGGGTGGAGAGACGAGTCACTGCTAGAATAAGCAATAAGACACCCAGTCTCCCTGACACGAGAGGCCATTGTAAGTCTTAGAATGATGTGTTTCCTGCCTAGGAAATGATACGGATGGCAGTACCTGACTGAGTGTAACAATAGTGTAATAGCAGGCTCAGAGGGCTGCTTTATTTGGTAATTGTTTGGGAATAGATCTCTATACTAGCTACATAATTTCTCACAGGGATGCTATATCATCTGAGGGCTTCCAGTTCTATCCCCTTGGAAAATGGAATCTCCAGTGAGGGGGAGAGTGGACAACACCATGCCCGCGATGTCTCTACAAGGTGAAAATGCCTGCAGCAAAGAACAGCACACTGATTTAAGCGAAGCTGTCAACATTTGCTTCCTGCAGGCCCCAAGGACCAATACGCTCTTGCGGGGAAGCAAATTTGAGTCTTATAGGCAGACAAAGCGCCAAGAACTGATTATTCAGTCAAGTCCCCGGGAACTCCTAATACTTTCATATTTTTTCAATTTGAAAGAATGTACTATTTATCTACAAACCTCATTTCTCCCAGCTTGTAATCCATCAATGAAAATATTACATCAGCAAAAAGAAAAAAATATAGAATTAGATGTTTTTTTATTGACTATTCCCTTTTCAGTGTCCTATGCATTGATGTATGTCTGACATCTGGCTTCCTGTCTCAAAAAACCACTGCTTGGTGCTCCTACTAGACTTAGCCGTCACCATGAATGACCTGGTAAAACGTTGCTGAGTCAGCACCTCGAGTTTGCCCAATGCTGACAACCCGCATCACAGCTTGGCTTGTGTCTAGACAGTTTCATTCAGGGATTTGATTTAAGACAAATGTATTAAGAGAGATGGACCACAAAAAATCAAATTGTTTGCCAAGGTTCTGATGTTGTTATAGTTGCTATTTTAAGTGCCATCAAGTCAGTTCTGATCCATAGTGACCCTGTGCACAAAAGAACAAAATGCTGCCTCTCAATCGTTCCTCTATTTGAGCCCATTCTTGCCGACACTGCGTCAATCCATCTTGTTACAGGTATCTTTGTTTTGTTTTTTTG
>NW_022111373.1:18328714-18333780 GCF_000313985.2 Echinops telfairi
GATGCCAGGGGCTTAAGTGGAAGCAAACGTTTTGAGAATGATGAAGGAAATGATGAACAAATGTGCTTTACACAATTGATGTATGTGTGAATTGTGATAAGAGTTGTATGAGGCCCAATAAAATGATTAAAAGGAAAAAAATTACAATTTTCATCACGTCGTTTGACTACCATTTAGAATGTAACACTAGTTTTAATGTTATAAATTGTCTTGATGCCCATAGATAATGGCTTAGACCAAACTTGAACTAGCAAGAACTTTAACTAATTGTTACTCATTAGAGCCAGAGTTTGCGGTACTGTGTCAATTTCTATAAACACTAAATATTTTGAAGCAAACATTTAGAAACGAAAACCTATACATAAAATCTAATGTGAAAGGAAGCTGATGAACCACAGAACGCTAGTCTAGATCAGACCTCATTCACCCGATACCTCTAGAATCCAGGCATAGACTTAGATCCATGGATACACACTCACAGCTTAAAAAGTAAAATAAATAAACTCACTGCCATCGAGTCCAGACCAACTAATAGCAACCCTATAGGACAGGGTAGAACTGCCCCGTGGAGAGGCTAGCGATTTCCAACTGCGTGGCCACAACCCAAGAGGCACAAAATCCTTACTCTCAAAGAAAGACCTTTTAGTTTATTGAGAGTGAAGAGAGAAAGCACCCACTTTCATAAACTCATAACAAGGATATTAAGTGTCCGGGGAGAAAAGAAGGGGAAGCCCAATGTTCCTCCAGAGACAAAAGGATGCGCAGATTTAAGCAAGTGTCAGGCACAAGGGAGACGCCCTTGTGGTGGTGTGGCTTACAAGTCAGGCTGCTGGCCTGCAGACAGCACTTTGAAACCACCAGCCACTCCACAGGAGAAGAGCAAAGCTTCAGAAACCTAGAGGGCACGGGGCACTTTGACTCTCTCCTGCAGGGTCCCTATGAGTCCGAACTCATTGCAGGACAGGGAGGTTTGCGTTTGATTGGAGGCATTGGAGACTCAAGCTCCTCATATCACGCGCTGAGATTTCTGCCTCAGGACAGTTGGCTCGAACATCCCATGAGGTCATTTATTGTGATAGATGAGCTGACATAAAACCTGGGAGCTTTCTGGAGCCTCATCATATTTCCTTGTAGCAGGACAGGAAGCTCGTTCCCCTGACTCCACTCCCAGTATTCTTTTTCCCCTTTGTGGGCCCTCAAAGAAGTGCATTCGGGTTGGCAGCCACATGAGATGCCTCCTTTTATGGCACAATATGTGTGAGAGAGGTGCATCTACTTGAACCCACAGGAAATGGAAGGATTTCGTTGGTCAACTCACACTGGCCTTAGAGTGACTGTGCTGCTGGGATTAGATTCCAGTTCCTGGTAAAATATGGATCTCTTAGTCAGCATGGCAGTAATCTCACTGGGTTTAATTAAGTCAATTCTTTCCAGCCTGAAGATTTTGTTTAAGGTATTTATGCCAAAACCTCTTTTCCCATGCACTGTTCCCATCTTCCACCCCTCCTTCTGGATTCTCCCCTATGAATGTCATTAGATGAACCCTTTCCTGACTTTTGTCCTTCCCTTCCATTTTATACCATCAAAGAATTCCTAGTCAAGTCAGAAACTCCAGAGGGTAGCCTCTAAAACCCCTCTATTTTAAACCTGAGCAAAGCGCTAAAGGGCCATGTCTAAGGGGACTCGGGTAAGAGTGTGACTACTGCTGTGGAGCATTAATCCCACTAGAGGTCGCTTGCAGCATACTCCGCCATCCCTTTGAAGGAAGCCTGTAGTGAGTAATATGTTTCATAAATACTAAGATGAAGAAACAGAATCCAAATAAGTCTCACCCATTTGCCTTTCTAACTCAAAATTCCAGGTGTCACTGCCTACTATCATTTTCAAGGCCCAATTTAGTAAGTCCCATGATGTCCATCCAGGAGAAACAAGAGACTATTTACAGCCTTGGGAACCCTCTACTGGATTGCTAGAAGTCAGAATCCATTCGATGGGAGCAGGTTTGGTTGGAGGGTTGATAATACCGACCACTAACATAGAAATAACTTTTCCTTTTCACAGGAATAGATGTGAGTCCTGTGATTATCATTTTCATATGAGTTATAATAAGGTATTTATGATCTTTCAGAAATATAAGTCGATAAGCTGTCTACCTTGCAAAAAGGAGATCACTTAAAACCCTGAAATCTCCTGGTCAAACTTCTTTGTTTAGAAACCATGATGACTTATGTTTTATATATTTCTATGAAATTAGTAAAAACAGAAGGAATAGGAAACCAGAAAGCCACTCACAGTTTCATTCGTTGAATATATTTAGATAGCTGCTATATGCCTGACACTGGCCTAGATATTTGAGATGGAATAGTGAATTCGATAGGCCAAGATTTCTATCATCAAAGGTCTTACAGTCACATGAGGTAAGCCTGGGTTTAAGAAAGAAGTTCCATTGGGGGAAGAAGAAAGGATGAGCTGACAATTAATTGTTAGGCAATTGGTCATCTATGTGGAATAAAACAAAATTAGATCTCTGCTTCACACTGGGCACATACACACACACACACACACATCAGTAGAAACTTGACAATAATATGTCATTGCTGTTGTTGTTGTTGATGTTGTTAAGAACAATCAAGTGGGCTCCAACCCATAACAACCCTATGCACGACAGAATGGAACACCGCCTGGTCCTGCGCCACCCTCACAGTCGTTCCTAAGCCTGAGCCCAGTGATGCAGCTACTGGATCGATCCATCTCCTTGAGGGCCTTCCTTTTTTGCACTTCCCTTCCACTTTCACAAACATGATGTCCTTCTCCAGGGACCGATCTCTCCTGATATTATGGCCAGAGTACGTAAGATGAAATCGTCCCTTCTTTGCCTCTGAGGAGCACTTTGGCTTTACTTCTTCCAAGACAATTTGTCCTTTTAGCAGTCTGTAGTACTTTCAATATTTTTCTCCAGCACTACAATTCAACTGCTTCAGTTTTTCTATGATCTTCCTTATTCAATGCCCAACTTCCACATGCACATGATGCAACGGAGAATACCATGGCTTGGATCAGGCACATCTCAAAGTAACATCCTTGCTCGTCGACACTCTAAAAGGTCTTGTGCAGCAGTTTTACTTAATGCAGCCTGTGTTTTGATCTCTTGTCTCCTGCTTCCAAGAGCATTGATTGTGGATCCAAGCAAGACAAAATCCTTGAAAACATCTAACTTTTCTCCATTCATGATAATATTTCTAATGGTCCAGTTGTGAGGATTTGTGTCTTCCTCACATTGAGTTGTAATCCATACTGAAAGCTACAATCCTTGAACTTCACGAGCAAGTGCTTCAATACTTCCTCACTTTCAGGAGTCAAAGTTGTGTGATCTGCATATCTCAGGTTGTTAATAAGCCTTCCTCTAATCCTGTAACCATGCTCTTCTCTACATAACCCAGATTCTCTGAGCATTTTCTCAACATATAGATTGAACAAGTATGGTAAGAGGATACAACCCTGATGCACACCTTTCCTGCTTTGAAACCATGCAGGATTCCTTTGTTCTGTTTGCACAACTGCCTCTTGATCCATGTACAACTTCTGAATGAGCATGATCAAGTGTTCTGGAATTCCCATTCTTCTCAAGGCTTGTTATGGTTCACATAGTCAAAGGCCTTTACATAGTAAATGGAACACAAGTAACCATCTCTCTGGGGTTCTCTGCCTTGAGCCAAGATTCATCTAACATCAGCAATGAAATCCCTTGTTCAATTATGTATATAGAATTAGTAATATAGGTAATTAACAATAATATATAAAATTTATCTCTGGGAACATAAGATAAGAAAGAATTTCTTAAATGAGACACAAAGCAAAATCCATAAAGAAAAATATTTTTATACTTAACTACATCACAATTGGAAGCTTCTGTAAACAATAACAACACATGCCACATTTTTTTTCATATAAGCCAGCTTCTCTGATGATTTTCTCAGCATACAGATGGAATAAATATGGTAAGAGTGCACAGCCCTGTTGCACACCTTTCCTGATGTTAACTCATGTACTATCCCTCGTTCTGTTTGCACAACTGCCTTTTGATCCAGGTACAAGTCCACATGTGCACAATGAAGTGTTCTGGAATTCCAAGTCTTCTCAGGGTTATCCATGGTTTATTGTGATGCTCACAGTCAAATGCCCGGGCACAACACACTAAAAACATCTTTCTGGCATTCTCTACTTCCATCTATATATATATCCAAGATATAAAGGACATCGGCAATGATATCTCTTGTTCTGATTCCAATTTTGAATGCATCCTGAACTTCTGGCAGCTTCCTGTCAATGGATTGCTGCAATTGTTGTTGGATGATCTGCAGGGCAGTAAATGGTCTGCTCATACGTGGCCTTGAAATAAAGAGGAAATTAAGTGAAAATTGAAATGTGATCTTGTCTAGAAAGACTTGACAATACCAATTCTGGCAGTTCATAGGTTAGAATCACAAAGTAATATTAAAGCATAGTTTCTCTCTCTCTTCTTCCTCCTACTGGTATCTTTTTTAACACAGCTGAAAGTGAAAAAAAAGAGTGGTTTAATATATTCCTTTGAATTTCCATAGCTAAGAAGTGTGTGCTTCCTCTTGTCATAGGACCCTCACACTCCTTCGTTTGTTCCGTGACACCGCCTTATAAAGGCAAGGGGGTGAACACAACCGCACTCGATGCATGTTTCCTTATCTTGGCCAATACCACTTGTTAAAATGCAGATTCTAATTTGGTAAGTCTGAGGCAAGGCTTGAAATGCTGCATTTCTAACAAGTTTCCATAGGATATCAAAGCATCACCTCTGAGCAGCAAAAAGCTCTAGAACATTCTTCATGTAGCGTCTATAAGGAGTACATTTTCTGAGGCTTCACACATTTGAGACTATCTTTGTTTTGTCTATACACGCAAGCGCCACATTCACTTGAACAGAGAAGTGCACACTGCTCCTCTCACCTGTCTTTGCAGGTGTCTCAGGCTCTTCCAGAATGCCCTGCTGCAGGGGATATTGGTGCGCACCTGACTGGACCCCTTTCAAATAC
>NW_022111373.1:18334541-18336648 GCF_000313985.2 Echinops telfairi
CAAATGGCCCTTAAATACAATGGCATATGTCCTTACAGGCGGCAAAAGAAAAGAAACTGAGAGAATAGGAAGAAGTAGCTGACCAGGAGCAGTGTACACTGGAGTGGCATGGTCACAAATCAAGGCGTGTCCATAACCAGAAGCGGGAAAGGCAAAGACTGTGTTCCGCCCAGAAGCCTCCACAGGGAGCATGACCAGCCACGATTCTGGACTTTAAACACTGTGAGTGAATTTACACCAGCTTAAACCACCAAGTCAGCAATAATTCATTAGAGCCCCCTTGGGAATGGAATGTGCATGCCAAGCAAAAGGCAGGGATTGGTAGAATATAGTAGGAAAAGAAAAGATCGGATCCTAGGAGACACAATTCTGATTCAAAGACTTAAATGGTTTGAAAGTAAAAGGATAGAAAAAAGGTGCCATGTAAATAATAAACAGAAGAGAATTGGAGTGTCTATATGAATATCACACAAGATGTATGTTAAGGCAAAAATTGTTACCAGAGTAAATGAAGGCATGCTATGTAATGATAAATGTACACTGAAAATACTGTTAGAAAATCTTGCTGGTGGTTGTTGTTAGGAGCTGATGCACAACAGAATGCAACACTGCCGGGTCGTAGGGCTGTGAGGACAACTATTATGTTTGAGCTCATTGTCGCAGTACTGTGTCAGTCCATCTCATGGAGGATCATGCTCTTTTTCAGTGTCCTTCAATTTTACCAAGCATGACGACCTTTTCCAAGGACCAGTCTCCTTGATCCCATGTCCAAAGTATATGAATCAAAGTCTTGCTATTCTCACCTTTAAAGAGCCCTCTGGCTGCACTTCTTCCAAGACAAATTTGTTTGTTCTTTTTGGCAATCCATGGTACTTTCAATATTCTGCACCCGTGCCATAATTCAAATGCATCAATTCTTCTTTGGTCTTCCTTATTCAATGCCAACTTTCACATGCATACAAGGCCATTGGAAATGCCATAGCCTACCTCAGGTTCAACTTAGTCCTCAAAATAACAAAAATTTAAAAACTTTTATTAAAAATATCAAAATGTGAAGCTATTATTTTTCAACATATCCCCCATTAGGTCTATACACTTCTGAGGGCAGGATTTCCATCTTTGTAATAATCCTTTCCTGAAGAAGTCTTTCAGATTTATACCATGTCAAAACTGCCATTTAGACACCCTTGAGAGGCTCCCACATGTTTTAAATATTATTTGAGTTTGAAAAACCAAAAGAATCAGAAAGGACAAGATCAAGCCTGGAGAGTGAAAAGGATAGGGATTCCCAGTGAAGTTTCATAGGACATCTTGTGCTATCCTCAGAAAATGAGGAGGCACATTGATTGTCGAGATAGGGAAAAAGTTCATTGGGCATAACTTTCCTAGTCTTTTTTTGACAATGTAGTTTTTTAACTTCTTCTAAATAAACCCTGGTGATTGCCCTGTATCCTTTGAGAGGATCTATCAAAATTGCCTCTTTAGAGTCTAAAATAATCGTTGCCATCACCTTCTCAGCTGACCTCTGTGCCTGAACTTAACTGGTCGAGCACATGCCCTCAGAAGCTACTCTTTTGATTGGACCTTTTTTCTCCAAAGCCCTCAAATGCGACTTATTGCTATGGGAATCTGTCCACAGCCATCCACTGACCGCAGGGACATGCTTAAGTACATTTTGTTTGGAATAAAACCGTGCATGCATGAACTGAAAAGTAGCAAATCTTTTTACTTATCCTCATATATGAATCTAACAACAAACTCTTAAGATATTTGAAGGAAAACTGATATAATAATTGAAGGGAAAAACAGACAACTCAAAAGCAATCATTGAACACTTCACTATGTCACTTTTTTTTTTTCCTTTTAAAAAAAATTTAATCATTTTATTGGGGGCTCATACAACTCTTATCACAATCCACACATACATCCATTGTGTCAAGCACATTTGTACATTTGCTTCCCTCATTCTCAAAACATTTGCTTTCTACTTGAGCCCTTGGTATCAGCTCATCTCCCCCGCTCCCCGCTCTCCGCTCAGGATCCCATGATAATTTATAATTTTTTTTATTTAATATTTTTTAATCAATTTATTGGGGCTCATACAATT
>NW_022111373.1:18337027-18339138 GCF_000313985.2 Echinops telfairi
TTTTAGATTGTTGTGAGGGACAGGATTGGCTCCTCCAGTTCAAAAGTTTGACAACTCCTGAATAAAACGTTTGAACAACACTTTAAATCAATGGAGTCCTGGAAGTGAGTGGTTACACATAGGTTCTGCAAGTGATCTGAAAGGTCAGTAGTTCAAAACTGCCCTCTACTCAAAGGGCCACATAGCAGTTAGTCTCAGAAACTCACCGGGCAGTTCTATAGGATCACTATGAGAATTGACTCAATGGCAGTAAGATTTTTGGTGTAAACCAACTAGATCTAACAGATAACTATTGAATCTGATAGAATACACATATCAGATTACACATTTCCAGCCAACCACAGCAGACTACACATTTCCATCAACACCATGGGACATTTTCTAGGATAAACTCTATGATACCTCCTAAAACAAGTCTAAGTAAATTTGGAAGAATTGAAATTATACAAAGTTCCTTGATGACCACAATAGACTCAATAACAAAAGGAGATTTGGGTTGTTCACAAATATACGAAGATTAACAACAGGATTGGAGGAAAGCTTATAAACAACCTGCAATATGCAGATGACACAACCTTGCTTTCTGAAAATGAGGAGAACTTGAATCACTTGCTTCAAGGATGGCAGCCTTCAGGATGGATTACAATTCAATGTAAAGACCAAAATCCTCACAATTGAACCAATAGGCAACATCATGATGAATGGAGAAAAATTAAAATTGTCAAGGATTTTGTCTTTATTGGCTTCGCAATCAAGGTTCTTGGGAGCAGCAGTCAAGAGATCTGAAGATGAATTACATTAGGTAAATTTGGTGCATAAGACCTCCTCAGAGTATTGGAAAGCAGAGATGTTAGTGTGAGGATCAAGATACCTGACCCAGGCCATGGTATTCTCCACGGCCTCATATGCATGCAAAAGTTGGACGTGGAATAAAAAAGACTGAAGAAGAATAGATACAGTTGTGTTATAGTGCTGGAGAAGAATATTGAAAATACATGGACTGCTAAAAGGACAAATGAATCCTTCTTAGAAGAAGTAAGTCCAGAGTGCTCTTTAGAGGCAAGGATGGGGTGACTTCATCCTACCTACTTTGGACATGTTGTCAAGAGCGACCAGTCCCTGGAGAAGAACATCATACTTGATAACGTGGAGGGGGCAGTGAAGGAGAGGAAGAACCTCGAGGAAGTGATGGACACAGTGGCTGCAGCAATGGGCTCAGGCACTGGAACAACTGTGAGGATGGCCCAAGACCGGGCAGTGTTTCATTCAGTTGTGCATAAGGCAGCTATGGATCAGAACCAACTCGATGGCACCTCACAACAACACATTTATCTAACCAGTAGAGGGGAGAAGAAATTACAAGGACAATTAGAAAGCATTTTTGAGATGAAGGAAATCAAAAGTCAATATTCTAAACGTACAAGATGCCATCAAAAGAAGTGCTCAGTGTTAAATCTATAGCTGCAAATGTCTATATTAAAAGAGAATAACAAGAGGGAAAGACAGGAAGGCAGGCATACAAAAAATAATTTAAAATAAATAAATGAAAGAGAATAACTACAGAAAATATATCAATATTTGCTCTTTCCAGGTTTTAGTATTTCTCCTCTTTTTTAGCGAAAATGTAAAGAGCAAATCAGTATTCCACTCAATAATTCATGCGTATTTGGCTTCTTCTCTTTGATTACAATCCACAGAATGTAACATCACTTATCTCACTTCCTCTCTGTTTCTACTTTCCATTCCTCCGTCTTTCCTAATATTTCTGAACTTTATGTTTGTGTACATGCTGCCCTTTTGAATACATGTGCTTGATTATTCTAAGGGCAGCCTGTCTTCTTAATGTGATTGTTTCCCTTATAAGCCTGTCTGAAAACTGAACAACGGTGTTGAATTCAAGTTCCAAATCTAAAGGCTGGCTTTTTTAATCTACCCCCACATATTCTTTGAAGTATCCAGACCATTCTGTGTTTATTATTTCTGATAAAAAAATTTTAATCAATTTATTGGGGCTCATATAATTCATCACAATACATAGATCAATTGTGTAAAGCACATCTATACATTTGTTGCCCTCATTATTCCCAAAATTCGCTTTCCTCTTGGGTTCC
>NW_022111373.1:18340485-18347830 GCF_000313985.2 Echinops telfairi
AACCTTCCTCTAGTTCTTAAACGCTTCCTCCCCCCAACTACTATGACCCCAATTCTGCCTTGCAAACCTGGTTAGACCAGAGGATGCACAGCGGTATAAAATTTTTAATGATAATATCTAAAATGTATTAAGTGCCCTTAGTAGCACTGTGGATTAAGTATTAGGCAGCTACCTGCAGAGTCAACAGCTTAAACCAATCAATCACTTCAAGGGAGAAAGATGGGCTGTCTGCTCCTATGCAGATTTACATTCTTACAAATGATTACTAATGCCGAGTACTCTTGCAAGAGCGTTATATTACATTATTTCGTCATCACAACACCTTAAGCTATAAGTGCCATTATCATCCCTATTTAAACAATGAGATAGTTAAAAGACAGAGAAGTAAAGTAATTTGAAGAAGGTCACAGGTTAAGACATGACATCCAGAGAATGGATAAACTCAGAGACAGATTCAACTCTTGATCTCAGAATCTCAGAATAAACCTTCAAACTTCATAGTATAGAGTTTGCAAAGTACGGTGGTGAACATATTTTTGAATGGCCCATGAGTTAAGATTAGTTTTTAAATGAGTGCAAAATATCAAAGAAGACTAATTCGTGCCATAGAACACTGAGGCATTGAATGCTCGATCTGCTGGGCGCACAAGAAGGCCACACCAAAGAGATCAGATGCTGAAACACCCCTAGGTGAACTGGACTCTATCTCAAACACACCTGTACCCTAAGGACGTAACACTGAACGTTCCTGGTGTGAGAAGAAGCGGAAGCCAGCTATCCAATGAGTAAAAGATCATAGATCCAGGAATGGGTTTGGGGCTCACACTGAATCCTAGCTCCAATTTAAGAACAATTAATTCTTACTATATGCCCTCAGGAAGGAAACACAAAAGATATGGGTGTTGTAGCAATGTGGTGAAGAAATTAGATGGTGCCCAGTTATCAGATAAAATAGTGTCTGGAAACTTAAAGGCTTGTTTCCAAACAAACAGCCATGTAACTGAGATGTCACTTAAGTCCACATGGAATAAACACTCCAATTTCAGTGACCAAAGGATTGCAAATCATATCATCCAAATCTGAAGGAGGAAACAGTTTAGAACCCAAATTGTAAGATTCTGATTTGTAAAAGGCTATGGATGAAAGTGGGAGACCAATATACAGTTGTTAGATCTTTACAGGAGGTAAGACTCCAATGAATTCTTTCTATGCTTAATGAAGGGATGGGAATGAACTGGTTACAGAACAGAGTACATTGGAGAGAGAACTACAGGAGATCAAATGATAAACCTGACTCGAATAGTTAAAATAAACCTTGTCAGTTGATTTCCCCCATACACATTGGGCCTGCTCTTGTTTTAAACACTTTTTGTGTTTTGTTTTGTTTTCTTTTCTTTTCTGTTTCTTTTTTTTTAATATTGGTATTTAGCTCTGGTATATTTTGTCATTAGGAGTAGCCTTCTTGGATTTTGCTGCATATGCCTTTCTGATTTTTGATGTATGAAATCCAGGATTGATGAACGTATAGGGACAGCAAACAGAATACGGGTCCCTGGAGAGTAAAGAGATAAAGGGGATGATATCAAGGAGTTCAACAAGAAAGAGAATATTTTGAAACTGGTTGTGGTAGCAATTGTCCAATATTGATTGATGTGATTGAACTATGTGATATCTGTATTAACACCCCTGAAAAAAAGACTATTTAATGATATGTGAAAAGAGTATAAAACTACTATGAGTTCTGTACATTTTTGTTAGAAATTGTAAGTATCTTCACTTGTCATACAAAGGGTACTTTATTATTTAGCGGTGATAACGTTTTATGGCTATTTTTAAAATATTTTATTGGGAGCTCTTACAGATAATATACAATCCATAGTTCCATTAGATCAAGCATAATTATACACTTGCTGCCATAATCATTTATGGCTATTTTTTTGAACTCAGAGTCAAGGCTGATCATTTTTCTGAACCTGAGAAGTGTCCTTAATAACAAGTACTAAACACTGAATGGTTTGGAAATTAGGTTTACTATTTAGTTTTGCTATTTATACTTAAAATCTTTGCTTCAGTTTTCTAGCTATGGTCATGTTATTGGACTAATGCACCTGGTGAGCATAATTTTGAAAATTAGACAATGTATTTTTTAAACTTTGGGGCCATTATAAAGCAACTAATGCAGATAGTATGAAAAGGCCATGACTTCCTTGAAGGAGCCTAACTGGACAATTGACCAGGGATGTGAAGGCTCTTGCTATCAGACACAGTGCATTGGAACATGGATTCATGCAGATGTAGTTAGATTAAATTTAGCACTTCATCATTCACTCTCGCTTTTAAACTATTTTAAACTTGTTCTGGTTTTTATCATTTTCTGCTACCTTTCCAATTGAGGTGTTTACCTATTTTTTTTTTGTTATTGCTGCTAGGTTTTGTTGTTTTTTTTTTACTTTTTGTTTTTGTATACTTTTCTTTATATGATGATATCTAGGATAGGTAAACCTATAGCGAACATAACAGGATTAATAGTTTCTTGGGATTATGGAAAGAGGTTGGATGAAAAATGGGAGCTAATAATAAGTAAATGAAAGAAGAAAATATGCTAAAATTGATTGTGATGATGACTGCCCAACTTTTTTAATATACTTAAACTACTGAATTGCTAGTATGTCAATGATATTGGAAATCCTGTGGTGTACTTCTAGTGTGCCCTTTAGGGCTGATAGGCATCAGAATCAACTCGAGGGAAGAAGGTTTGGATGGGTTGGGTTCCATGAGAAAAGAGAAACAGAGAATGAATTTCACAATTATCTTTGCTTTGTACCTAAAAGCATTTACCAATTTCGAAAGCTGAATAATGAATGGAACCAAAACAAACATAAGGCAAAGAGAAGGCAGGGAGCCAAGACTAAGCAGACAAAGAGTGTAAAATATAAGGGAAAATCTGGGAGAACAGAGGACCACAGAAAATTAAGTCTCCAAGCTGCAAATACCTTCTCCTTCATTATTCAACTGACAGCTACACTGTTGTGATAGATTTTGTGTCAACTTGCCTGAGTCAGGATTCTCAGTGGTTTGGCATCTAAGGCGCAGTAATACCCTGTGGTGTTGCATAACATGATACAATCAACTCCATGAACTCCTGTAAGAAGATCACAGTGCAGTGCAACCCCCTTATTCCGGTCACAGGTCTGTTGCAATTAAAAGGACATTTCTTTGGGGTGTGACCTACTTCCTACATAAGCAGACACTGTGGAGAACTGTTTTGCTTCTTCCTGTACCTGTATCTTCAATCTCTGTTCTTTGGACATGAGCCAATGGCCTGCCAACCCTGGGAGTGATCAGCAAGCTGCCCCCGATCTGCTATCTAGCCTAACCACCTTAGATTCGTTGGACTCTGTAGCCACAGGCCCAGCTTGCTGATCTTGGATTCGACCACCTTTGCATCCACAAGCCTCTGGTCTTCCTGGTTCATCTTCCTGCTTCATGATTGGTCTTCCTGCTTTCTGGATCATCAGCCCCTGAAGCTATAAGAGGCAAGAGAAGCCTCCAAGTTAACATCTGTTTTAGGCTGGGTTGTCTAAAGAAATAGAACCGTGATGGTCCTTTATGTATGAGAAAGAACATTATATTATGAAGCAACTTTACATCAAGAAGGCACTATGCCAGTCCAACTCAAGTCCATAAAATACATGATAGTCAGACCCTTTTTAGACTCACAGAACTGCATGCAGATGATGCAGAAAGGTGAAGCGGGAATCAGGGATATCACAGGCTAGTTGGTGCAGTTTTTTAGATACAAGATTGGTTGATGCGTGATAGGACACCAACAGCTCTCAGGGTTGGATGACCTACATGGGGCCACCTCTGGAGGCAGACACCGAAACCAAACTCACTGCCATTGAGTCAATGGTGACTCATAGCGACCCACGGGTGGGTTTCTGAGACATAAACTGTTTACAGGAGTAGAAAGCCCAATCTTTCTCCCACAGAACTGCTGGTGGTTTTGACCAGCTGACTGTGAAGATCTCAGCCCAACACATAACCACTGCACCACCAGACACAAAGTCCTGGTGAAATGCCAGCAAGGAGAAAGGCAAAGTGGTAGAGAGAGAGTTTCCAGTGTCTTTCACTCTTATATAAAAAGGCTTATGACCCCAAGGAGGTATCATTAGGCTGTGACCTAATTGATATGTTGAACCCCACTCCTACCCTTACTCAGGAGTATCTACTTGATATAATCCTTAACCACTGCAACATTTGACACCTGACCTTGAACTGGGCTAGACTTAGTCATTTTTACAATTGTGTGAGTCATGATATATATATATATATATATATATATATATATATAATTGATATATTGATATATTGATATATATATATATATATACATACACACTTTTTTTTTTTTTTTGCTTCTCTAGAGAACCCAGCCTAACACGGCTGTTTAGGCATAGGAGTATAACACCCAGCAGAAATCAGTAACTTGGAAGCAGCCTCCTGACGTTGGGAAGATAAAACAAAGTTCAAGGACTCAGTGAAGTTAGACATGCTACAGTTTCTGCATGGAGCAGAGGGCCATACCTTCATCCATCGTAGAATGAAGAGCAAGGTGTAACCTTTAAAAGCATGCCAGCCATTTACAGAGTCAGCATAATTGTTGTACTTGTCCCTCTGCCAAACATATGAATCCTCTGGCACACTTAGCCCAGCACACCTTCTATTTTGGTACACTTTCTTACCAATGATGTGGTGACAAGTATTTAGCAACTGGCTCCCCAGAGAAAGAGAGGAAATCCTGATTTATGGAATTAGTCTATTAATATGATGTAACTACTCTTCCCCTAGTCAATTTAAGCTACCAATCTGACATCATTGAACACAGATTTAGGATGAGATGGGCACCATTGAATCTTGCTAACTGGTGAGCTGATTCCAGGAGACCACTATAATCAAGCAGCCTCAACCCTATATTTTACAGCTTCAAATTCAACAGAAAGTAAAGAATGATTTTATGAGCCCAAACACATGTTATAATTTAGCATTTTTGTATGTTTAGAAAGGTTGAATTTATTTGCATAATTCCCTTTTCAGAAATATTCTTTGCTATAAGATAAGACTTATAAGATAACGCAATTCTTAAATCTTTCTTTCTTTAGGCTACAGGAGGAGTCGACCTCACTCACAGAGAAAGAAAAGAAGTGACTTGGACACCAGTGAATACATTTTCCATTGATTTGCTTTAAACAGATGTTGATTCAAAACAATTCGATTCAACAAATATTTATGAAATGTGTATGCTATTTGAGGAGCTCTACTTAAAGTATTCCACTATGTAATGAAAGGTTTCCTCTTTCTTCAATTATTCTTATCACAACAAATATTTTAGCAGCCTAAAGAAAACCTGGTGTAGGGAAATATTTATATCTCAAGATTTCATGAAAGGGGAGGGAAAAAGCTCACAGCAAAGAGCAAGAATGTAACAGCACAGTACTCATGGGGAAGCTGAAAGATTAGAACATGGAAATATTGTGATTCTAAGTCATGTTTGCTGCTCTTCTGTGGTGGATGAACTCAGTTTGAAATCATCCCAGCAATAACCCATGACAGAAAGTAAAAACAATTCCATCTGACCTCATGAAATTGAGATCATATTACCTTATTTGTGGCCCTCTTCCTTTGTCAGGGAAGAGTCAGCCAAGTCCTTCTGAGCGGTTCACTTATGTTTACATCCCCTTGTCTTTCAGCACTCAGGAAAAAATCTTTACTTTCCTCCTCAAATCCTAGCTCTATAACTCATTTATTCAACAGCATAAGCTCTCTTTGAGGAGGAACGAGACAATTTGATTCTATGCAAATTAAAGCTTCTTTCACCATTGCATCTTGATATGTAAAAATGTATACTGTCATATTGAATTATCCAGCTTGTTGAAATACAGCCATTGTATTTACCTTGGTGCTATAGATTGAATTGTGTCTCCCAAATTATTTTGAAGTACTAACTACTATACTTGTGAATTTGATCCTATTTGGAAATAGTGTTCTCTTTTTATATTAATGAGTTCAAATTGCAGGAGAGTGGGTCCTAAATCTAATGCCCTCTGAATGGTGTCTTAAAAAGAAGAGTGCATACACAGAGAGACAAAAACACACAGAGGAACACAGATGCCAAATGACAACAAAGAAAGATGATTCTACAAGCCAAGGGGTGCCAGCAGTTCCAAGAATCTAATATAGACTAACAAGCAACTTACCTCTAAGCCTAAGTTCCAAGTTTAAATATCTGAATTCTGAAAAAATAAATACCTAAAAAACCATAGAATTATTTTCCCACAGGTGTGTTTCTGTGATGCTGAAAGATATGGCATGGTATTTCAAATACCAACAAGCTATCCCTGGTGGACAGATTTCGATGGAGTTCTAGAATAAGAAAAATCAAAGGAAAGGGAATAAGTGATCCTCTCCTAGTGAATTAGTCATATGAGTAACAGTAGAACATTGTCTGATATAGCTCCAGAAGACGAGCCCCTCAGACTGAAAGGCTCTCAAAATACCACTGAGGAAGCGCTGCCTCCTCAAAGTAGAGTCTACCTTAATGAAGTGAATGGAACAAAGCTTTCTGAACTTTAATTTGTTAACAAATGGAACGTAAAATGAGGAGAAACAGCTGCAAATAATCATTGATAATCTGAACTTATACTGTACAAAGTATGAATCTAAGAAAGTTGACAGATATAAAAAATATAATGGAAAGCATAAAGATCTATATAGTAGGCATTAGTGAGCTAAAACAGATTGGTATTGGCTATTTTGATCAGACAATCATGGCTAAATATGCAATGAATGAAAAATATCATTCAGGGAATGAAAAATTTAAGAGAAATAGCTTTGCAGTCATAATCGAAAAGAACATTCAAGTCCATCTTGAAAAGCAATGTTGTCTGGGATAGGATAATATCAGTATACCAACAAGAAGCAGTTAATGCAATTATTGTTAATTGTGCACCAACCACTAAAGCCAATGATAAGAAATTGAAGAATTCCACCATGGTCTTCAGTCTGAAATTGACCAACCATGCAATCAACATTCACTCATAATTATTGGCAACTGGAACTAGAAAGTTGGAAATAAAACGGAAGGAATGTGAGATAGTTAAAGCTTATTAGGCTAACCTGGCCGATAAACAAATGTGAGGTTAACTGAAGGGCAGAGAGATAAATGGATCTGTGAGCCTCACATTTCTAATTCTAGGGTCTCTTGCTTTCCGATGGTCGGACCAGGATTCAGCTGCCTTAGCCAGTTCCCTGCTTCAGCTGGCAAGGCTCACTTCCTGCAAGACAT
>NW_022111373.1:18348338-18350621 GCF_000313985.2 Echinops telfairi
TCCCCCAGGGAGGAGGTTATATGTAGATCCTTGCTATCAGTTCCCCCTTTCCACCCCACCCTACCTCCACCCTCCCTGTATCGCCACTCTCACCACTGGTCCTGAAGGGATCATCCACCCTGGATTCCCTGTTGTCTCCAATTCCTAACTGTACCAGTGTACAGTTGGGATGTTTTCTTCATGTGCACTTACCCTTTATATAAAATTCTCTCTTATACATATGATTTTCTGTGGATTTGTTTCTCTAAAGTACCCAGACTAACACAGAATGGTAGTTATAAAATATGGCCTACTGTGATAGAAACAAAACTGGAGATTGCATGATAGGATTTTGCAAGACAACAACTTCTTTATTTCAAATCCTTTTCAAACAACATAAATGGTGACTATACATGTGGACTTCTCCAGATGGAATTCACAGGAATCAAATGGACTATACTTGTCAGAAGTAATGATGGAGAAGTAAATATCATCAGCCCAAAGAAGAAGACTGACTGTGAAACAATTCATATAAAAATTAATGCTAATGCTAAAGAAAATCAAAACAACTCCATAAGAGTCAAAATAGGAACTTCAGGGTACCCCAACTGAATTTAGAGAACATATCAAGAGAAGACTTAATGCATTGAACACTAAGGACTAAAGACCAGGCACATTGTAGGACATGAAGACCATCATACATGAAGAAAGCAAAAAGGTCATTAAGAAGACAGGGAAGAAAGAAAAGACCAAATTGATTGCCTGTAGAGATCTGAATCTTGCTATTGAATGTAGAGCAGCTGAAGAATAAAAGAACTGATGAAATAAAACTGAAAAAAAATTTTCAAAAGGTAGCTTGAGAAGACAAAGGACAGCATTATTGAAATATTCAAAGATCTGAATGAAAAAGCTAAAAAGGAAAAGCATGCTCCACGTTTCTCGCAATGAAAGAACAAAAGAAAAATTCAAATCTGATGTAGCAACATTGAAGGATTCTATGGCGGAAATATTGAACAATTCAGAAAGCATCAAAAGATGGAAGGAATACACAGAACACTGTATTGATCAACAATAAACCATTTAAAGAGGTAGCATATTGTCAAGAAGGAGTCCTGGTGGCTTAGTGATTATGCATTTGGCTGCACGCCACAGTCAGCAGTTCAAAACTACAAGCTGCTCTTCAGGAAAAATACTGGGTTTTCTACTCCCATAAAGAGTTACAGTCTTTAAAACTCACAGGGGGCAGTTCTATCCTGAGTTTTTTGTTTGTTTTGGTGGGGTTTTTGTTTTGTTTTTGTGGCTGTTTGTTTGTAGGGTTTTTTAATATATATTATCAAGAACATATATTGAATTCCGAAGTCCAACCTACTCTGAGGGCATTGGCACACACACACACACTAAATTCTCGAGGAATTGACAGAAAACCAACCGAAATGTTTTAAGACAATAGAAGCACTCACTAGTTTAAACCAGAAAACTGACGGGAAGAGAGGCCAATTTCAAAGAGCTATAACCCAACAGAATTATGAAATTATTGAAAAATGTTATCAATAGAAACCATTTTGCTGAAGATCATTCAAAAACAGTTGCAGCATTACAATGACAGGGAGCTGCCAGAAATTCAAGCTGAACTCAGAAGAGGGCATGGAATAAGGGATGGCGTTGCTGATGTCAGAAGGATCTTGGCTAAAAGCAAACAATTCCAGAACAATGTTTACTTGTGTTTCACTGACTATGCAAAGGCATTTACTGTGTGGATCATAACAAATTATGGATAACATTTTGAAAATGAGAATTCTGGAACATGTCATTTGCTCATGGGAACCGTGTACATAGACCATGAGGCAGTCGTTTGAACAGCACCAGGGAATACTATGTGGTTGAAAATCAGGAAAGGTATGTGGTAGGGTTGCATCCTTTCACCACACTTATTCAATAAATGTGATGAGTAAATCATCTGAAAAGCTGCAAAATATGAAGACGAATGTGCCATCGAGTGGAGGAAGGCTCATTAACAGCATACAATGTGTAGACAATATTACTTTGCTTGCTGAAAGGAAGGAAGACTTGATTCACTGGCTAATGAGGATCAAAGATGTCAACCTTCAATAAACACACAACTCAATGCAAAAACAAAAACACAAACAAAATCTTCAAAACTTGCCCCATAGACATTATTATGATAAGTGGAGAAAGGTTGACATTGTCAAAGATTTCATTTTACTTGGATTCATAATAAAAACAATTGGAATCAGCTCTCAATAATTAAAATGAATTTTACAGTGGGCAAATTTGTAGCACAAG
>NW_022111373.1:18354221-18372293 GCF_000313985.2 Echinops telfairi
GCCTCCTGGCAGGTGACTGGATTTCTGTTCATTTCTTTAGTCTCAGGCTTTCAAGTAAATGACTTCCAGATCCCTTCCTGAGACACCTTAATTGTGAAAAGTGAGGAAGGAGCATGCGCGCAGCAGCTGACTCAGTGGGAAAGAAAGATCAATGGGAAAGGCAGAGGGAGGAGCGGAAGACCTAGGCCCCGGGGAAGCAAATGTCCTTCTCTTACCAACAAGCATTCATTTACTCAGAAAAATTTGCCACACATACTTGACAAAGTTAGGATGTTCTATATAGAAAAATAAAAAAGAGAGTTCCATTTTTATTTATTTATTGCCCATATGTGCTTTATTCTCTCTCTATCTGTATGTATTTGCGTATGGTCACACACATACACACATCTGTAAATATGGGTAACACACAGACACACACACATATCCACATGCATATATGATGTCCGGGGGAAAGGACATCATACAGGGTAAAGGAGAGACGTCAGTGGAAAGAGGAAGAGCCGTAATGAGATGGACTGAGAAGACGGCTGCAGTCATGGCCTACACAGAACAATCGTGAGGCTGCACAGGACGTGGCCCTGTTGGTCTCTTGGACATGGGGCCACTACACATCTATAAAGCCAAACACCCAAACGCACTGCACCAGCTGGATTCCGACTCGTCCTCGCCATCCTATAAGCCATAGCAGAACTAGCCTTGTGAGTTTGGGAGACTATTAACTCTTTGTGGGAGTAGAAAACCCTGTTTTTCTCCTGAGGAAGGGCTGGTGATTTGAACTCTGACTTTGCAGTTAGCAGCCCAAAGCATAACCACTACACTGCCAGGCCTCCCTGTAGTTACCAAAATGTCCTTTAAGCTGGGGGTGGGGTGGGGTTATCGTGTACATTTTAATGAAAGTATTTACCTTCAAACTGTGGACACTTCACCCTCTTTCTGTTGCCCCTCCCACCACCAAAAATAACAAGTGGTCAGAGAGCACACACACCCTCCCCTAGATGCCTCACCCCTTCTCACCACTAAGGAATATTAGTTTCTCATCACTGCCTGTTCATAAAAATGAGAATATACAATCACTATTCTTGTGATTGACTTATTTCATTCAACATAATGTCCTCCAGGGTCCTCCATCCCAGATAGTCACATAACATTATCTCTGTGGCTGGTAATATTCATCCCATTGTATTCCGTTGTACGTATGTACCACATTTTTCTTAACCATTCATTTGTTGATGGGCATGTACGTTGTTTCCATCTTTTTGCTACGATGAATAGCACTGTGATGGAAATCTCATTCACTCCCATTGAGTTGATTCTGATGCACAGCAGTGGCAGGGTAGAACCGTAAGTCCTTATGCCAGTGGAAAGTCTTGCCTTTCTATGGTGCAGCGGGTAGTTTCAAACTGCTCATCTGTGGTCAGCCGCCCAACTCTGAATGAAAATAGGCACGCCTATTTCTGTTTGTGTCTCTTTTATTAGATCTCTAGGGGTTCTGATTAGAAGTGAATTCCTGGGGTGTATGGCAGCTCTACCTCAAGTTTTCTGAGGACCCGCCAAACTATTTTCCACAATGACTGTACCACTTTGCCTTCCCATCAGCAGTGGATGAGGGCTTCAGTTTCTCCACATGTCCTCCATCATTGTTCTTTCCTGTTTGTTTGTTTGTTTGTTTGTTTGTTTTTATCTTAGTCATCCTACTCAACAGAGTGAGATGGTATCTCATTGCACTTTGTAAAAGGTTCAAATAAAATGTTTCCGTGTCAGCCCACGTTCCTATTCCATACAGACAAAAGAGCAAACCACAGTATCTTCTACCCCCTCCTTTTGCGTGGCAGGGACCGTCCAGCTGGGTTGCCGGATCAACCTCCTCTCCCACTCTCACCATTCACATTCTCGCACACTGCTCCCCCTGCTCACAAGAAGAAAACACAAGGAAGGACGGAGTTCCTGGGTAAAGGAAAGCCATTACTCTTCTCCTACAACAGGACCCAGAGTTTTAAAGAGTTGGCAAGGACCTAGATGTTTCAAAAGTTCTTTACTTCTCCATAGTTCTAATCTTCCCTAGTTCTGAAAAACAAGCTCTAGCAATTTTTCAATTTGTAAAAATAATTTAAACCGTTTTATGCCCTTGAATACATATTAATTTTGTTTTAATCTTGAGTAAATGTCTGAAGTAAAATCTGAAAGTAAGACCAAACCAAAACAAACAAAAACAACAATTCTACCTTAAGTAGAAAAGCCAAGGAAAAGTGTTCATCCACCTTCCGTTAAGCTCATTACAGTCCTGGGATCTGTATTTCTGCATAGGCTGGGCAGATCTGTGGCAGCCTGGAGACTATAGACATGCATATCTGCTATCACAGCTTACTCGGTCCACTCTTTCAGCCCACAAGCTTGAATGCCTCGTTTCACTCTGTCACTTGGAACTGTGCTCCAGTAAGAGTTCCTAGGCATGTGTACAGAGTCATAGTGAGTGACAGTTTAAACCAAGAAATCGGTTCTTAAGCTATGAGATAAAAAGCAATGCACACAACAAAACAGAATCATATTTCACGTTAACCAAGGCTTTCATTAAGAACGTTAGAGTAAGTGTACATCCTGGGTGTGGCAGCTAGCACGGCGGCCCACAGCAGGCACAGAACCAATCCCTGAAACTGAAAGGCATCACAGAACTTGCCATGCTAAACAGAAGAAAGCGAAGGGCAAAGACAAAGTGAAGCTTCTGCAAGGAATAGGAAGGGGACAAAAGAATGAGAAGGGGAAGCCCCGCAGCCTGGACAAGTGGACTCCGGCTTAGGCAGCCTTCACGGAGGCGCAGGAGAAGTGGCAATTGGAAAGGAGGCTGAAGACAGTGTCCAGACCCACAAGCAGAGAGTGGAGGATGTCAACAGACACCTGGACACACAGAGCGCTGCAACATCACCAAAGTCAGCTGGACGAAGTGGACAGGAAGCAGAGGTCACCCCTTGTCCCTTTGGCATTTTCCAGCATTCTGGTGCCCATGCCTGCGCATCTTCTGCTACACCTGTTTTTAGAGCTGTCCGCTCATTCTGGACCTTGATTAAAGTGAGACTACCCTTGCATTCAATCTTGGGTTCTTGGAGGTCTATAGAAGATAGCAACTTTTTTCGTGCAGACTAGAAGCTTGGCAAGTTGAGGTAGAAGCTCAAGTTGTTTCCTGGTAAGTGCCACATAGGAATGTTAAATTTTCCAAGATGCATTTAAGTCTCTGAGGCCCATCAGCCAGCTCTCTTTGCTTGGAAAACTGACTCCCATGTCCATGGGCTGCCCTTCTAAGCGCTTGTTAGTTTGGGGCTTAAGCACTTCTACTCAGGACCTGGGAAAGCTATTCACAGCTTCAGGCCCACTGACCACCTCCACAGCCCGACTTCTTGGGCGGCAGAGGACAGCCACCTACAAGGATAGAGCATGCCATGTATCCCTTTCTGAGCCCATGACTGGTTTGCAACCCCTTCCCCAGTTTCCCTATTCCAGACATTTCTAATGCGTGTCACATTGGCCCCCATGCCGGTATTACTAATTGAGCACAGCTACCATTGTATTGGATCCAAGACACTGCCTGACTCTCCCTCACCCAGGGCTCCAAGCAGTTCTCAAGTGATTATTCAGAGTTTACACAAGAGCTAGAGCCTGTTGGGGTGACAGACCCAAGGCTGAACTCTAGGAGGCAGATGGATAAGGTCAAAGAGTAGGACCCTGTCACTGGTGTTGGGGATCAGAATCTCAGGGGAACCGTGTTTATTAGATGAGGCAGAGCCTGCCTTTACGACTGGGAGAGGCTGTCTTGCTGACATGGCTTCTGAAAAGGTAAGGATAAGACAAAAAGCAAGCCTTGGGCTTGAAGCAGTTGTATGTCGACCACAGAATAAAGTAACAAACAAGCATTCTAAAAGAAAAAGAAGGTTAGAGAAATGTTTCTGTTGTCTAAATTACCAAAATCTTAGACCCAACTCCTCACTTTTTTTTTTTTTCGTTAAACTAGATTTAGCCTCAAATTGCTTGACCCCAATGGAAAATGTGATTCTTGAAAAGTAACCTCGTGAATAACAAGTAAAAGAGAGCAGGATCCATAAACGTGTCCAGAACACATAAATGTGTCCCCAAACTTAGTGAGAGGTTATAAAACCAGAAACTCCTCGCTTGTCCCCTAGGAAACGGGCCGCCACTCAAAGCCATGTGACTAACCAGAAGGGTAGGACCAGGTTGCAAAATCCAACACCAGACAAGAAAGCATTGGGAGACATCTTGGTCCTGAAGATTTACAGCTTCTTAGAGCTGGTACTTTAACAAATGCATGTATGCTGTTCTTTTTCTGTAATAATTTGTAAATTATCAAGGGCTCATGAGGGAGGGGGGAAGGGGGAAGAAGGGGTAAAAATGAGGACCTGAAACCGGGGGCTTAAGTGGAGAGCAAATGTTTTGAGAATGACGAGGGCAATGAATGTACAGGTGTGCTTTACACAATTGATGTATGTATGGATTGTGATGAGTCGTATGAGCCCCTAATAAAATGATTGAAAATAAATAAATATATATATATACCACATTCCTAATACAACCATAAATTTTATGCTCTGCGAATTTTGGACCCTGGATTTTGGCATGCAGTCAAGAGAGGCAGGTAGCGCTGGCTGGTGCGGAAAAGCAGAGCCGCACAAGGGCGTTCCATTAACAGAGATAGTGGGTCTCAGAGACGAGAACGGAAGGGTTGCCTGCTGAACAATGAGGCTACTCCATTGTGAGGATTGCTACCAAGATCGGGAGGCAACGTGTGTATGGATTGTGGAGCGGAAAACTCATTTGTTCTGCAAACTATCACCCCAGGCCCAATAAAAAGGGTGGGGTCTTTTTTTTTGTTTTATCCTTTAATTACATGCCATATCTCCAACATGGTATCATTCTATAATTTCCTGAAAACAAATGGACTTGTCAATCTGTTCTGCAAACTCTTCGGTTCTTCCCTCATTAAGCAGCATTTCCCCTCAGCTCCCTTGCCACATTACAGCGCTGACTAACCTCAGCAGAACAAAGCCAGGCAGGAGCCGGCAAGCGAAGGATCAAACAAGTCAGGGCAGCACAGCGGTTGTGTGTCAGCAGGCCGGATAATTCAATATTACAGCCTCTGCCTCTGCACGCCAAGCTGCAAAGGGCAGTCAAGCCATTTCCTTCAGAAAAGCAAACGGGCTCTTTCCTCCATAAAGCGAGACTATGCTGTGAAGTAAATGCATTATGGGACTAGAGCTTCAGGGAGGGGGCGGGAAAGGATGCTTTTCCTAAGTGCTAGAAAACAAAAGATTCAGACATGTGAACAGCGCCAAAGAACCTGGCTGACTTCCCTGTCAGAGGAAGAAGGCCACTAATAAGGTAATAAGCTTCCCATTTCATGAAGTCAGGGACCCGGAAATGGAAACGGTTTCTCTCTCTGCTGTGGGTCATGGTCAGGGTGATTTCAAGAGTCATCACCAGGGAGCTCAGCCACCACCACTAGCTCCGCAGGAGCAGACTAGTCCTTGCCCTACTTCCTGCTTTCTGACCTCCCAAGTGCTTCAAGTTAACTGGAATACACATGGGCTCTGCTTTGGGGGTTGTTAACTTTCTCCTCCTCCCTGCAATTTTAGTAAGTAAATACTTACTTTCCCCATCTGTTTCTTCTTATCAGGCTTCAGCATCTAATGGATTGTTGAGAAATGGAAATCTCCTCATTAAGAGCTAGAGTGCCTTAAATAGGGTGCATGTTCCCTAAAGTTTGTGGATTGAACTTTGATTAACAAACATCTTTTTGAGGCAGAAGAATGATAAAGAAAGAAAGAAAAAGCCTTTGATCAGGGGTCATGCTGCCTCTACTGCCTGATTTTCAGTGAGATTCACTCCTGCGGTAGTCCAAACAAAGATCCACGCATGATTTTTTTATAAGAAAACTGTGTTTCAGCTTTATGTTAAAGAGAAAATATTTTTCATCTTTCAGTTAAAAAAAACAAAACTCACTGCCATTGAACCGATGCCAACTCACAGTGAGTGACCCTGTAGGACCGGGTAGAAATGCCCCTGTGAGCTTCTGAGAAGGTAACTCTTGTTCGCCAGCCTGGTCTTTCTCCCGGGGAGTGGCTGATGGTTTCAAACGTGCAGTTAGCAGCCCAATGCGTAACCACTACAAGGCCGCAGATAGGAAATGGCAGCTCCTCTCTGAATGCCTTACCCTTGCCCCTGTCCTTGGTTTCCAAAAACAACGCTACCCCCCATCATCCTGATTACAGAAACTTTTATCATTTCTTTTCTTTGGTCACTATCGTGGATGGACGCTTGCTCCACCCTAATCCTTTTGAGCGGCACTTCACTGGATGCGAACGGAGAGGTAGCTGAGAGCGCTGTTTCTCTGACTCCCTGGTCGCAGTACAGCCTGGATTCCATCATGGGCAGCTCTTCTTCACGGAGAGGCACTGGCTGTGACTTGGCAGGCAAAGTCTGGCCTTGCGCTGTGACTGTCTTACACTGGCTAGTACAACCATGGGGGCTATTCCGGGTTAGACTGTGCTCCCCCTCACCGAGTCATGTGCTGGAGTTCTAACCCCATACCCATGGACGTAATCTTGTTTCAAAACAGGGAAATGAGGTTTCCTTTGTTATGTAAATTAGATCATCCCTGAGTACTATGCATTCTAAATCTAAGCATTTCTGTGCCATCCAAATTGCAGAATGGGCACAGAGACACATAACACAGGGAAAGAGAGGGGCTCATCTTATGAGGATCACCTACAAGCGACAACGCACCAGGGATTGCTGGCAGACCCCAGAAGCTAAAAGAGAGGTTCACAGGAAGACTCAGAACAGCTGAGCCCCTGGTTTACACTTTTAGCCCCCAGTACTGTGAGAACATAACTTTCTGTTCTTTAAGCCATGTATTTATAGCATTTGTGTGATAGCCACATTGGGAAACTAATGAGGGTGGGCAGGATTAATTTTTCTGCAGCCGTCATAATAAAAGATCCAGAGCCTGATCCTTGGTATCGTGAATGTCAAGAAGCCAAGAAGACCAAAGGCATCAGTCCGTGTGGTGCGTATCTGAGGTGGTATCCTGGAGCAAAGAGCTGCATGACTTTCCTCTAAGAACAAAGCTATCAACCACCTTGATGGGCAGTTCCTGGTACTGTTCCAATTTATCCCTAGAAGCTTAGCCAAGAGGTTAGCTTGTTCCTGGACTTCAGACTATTTTGTAAGCACCTAATTACTTCCTACTTAAACTAGCTACTAAAATATTTCCCTCTTCACATCTTTTTCCTGCTACCCTTTCTTTGATTTTTTCAATAGTCAGGCATGTTAAGAGGGGGAGAGAGGGGTTTCTGAGAACATCAAAAAGCTTTCTATAATATGATCTCTGTGTGGATCCACTGTAGCATGGCATTTTCACAGTGAGCTACAGATTGATAGAAAGAAGTTCCTGTCGCTCAGAATGCAATAAGCCTGTCCTGGAGGTGAGCAGGACAACTGAGCAGATAACCAGACTGCTGAGAACAAGAAAACAAGAGTAAGTAGAAAGAAGGGAAAATACCCACTTCAAACAGGTTCAAGCTAAGAAACAAAACCCTCTTCTCCTAGCCTAAGGAGACAAGTCTCTGAGAGAAGTCCCATACTTAGCAAGGGGCTGCAAGCAATACGAGAGAGATACTGTATTGGTAGGTGGGGGCAGATGGACCTAAAGGCAACTGCATAGGGTTTAAACACAAGAGTGATCATGAGAGAGCAGTCAAGGGCAGTGACAAAAGAACCAAGAGAAGTCATGAACAGGAAGATGTCTGAGGTCCAAATAAAGGGTGGATGCAAATTTCAGAGCTTTTGCAGCAACCAGCCAAGGTCAATCGTCAACATGTGCCCCAAGCCCAGTTCGACTAGCCACAACACGGTGGGCATCTGCTGAGGATGTTCAGGGACTGGGCACATCAAGGAGCATCAATGCAAGTACCTCAAGGACAGAAAATGAGGCTCAGCCAAGTGGGATGCAAACCTCGGACAGAGGTCTGCAGCCCTTACATGACTTTCCTAGTGCCAGGTTGTCCTGTAAAAAAAGATCTCGCCTTAGGAGGAGAGGAGGAGACATGGAGAGGTAAAGAAAGCAAGAAAGACCAAATTTATATAAAAGGAAAAGAAGGGGAAAAAAGTGATTGTGATAATATTTGGATTTGGCTAAAAAAAAAAATCACTGGATTGGGCAGGATATATTGCCTGATCTCGGCAGAATGGAACAGAATAGGTGACTAAATACAAACTGAGCTTAATGATAGAAAATAGAGATCTTTATTATTTTTACACATTACAGTACATAATTCTGATCCTGAAGTAATAACCGAGCCTCACAAACAAGTTGCCCAAGGACTAACAAATTACATGATGCATACAAAGCAGTACCCAAAAAATACATTTTTTCCAAAGCCATAAATTTAAATATTTTGACAAAACAACCATATCACCTTTAAAGTACTTTTCATTACACTTAATACATTTGTCAAATCTGTGATTCCATTCTTGGACATTTTTTTCAAACCTATCTGTTCGGAAGGCTGACAACACCTCCCTCATTTTTTTTCTTCACCTCTTCTACGTAGTCAAATCACAGTCCTTTCATGTCCCTTTGAATTCATGGAAACAAAAAAAGTCACATGGAGTGAAGTCAGGTGAGTAAGGGATGCTGAGAGAGGCATGCTGCGTTTTACCAAAACCTGGTGAACTGAGATGGCTGCGTGAGCAGGTGCATTGTCATGATGGCAAAACCAGTCCCCCGTGTGCCACAAACCAGGCCTTTTTTGTCACACACTGTTACACAAGCTTTTCAGAACCTCTAAATAGATAGCTTAATTAACAGTCTGACCCAGTGGAACAAACTTCAAATGCACTATCCCTCACACATCAATAGAGCAAATGAGCATTGTCTTGATCTTTGATTTCACTTGACAAGCTTTTGGGGGTGAGGTGACATGATGATGGTGCCTTCTACTGACCCGATTGATGTTTGCTTTCAGGGTGGCAAGAAGAGCACCATGTCTCCTCATCAGTAATGACATTGGGAACAATGTCTGGGTCACTTAGGAACTGTTCTTTCAAAGCACAGCATGTTTCCACTCTACACTCTTACCTAGTGAGTCAAAACCCAAGGCACAAATTTCACAGCGACCTTTCTCATTCCCAAATCTTCCATTAAAATTCACTAAACAGAGCTCAAAGACGGTCCTGATAACTTCCCCATCTCTTCAGTGGTCCATCATCAGTCTTCAAACACAAGCACACCAATGTCAATATTTTCATCCATTCGGGGAGTTGATGGACAGCCAGAAAAAGGTTTGTCATCCATTCACATTTCACCTTTTTATGAAAGAGAAAACCACACCTACACTTGAGTTTTTCCCATAGCGCTGTCCTTGTAAGCTGTATTCAACATCACAACAGTTTCTGCAGCATTTCTCCTGAGGAGGAAACAAAATTTCCTTTTCTCTTATATCTACCATCACAAAAAGCAAAAACAAAAAACAAGATTTGAGCAAAACTACTTTTACGAAAAAGTTAACTGTGACCAGAGACAACCTTCCCACACCACGCAACTGGGTGCACTACCTCAGAGCGAGTTGCTCAACGCTTACCTTTCAGGGAAAATGGGTCCTACAAAAGCTCCACCCAGAGGATCCTTTTCTGTTTTGAGGGGATACCCCCTCGTATGTGCGTGTTATATGTATATATGTGTACATAGATATGTGTGCATGTGTTTGATTTGTGTGTTTTTGTTACATATGAGTGTGTTATAAAAAATACACATATTTTTTGTTTGTGGCCAAGTCAATTCTGACTCATGGCAGCCTCTTGCATACAGAGTAAACTGCCGCATAGGGTGGTCGTTGTTGTTTTAAGATCCTTTTCTTGGGGGCTCTTATAGCTCTTATAACAATCCAAGCATATTTGTGCATATGTTGCCATCGTTATGTCTAAACATTTACATTCTAATTGAGCCCTTGGTATCAGCTCCTCTTTTTACCCTCCCTCCCCCTCATGGCCCCTTGATAAATTATAAATTATCAAGACTGACTGTTTAGAAACCTATCACCAGGGCTGTCTGCCAAGGTGCCTTTGGGGGGTTTGAACCTCAAACCTTACAGTTGAGCACTTAACCCTTTGCACCACCCAAAGACTCCATATTTATTTTAAAAGTATATCTTTAGGTAATAAAGATATGATAAATTCATATATGGATAATTAGTCTTTCACAAACTATCGTGAATAACCACTTCAAATATTTTCTCCGTTTCTCAAACACTGGTTTATGTAGACAGATATTGATTATTGTTGTTTGCATTATGAATGAGAAGGGGAGAAGAAAATTCATCTCACCAAAATCTAGATTTTTTTTTTTGCAATAACTAGAATTTTCTTTCCAGTCTTTTTCCTAACAATATTTTCAAGTTCGTGAAAACAAACAATAAAAGGGTGGGGAGGGGCGCAGAATCCAACTATTTGGACCTAGAATAGACAGACGTTGTTATAAATTACAACTATCCAAAATTTCCCTTCTTAGGTTTAAGCCACTTAATCCCTGGCTAACTCACATTGAAAATGTGGGCTATTGGACAGTCTTCAGTCCTACATTCTGAAACAAGAGCTGTGCAAGCAAGGTGGTGTTCAGTATTTTCCAAATTCCAGCACAACACGATCTGAGTGTGACATATAACTTAATTATCAAGAACTTTCCCATGGCATTTTCTCCAGCCATTCCTGTGACTAAATCTGGATGCACTGTTTTTTTAATGGTCCCAATTGGAACCTATTCAAACATGCCTATTCCAGTTATGAAAACCTCTGCCCACAGCACCTGAACCCAATCATCGAGCCTTATCGCAGGCATCTCATTACACGTAGGCTCTCTGCAGCACCTATCGCCCAGATTCTGTGCTCTAGCTCTTTGCCCATCAGTCCATCTCAGAAGCTAAGGGGGCTTCTATGGTTGCCAGCTGTCAGTTCTGAGTCAAAGTACTGGAGCTGATCCAGGCCAGACTGAGAGCCCAGAACCAAGTGCTACCAGCCAAGCAGTGCTTGGTTTTAGCTTGATTGCTCTACTGAGTGCTTCAAGAGCAGAGTCAATGCCACGGAACACGGTCTGGTTGGTCTTTCCATAATACGCTCTGCCATTATCAAACCGCCGAAGTGGGGACTTTGCCCAGAGGACCAGAAGTGTGCTTCACCCTAGCTTCTGTGCTTCTTTTTATGCATCAATTATTACAGTCAAAACCCCAGAAATTCCTTTACACGTTCTGTTTGTCTTGCTAAGCACATAATATAGAACCTTAAACTGATTAAGCATGCAATAAATATTTGTTAAATAAGTTAATGATAGAATTAATCAGCAAACGAAGAATTCCTGTGTAAAAATACACTTAATCTAAAAGCCTGCTTTCGTTAACCTAAGGAGTGATTGTTGCTTTCTCTGCGGAATCTCCATGACAGCTGAGCCTCTGTTCGCGTATCCGGAAAATTGGTGGGCCTGCAAAGCCTTCAGCACGGCTCAGTGCAGTGGGTCTCACTCCTGCGTGCTCCATTCCCCTTTGGCCAAACCAACCACACCCCAGAATTTCTCTGCCGGCAAGCTCCCTGCGTTTGAGGGTACAATGGATTCTGTGTGTTTGAGAACAAAGCCATTGCCTGCTACGTGAGCAATGAGGGGCTGCGGGGAAGAACTCCGGAGCTGTGCGGACAGCGCCTCCGGCCCCACGACCTGGATGTTCCCGACCTGGGGCATCAGCAAGCCACAGAGGACGCCGAGGAGGAGGTGAGGCGAGTGCCGGGCCTGCTGGATGTTCCCTTGAAACGCAGGGCTTCCCTGGTGGGTGACCGAGTGACCCTGGCTGACATCACAGTGCCTGCACCCTGGCGTGGCTCTACAAACAGGTCCTAGGACCTTCTTTCTGCCAGGCCGTCCCAATACCAACCGCTGATTCCTCGCCCGCATTGACTAGCCCTGGTTCCAGGCAGTGTGGCAGGAGGTGAAGCTCTCTGAAAAGCTGCTACAAAGTTTGCTGAGCGCGGGCCTAAGGAGGACAGACCTCGGACCCGGAGAAGCAGAAGGCCCAGGAGGAGCAGTAAGAAGAGCAGAAGGCAACGGCTCATGGCCCTGAGGAGGAGGTGGACGAACACAGGCAAGGCACTGGCCGGCAAGTCCAAGGCCAAGGACACCTTTGCTCACCTGCCCAAGAGTCCCGTTGTGCCAGAGGGGTTTAAGCAAAAGAACTCCAACAAGGACACCGTCTCGGTGGTGCCGCCCCATTTCTGGTCCCCATGCCAAGTGCCGCTTCCCTGGGAAGCTGACTCTGACGTGCACGAGCAGCAGCATCTCCGATACGTTCCAGCACCATCCTCTTTGGAACCAACTACAGCAGCTCCATTTCCAGGGTCTGGTCTTCAGAGGCCAAGCATCTACCTTCCCCCTGAGCCCAGATGGGCAGGTGGATGGACACTGAATCGCTCACATGGTGGAAACCGGATCCTAGCAGCGAGGAAACACAGACACCGGGCCAAAAGTGCTTCTCCTGAGAGGGGGACTTCCAGCACATAAGCAAAGCTTTCAACCAGCACAAGACCTTCAAGTGACCGATGGGGGTGATTGTTAAGATCTAAACCGGCATCCTCAAGCTTTAGGTAAATAATCTGGCGATCATGTTATAATGCAAATTTTTCATCTAAATTTGTGATTGGGTCTGAATTTCTGCTGATCTGAAAAGCTCCCGGGTGAAGTTGCTGGATCATACCACATGTCAGTGACAACACTGGTCTGATAATTGGTCTAACCATTATTAGAAACTAAGTACACTTCTCTGGTCAAACAAATTGTTCTGTGGTTAAGAATATATACGTCCTGGCACATAATAAGCTAGCAGTAAATAAACATTAGGTCAGAATTCCATCAGGAAGAGAATGAACGTGTCTTGTGGTTAGATGCTGCCGAGCCCATTCCAACTCGCAGTGACCCGATGTATAATTGAGCAAAATACTCCGCTGCCCTCGGCCGTCCTCGCAATCTCGGCTTCTTCAGCCCATTGTCGTGGCCACTGTGTCCATCTTCCTCGCTGCCACTGACTCGCTAGTCTACCAAGCATAATGTCCTTCTCCAGGAACTGGTCTTTCTGGGTAGCATGAAGGCTCATGATGTGCCCTCCTGAGGAGCCTCCTGGCTGGCTGTCTTCCAAAACAGACTTGTTCATTCTTCGGGCAGTCCTTGGTATGTGGAATGTTCTCGACCAACACCATAACTCACAGACACGCATTCTTCTTCTCTCTCCCTTATTCAGTGTCCAACTGTCACATGCATATGCAGTGACGGAGAATAAAATGGCGGGGTCAGGATCCCCTTGCTCTTCAAAGCAAAATCTTTGCTTTTGAAAATCATAGAGGTTTTATTTGCAGCACACTTACCCAGGTATATGTTGTTTGATTTCTTGTCTGTTGCTTCCATTGGTATTGATTGTGGACCCAAGTAAAATGAAACCCTTCACAACTTCAATCCTTTCTCCATTTATCATGACGTGATTAATTAGTCCAATTGTACGGAGGTTTTGTGTTTTCGTTTTTATGCTAACCAGCACACTATACTGATGTCTGGAGCTTCAGTTGTTCTTCCTTTTCAGGAGTTAGGATTTGTATCATCTACTTTTCACAGGTTACTAAAGAGTTTTCCCCAACTCCGATGCTATGCGCGCCTTCATATAGTTCAGCTTCTTGGATTTATTCAGCATTCCTTCCACTTTACCAAGCACAGTGTCCTTTTCCAGGTACACCCATGATACAGAGCTTCCCTGATTTTGAACCAAAACATATTCTCTTCCTCTGTTTGAATGTCCGGTTTAACATACAGGATCTGAATCAACACAATTATGTCTTCTGGAATTCCCATTCTTCAGAATATTATCCATAAAAAGTTATCCATAAAAAAAAATTTTTTTTAAGTTATCCATACAATCGAAGGCCTTTTCATTGTTAATAAAACAATGAAACATTTCTGGTACTCACAATTATTTGTCAAGATCCATCTGATACTTGCAATGATACCTTTTATTTCACATCCTCTTTTAAATCCTGCTTGAATTTCTGGCCATTCCTTGTACTGCTGCAATCATTGTATATTCATCTTCAACAAAAGTTTACTTGTGCGTAATATCACTGATATTATTAGATCATTTCTTCATTCTATTGGATCACCTATCTTTGGAAAGGGATGGACACAAATATGATCTCTTTCAGTCAGTTGGCCAGGTAGGTATTTTCCAAATTTCTTAGTCTAGATGAGTGTGTGCTTCTGGTGCTGCATCAATTTGGGGAAATATTTCCATTGATATGCTATCAATTCACAGAGCTTTATTTTTCACCAATGTTTGCAGTTCAGTTTGGACTTCTTTAAATGGCTTCAATTCTTGATCATATGCTACTCTTGAAATGAGTGGAAATCAGCCAGGTTTTCTGATTTGGGGTTTTTGTTTGAGTACAGTGATTTTTTGTACTCTTTCCATGTCCTTTTGATGCAAAATTGAACAAGAATGCAATATTGCATTGTTCAATATTTGACTTATAGAATCCTTCAATATTGTAACTTGAGGCCAGAATTTTTTCTTCAGTTTATTCAACCAGAAAAATGTCAAAGGTGTTATTTCCTTTTAATTTCCTAACTCCAGATGTTTGAACGTTTCATCACAACATTTTACTTTGTCTTCTATACCGACCCTTTGAGGTCTTCTAGTTGGTCCTTTTACTTTATTTCCTCTATTTGCTTTAGCTATCTTACCTTTAAGCACAACTGCTAGACTCTTCTTGACATCCAGTCATTATGGCCTTTCTTTTCTTGTCTTTTTAATGAGTTTTCATTTCTTCATGCATTGTATCTTAAATGTCATACCACAACATGCCTCGGTCAACAGTCATCAGGCTTCAAATAGCCCCATTTATTCTTGAAATGGTCTCTAGTTCAAGTGGGATATACGCAAGGTCACATTTTAGCTTTCAATTGAATATTTATTTTAAACTTCTTAATTTATTTTAAACTTCGATTTGACTTACATGAGAGCAATTTATGGCCTTCTAATTTTGTTCAGATTCAGCTCGAAGTGGAATATGAGCAATTTCTGATCTGTTCCACTGTTGGCCTTATTATGACTGATGACATGAACTTCTCCAGTATCTTTTTCCAGAACTTGATTTCTCTGTGTTCCATCCAGTGATGACCATGTGTATAGTTACGATTAATGTTGGAAAGGGGTATTACTTATGAGTTAGTTATTAGTCTTCCAAAATTCTAGCATGTGATCTCCTGCACCATTTACAAAGGCCATATTTTCCAACTGTACAGGTTCCAAATGAGCACAATTAAGTGTTTTAGAATTATGACTTATCTAGGAAATTTTAAGTAATCAAAATAAAATGGAATGCATAAAGATTGATTTTTTTCTTAATTCTTTCAGGTTGAGATCGGCTGAGAGTGTTCTTCATTCTTACCTTTTAGTTTTGTAACTCCAAATTTTTGCACATTTCATTATAATAGTTTACATTTGCTTTAGATACTTTATGCTCAAGAGCAAGTTTCAGAGTCTCATCTGATATCCATTTTAGCATTTTCTTTCTTTTTTGTCTTTTTAATGACCTCTCGCTTTCTTCAAGCATGATTTTTTATTAATAAATTATTTTATTGGGGCTCTTACAACTCTTATAACAATCCATACATCAATGGTATCAAGCACATATGTACATATGTTGCCATCATCATTTCCAAAACATTTTCTTTCTACTTGAGCCCTTGTTATCAGCTCCTCCCACTTTCATGAATCCTTGATAATTTATAAATTAGTTTTCTTTTCAGTTTTACACAGTCCGCTGTCTCTCTTCACCCATGTTTCTGTTGTTTGTCCCCTGGGTTGGGTGATGGTGGTAGTTTGTTCATCGGTCATTGTGATCAGTTCCCCCTTTCTCCCCCTTATCTCCCCCCACATTCCCCCCTACCCTCATGGTAACGCTACTCTCATTATTGGTTCTGAGGGGTTTATCTGTCCTGGATGCTGTGTGTCAAGAGCTCTTATCTGTACCAGTGTACCTGCTGTGATCTAGCCAGATTTGTAAGCTAGAACTGGGGTGATGATAGTTGGGGAGAGGAAGCATTAAGGAGCTAGAGGAATGGCATGTGTTTCATTGGTGCCATAGTACACCCTGAAAGCAAGATTTTCTTGATGTCATTTCATAACTCATCTGGCCTTCAGTCATTAGTGTGCAATGTGTCAAATCTGTTCTTAAGATGCTCTCTGAATTCAGGTGGGATATCCTCAAGGTTTTATTTGGATCCCATGGACTTATTTTAATTTCTTTAGTTTCAACCTGAACTTGCAATCCGTGGACCCAGTGGGGGTGGGTCCCTGGTCTTGTTTTGTCTTTGTATTGAGCTTATCCATTGTCTCCTCCTATAGGTGTAGTCAATTTGATACATGTACATTGCATCTAGTGAGGTCCATATGAATAATCACCATTTATACTGTTGAAAAGGGGGCATTTGCAATGAAGAAGTCATTGGCTTCACAAAAATTCTATCAAGTGGTCTACAGCTTCATTCCTATCACCGAGGCCATGTGTTCCAACTACTGATCATTCCTTTGTGTCCTATTTTTGCATTCCAATCACCAGTAATTATCAATTTACCTTGATTGCATCTTTCATCAATTTCAGACTGAAGAAGTTGATAGAATTCTTCAGTTTCTTTATCACTAGCTTTACTGGAAGGAGACTTGGTGACTCAGTTAATTATGTGTTGGACTGCTACTGCAAGCTGAACCCCTAACATTTGAAAGCACTCAAACCATGACTGAAGAAGAGCTGGTTCCTCAAAATACAGGTGAGTTTAATGGCCTTCATTTCCAGCAGGGGCATGGCTCAAATGAAAAGAAACAGCTCCAAACATCTATTAATAATCCTAACATGGAACGTCTAAAGTATAAATCTAGGAAAAGTGGAAGTCATAAAAAATGAGTTGGAACTCATAAATATGCATATATGAGTCATGACTGAGCTAAAATGGGTCATGGTCATTTTGAATCAGAAATTCATATGGTTTCCGATTCCATTCACAACACAATTGTAAGTGATTGTATGCTTTATTTCTACAAATCGATATATTTAGTCTCTAACACTTTTTGTCCATCAATTTTTACAGCATTTAATTCATTAAGAAGGTAAAACATATTACTTTGTAGTTTGTTTCTGAAATTCTTTTAGGTCTGATCTGGAATTTGTTATCTCCTCTTTAGTCATGCATTATTAATAGACTTTCAATGTGGATTCATTTGCGTAATCTGACATTTTCTCCTACAAGAACTCTAGGAATATTAACATCTCAAGACTAATTTTGTATCAATTAAAGTTGTATACATGCATAAGTATATCAAATTCTACATCAATTAGATAAGAAAAGACTAGAGAAAGAAACCATAATTTTTGTAGTTGACTTTTCAGGGTATAAAACTTTGAAAGTTCCTACATTAACAAGCACCTGTAAATTTAAATGTCTCATTTCATCTACACCCATCATCTGTATTCTTTATCAATTATAACCAAGTCCTTTGATAAATGAGATCCATATTCATCTCTAAGGCTGTCAGAACATCAACTCATACTTGTTTCTCCAGTTTTCAATATCCATACCCATTTCCATTATGGATTCCTTTTGATTCCCGTTACTTTTCAGGGATTTGTTCTGTGTCTTTCCAGAATTTGAAATATTTTATAATAGGAATATTTTTAATGTATTTAGATATCCAACTATTACAGATTTTTATGAACCTGGTAATAGTTATTATGGAGCACTCTTGATATAGTGATTACACTGGGTTTCTAACTTCAAGATGTGCTATTCAAAACTTCCATCCACTCCGGGGGAGAAAAAGAAGGCTTTCTACTCCCATTAAGAGTTACTGTCTTGGAGGAAAGTCAAAGGAAATAGAGGAAAGAGCTGGGAGGCAAAGGGCAATTATAGAGGTCCAGATAAAGATATGTACATAT
>NW_022111373.1:18377320-18388175 GCF_000313985.2 Echinops telfairi
CCACTCATCTCATCTATACTTTTACCATCAACATATATTTCTTGATGTTAGTGTTATTATTCTAAATCATGTGTTAGCTGTAATTATATGTCTTTTCCCTGTAATTTTATTTGCATTTTTTCTCTTCTTGTCTAGTCTAGATCAATCTTGGTAACATTGTGTATCTCATAAATATTTCTACCCGATCTTGATTTGGTCCTGTACTAGAGAAATTTAGAGACATAATAATGAAGTTAATTTCTTCCAGAGATTTTGTTTATTAGAGTTTTTCTATAACTTTAACTATGTAGCTATCATAAGAAAACTCAAGAATTTATTTGTGACTAGATTGTGCTCCCACCACTTGTCTGTCATTCTGTCATACTGTGGTGGGCTGTGTGTCTCTGGGATGTTGGAAGTTATGTCGCTGGTATTTCAAAGGCTGGCAGAGTCATTCAAAATGAGGCGCTTTCAAAAGAGCTTCCAAACCAAGGAGACACAACGAAGGGCCCGAGTGCCCATGTCAGCAGAAGTAGCCACTGAAAACCACTGCATAGTTTTGAAACAGTTTCAGGTACTGAATATCTAATGAATGTAAGCAAAATTTGGTTTGAAACAGTGCCAGAGGATGGTCCCCTCGAGTCCAACAGCCCCCAGAATGTGACTGAGGATGGGGCTGACTTCTCAGAGTGGAGTTGATCACGGTGATGTGTGTCTGGTAAAACCTGTGGGAATGGACCCTTCGGTAAATTCATTTACTGATGAGACTTGACTCAAAGTAAGGAGAAACAGTTACCGAAATCTGATAATGATCAGAATGTGGAATGTAGCAAGTATGAATCAAGGAAAATTGAATGTGGCCAAATAGGAAATCGAATGCATAAAAAGCAGTATCATCAACATCAGTAAGCTGAAATGGACTGGTGTTGGCCACTTTTAATCAAAACATCATATGATTTACTATGCTGGGTGTATTGGTCCGAATTAACTAGAGCAGTGGTTCTCAACCTTCCTAATGCTGTGATCCTTTAATACAGTTCATCGTGTTATGGTGACCCCCAGCAATAAAATTATTTTCGTTGCTACTTCATAACTGTAATTTTGCTACTGTTATGAATCGGGCAACCCCTGTGAAAGAGTCGTTTGACGCCCCAAAAGGGGGCGCGACCCACAGGTTGAGAACCACTGAACCAGAGAAACAACTCTAGGGAGACTTATATGTGTATAAGAGAGAGCTTTATATCAAAGAGTAATTGTATATCAAGAAAACATTCCAGCCCAGTCCAGTTCAAGTCCATAAGTCCAATATTAACCCATATGTCTGATACCAGTCTATAAATTCCTTTTCAGACTCATGAAACACATGCAATGACAGTGAATGCAGGAATGCACCACAGGCCAGTGGTGGAAAGTCTTATGGATCCACTGGTAGTGGAAGCATCCCAGCACTGGCACGGGTCTCCACATGGCTTCTCCAGTTCCAGGGCCCCAGCTCCATCAGCATAGTTCCATGTGGCTTGTCAACAGAAATATCTGTCAGGGAGAGTGTATGTCCCACCTCCAGGGAGGAAGACAGGAATTTGCAGAATCCTCAGGAGAAGGCCATGTCCACAGAGGCTTCATTGGCTATGACAGGCTAGACTCCACCCCTTCCTCAAATTGACAGTAGATTATGTAACTGCCACACTGGGAATAACACAGTTCAATAAAAAGGAATACGTTCATTGTCAAAAAGGACATTGCAAAGTCAAGGATGAAGTATAATGCTGTCTGTGATCGTGTTATAGCTATCTGCTTTCAAGGAACTCCAATCGATACAGCGATTATTCAAATTTATGTACCAAGCACAAAAGATACTGAAGAAGAAATTAAAGAATTCTACCAATACTTCGATCTGAAAGTGATAACACATGCAATCAATATGCATGGATAACAATTGGTAATTGGGTCTACAGCCATATCAACCTGAATGTGCCCTGTCTCATCTGATCTCAGAAGCTAAGCAGAAATGGGCCTGGTTAGGACTTGGGTGGGAGAACACCTGGGAATACCAGGTGCGGTAAGCTTTAAATAAATAAATAGTGATTGGAATGCAAAAGTTAGAAACAAAGAGGAAGGAATGGTACTTGGAAAATAAGGACCTGGTATAGAAATGAAGCTGGAGGTCACATGGTAGGATTTTGGCAGACCAATGACTTGTTCATGGTAAATACCTTTGTCAACAATACAAAAGGGAACTATATACATGGAACACTCCAGGTGGAATGCACATAAGTCAAATTGACTAAATCTGTGGGAAGGCGGGCTGGAGAAGTGCAGTATCAGCAGCGACAACCATAAAAGGGCTGACTGTGCAACAGGCCATCAATTACTCATATGTAAGTTCAGGATAAATCTGAAGAAAATTAAAGCAAGTCAACAAGAACCAAAATAGGACCTTAAGTCTCTCCAACCTGAATTTCCGGAACGTCTCAAAAACAGATTTGCTGCATTAAACACTAATGGCAGTGGACCTCATGAGCTGCGGGAGGACATTAAGATCACCAGTCATGAAAAAAGCAAAAGGTTATTTAAAAGACAGGAAATAAAAGATTCAAAAAAGATCAAAGTGGCTATCAGAGGAGACTATTAAACTTGCTATTAATTGTAGAGTAGCTAAAGCAAATAGAAGAAAGGATAAAGTCAAAGAGCTGAATAGAAAATGTTAAACGGCAGCTCTAGAAAACAAAGTTGAATATTATAATGAAGTGTGTAAAACCTAGAATTAGAAAACCAAAAGGGAAAAGCACACTCAGCATATCTGAAAGTGAAAGAACTCAAGCTTTGATTTGCAATGGTTAAATTTCTATATGAAAAATATTGAATGATGCAGGGAGCATCAAGAGAAGATGGAAAGAATGTATAGAGTCACTGTATCAAAAAGAACTAGTCAAGAACCATTTCAGGAGTTAGCATATGAGCAAGAACCAATGGTGCTGAAGAAAGAAGTTCAATCTGCACTGAAAGTATTAGACAAAAGCAAGACTCCAATATTGATGGAATATGAATTGAGATGCTTCAAAAAGCTGGTGCACTACTGGAAGCACTCACTCATTTGTGCCAGGAAATTTGGAAGACAGGTACTTGGACTAGACGAGATCCATATTTGTGCCCATTTAAAAGAAAGGTGACCCAACAGAGTGCTCAAACAATAGAACAATATCCTTGAAACCACATGCAAATAATATTTTGCTGAAGATCATTCAATAAAAGTTGCAGCAGTACACTACCAGGGAACTGCCAGAGAGAGGTTCGTGTCAGATTCAGAAGAGGATGTGAATCAAGATAAAAAAACGGGAGCCAAAACTCGCTCAGGTCACTGACGACAGCCCTGAAACTATGCATTTGGTGGCAGTGAAGGAAGTATAGAGAATGAGGAGTGCAAGGAATGAAAAAGAAATTAGAAAAAGATGAACAATCTGGAGGAGAAAACTACAGTTCCAATGGTTCTGGGGGAGGGGGGGCATGCGAGAGGGGGAGGGGATTGGAAAGGAAGTGCTGTTAACAAATCCAAAGACAAGGGAACAACAAGTGATCCAAATCGGTGGTGAACAGGGTGTAGGAGGCCTGGTAGGGTGTGCTCAGGGTAATATAACCAAGAGGAATTACTGAAACCCAAACGAAGGCTGAGCATGATAGTGGGATAAAAGGAAAGTAAAAGGAAATAGAGAAATAACTAGGAGGCAAAGGGCATTTATAGCGGTCTAAATAAAGGCATGTACATATGTAAATATATTTATATATGAGGATGGGGAAATAGATCTATGTGCATATATTTATAGGTTTAGTATTAAGGTAGCAGATAGACATTGGGCCTCCACTCAAGTACTCACTCAATGCAAGAACACTTTGTTCTAATAACCCGGCACTCTGAGATATTCACCTTCCCTCACGATCACTGAAGACAAAGCAGGTGCATAAGCAAATGTGGTGAAGAAAGCTGACAGAGTCCAGCTATAAAAAGATAGAGCATGTAGGGTCTTAAAGACTTGAAGGTAAATTAGCGGCTATCTAGCTCAGAAGCAAAAAAGCCCACATGGAAGAAGCACACCAGCCTGTGTGATCACGAGTTGCCAAAGGGACCAGTTATCAGGCATCAAAGAACAAAAACTCATATCACTATGTGCTCAACTTCCGGATATGATCACTGAAGACAAATGGGTTCATAAGCAAATGTGGTGAAGAAAGCTGATGGAACCTGGCTATCAAAAGATATAGCATCTGGGGTCTTAAGGACTTGCAGGTAAACAAGCAGCCATCTAGCTCAGAACCAACAAAGCCCAGATGGAAGAAGCACACCAGCCTGTGTGATCATGAGGTGCCGAAGGGATCACTTATCAGGTATCAAAGAACAAAAAATCAAATCATTGTGAATGAGGGGAAGAGCAGATGGGGGACCCAAGACCCATCTGTAGGCAACTGGACACCCCCTTACAGAAGGGTCGCGGGGACGAGACAAACCAGTCAGAGTGCAGTGTAGCAATGATGAAACATACAACTTTCCTCTAGTTCCTAAATGTTTCCTGCCCCCTCCCCACTCCACTGTCATGATCCCAATTCTACCTTACACATCTGGCTAGACCAGAGGATGTACACTGGTGCAGATAGGAACTGGAAACACAGGGAATCCAGGACAGATGATCCCTTCAGTACCAGTGCTGAGAGTGGCAATACCGGGAGGGTGGAAGGAGGGTGGGGTGGAAAGAGGGAACCGATTCAGGGATCTACATATAACCTCCTCCTTGAGGGATGGACAACAGAAAAGTGGGTGAAGGGAGATGTTGGAAAGTGTAAGATATGACAAAGTAATAATAATTTATAAATTATCAAGGGCTCATGAGGGAGGGGGAGCAGGGAGGAAGGGGAAAAATTAGGAGCTAATACCAAGGGCTCAAGCAGAAAGCAAATGTTTTGAGAATGATGATAGCAACAAATGTACAAATGTGCTTGACACAATGGATATATGTATGGATTGTGATAAGAGTTGTACAAGCCCCCAATAAAATGATTAAATTTTAAAAGAAATTAGAAAAAGAGTCCTACCAAGCAATTTTAAGGGGAGGAATACAAATTTGAAAGCATCACTTATTTTACCATATTGTAATAAACCTGGACTGACTTTTTAAAATTTATATTGTTCATATAAATTAAAGTCAAAGATTCCATTTATATTGTATTACTCTTGTCAATAGTATTGTTTTTAATGTTAAAACCATGATCTGTTTACTTGCAAGATATCATTTCAATTATGGAGGATAGGAACGGGAAGGAAAAACTAGAGAAAACAGGCCTCAACACCTCTTTCCACAGATAATGCTAACTCCTGGAGGTCTTATTTACTGCCAAGCGTCCCTGTCTCTCACATTTGTGATCTATAAGGAAAAGGGAAAAAACAGTGTAATCTAATTTCAATTCAGAGCCGAAACACCAATGACCTGTCAAGTCATAAAACAGTGCAAATGCCCACGTGGCAAATGCAATTAGGAAATTTGATTTCCTATATTTACTATGCAATGAAACTGTTTTAATGGACACTGATATATATTTGTAATAACTTCCATGAAAATTTAAAAATCCATGCCAATTTCAACTCTCTGCAATTTTTTTTTATTGAACAGATGAAAATTTCACAGGAATTGCAAACATTTGCAAGTGGTAATACAACCAATAAATATGAAAGAACAATACAGCAATCAAGTCTTCTATACCCAGTAGAGTTCTCTAAACTATAGTGCTTGTTAGATGAGTCGAAAATGTTTGTCAAATCCTAAGGTTGCTGCAGACTTCAGGGGACATTCACAAAAGGTCAAGGTGAGGAAGGAGCCCCTCAATCACCTCAACCTTTTCTTCACTCCTACCTCCCACTAAGTGTCACTGGTGCCAAAGAGTAAACGCTCAAGCATTATGTCAAAGGTTGGTAGTTCCAATCCCCATTCGAAGACCAGCATTGCAGTTGGCTTCTAAAAGTACTGCGCTTGAAACCCCTATGGAGAGTTTTCTATTCTGTATCCTTCCTGTATGATTTTTGAAAGGATCCCCTGATGTCTTTAGGCCATCTTGAGTTGGGTCCTCTTTATAAATCTCATGATGTATACAGTGAGACCCAGAGTCACCATGAATGGAAATCAGCTTGATGCAACTAACAACAACCATCAGGCTCTGCATCTTCCTTTTCCCTGACTCTCTTTCATTCTGTTTTAAAAAGAGAAATACCGCTCTCCCTTAAGCAACCGACTGGGTGAGCAGAGGGTACATTGAGGTCATCACCCGCAGCATCAAGAAAATCACGGACTTTCTCAACTCGTTCGATAGGTCGTGTCGTTCAAGACTCGCGATGCTAAATGAGAAGTTGACAGCCCTTGAAGGGAGGATAGAGCACAGTGAAGCTCGGGTCACAGAAGGAGAGACTCACCTACAGCTGTGCCGGGAGGCTGCTGGGAAGTGGCTCGACAGACCCAAGCCCACGTGGGAAGAAGGTCCAGCAGCGGCCAGCGCCTTCTCTCCTGACAGAGCAGGGCTGGTTCTCGTTTTCCTCGTTTCAAAAGTGTGGCCTTTGGGCTCGGCCATGTACATTTGGGGTCTGATGTGGCATGTGGAGGAGTCCAGGGGAACTCTGGGAGACACTAGACACTTGACCTTTTCAGCAACATTTTATAGAATGACTTTCAATATCTGGAGGCACTCAGAACCAACAGCCTGGACTCTTTGCGAGGTCCTCCCACCTCTCTCCCTGCCAGCCATTCCTTAGAGCTCCTCATGCCTCTGCACTGTTTCTTCAGACGGTCTGTCCCAGGCACTCCTTCGGTAGGGAGTAGGACCAGTCCTGGCTGAGACCCTCGTGCCCTGGCTAGGTGGCTGCCAGGGAATGCTGTTGCTAACACGCCCGATTTTTGTCTTTTGGGGGAGATGAAGGCCAGGCCCCCACTTTGTTTGGAGGGACATTTTCAGAGGTTTTTGTTTTGTTTTGTTTTTTTCCCCATGTCACCTGGGACCTCGTTGCCTCTCTTACTTCCTAAGAAACTCCTCAACCTGCAAAAAAAAGGAGAGAAATACCTGAGGATGGGGACATTGCCATCATGATAGTCAATGGGGTGCTGACTACCCTCACACTCTAATCCAGAATCCAGCGCCCTCCCTTCAATTGGACTTTGCAAGCCACAAAAGGAAACATAATAGAAACATATGCATTAAGCATATGCATGTGCACATGTGCACACAACATACACAATCAGGCAAACACACACACAAACTAAGCAATTGGTGAGAAAGCTATTGTTAAGGATGTACCGGCTTCAGTCATATTCTGAGTGCTGGCCAACTTCGGGCACTCATCGACGGGCAGTGTTTCTGACAGTGTTCCTGCGGGTTGCGGCGTCTGACAATGCATCACGGCTACGCGTAAGTTTGTAGTGGCTCATCCACATAAGTGGACAACCTATTCCTTCATTGTATTCCAGACTATCTCACCACTATCCTGTCAGTTTGTTGTACTCTGTTGGCTTGTGGGTAGCTGTGATACTAGAAGACACATGACCAGTGTTTTAAATATAAACTGTCACCCAAGATGCACAAATTTCAGCGAAGCTTCCAGACTCATAACAGACTATGGAGAAAGATGTTCGTGAATAAGAAAGACTTAAAATTATGGCAAAGTCAATACGACTCCAAACAATCTATAGATATCATGCAATCACAATCCAGAGTCCAACTTCCTTTTTTTAAAGAGAAGAAAAAAATTAATCATCAACTTTATATATAAAGTTATGGGATCCTGGGTAAGTAAAATCCTACTAAAGAAGAACCAAGTAAGAGGCCTCTCACTTATTGATCTCAAACTTACCACACAGCCACACTAATCAGAACAGCCAGGTGCTAGTACAACAGCTATGTAGACTAAGGAACAGAACTGAGGAGCCCGCAGTAAACACAGCCACTGTATTAGTCTAGGTACTTTGGAGAAACAAATCCACAGCAACTCACGTATAAGAGAGAGTTTTACACAAAGAAAATGTGCATCACGAAAACATCCCAACCCAATGCTGCCCAAGCCCACAAGTCCAACATTAACCCATACCCAACACCAGTCCACAAAGTCCTCCACCTCACAAAACAGAGGCAATAATGCCGACTGCAGGAGGAAAGCTGAGTCAGTGAATGTGTAAGCATCTCAGCACTGGCAGGGGTCTCCACATGGCTGCTCCAGCACCCAGGGCTGCATCGGTATAGATCCATGCGGCTTCTCCTTGGGGATGTCTTGTAGGAAATCCATCTTGCAAGCTGAAGCAGGGAACTGCTAAGGCAGCTGCACCCGATGCAACCATCACAAAACAAGAGACCCGAGAACTAGAAAGGCGAGGCTTCACCACCCATTTATCCCTCCGCCTTTCATCCAGACCCACATGTGATTATCGGCCAGGCTGGCACAATTAACTAACTCAGCCACCTACAGACAACTGTCTTGGACAAAGGGCTGAAACACATTACATGGGGAAGAGATAGTCTCTTCAACAAGTGGTGCTGACAAAAGTGGATTTACATTTGCAGGAGAATAAAACAGGGCTCATATCTCATTCTATATGAATAACTAACCCTAGATGGATCTTGGAACTAAATATAGAACCTAGAACTATTAAGTTCATAAGTGAAAAATTAGGGACAAACTTAAGGGCCCTAATACTTGGTGTGGTAGTTACATAATCTGTTGTCAACTTTTGAAGGGGTGGAGTCTAACCTGTCAAACAGGTTGCAGCTTGATGACCTCATCTGGAGGCACCAGAGATAAATACTTCACTGGAGCGATATACAGACACACTCTCTCTGCTTCGTCTTTCCTACTGACAAGACACAGGGAGCTATGCTAGAGCCCTAGAGCTGGAGGAGCCATGTGGAGACCCACACCAGTGCTAAGATGCTTTCACCACTGGATCCACAAGACTTTCCACCCACTGGCCTGTGACCTTCCTGCTTTTGATGTCATTGCATGTGTTTCGTGAGTCTGAAAAGGAATTTATAGATTGGTATCGGACATACGGACTTGATCTCAACTGGGCTGGGATGTTTTCTCAATATTCAATTGCTCCTGTAATTAAAGCTCTTTCTTATACACATATGCGTGTCTATGAATTTGTTTCTCTAGTCAACCCAGACTAACTTAACACACTTGCCATAAATACTCCATCAAACACCATATTAAAAAAATCATAGCCACAGTAGAAGAGAAAACATTTGACTAGGACCTCCTAAAAATTAGACACATGTATGTATTAAAGAATTCACCAAAAGAATAAGATGAGAAACCACAGACTGGAGAAAACATTTTGATTATGACATTTCAGACAAGGGAGTAATCTTAAACATTTTTAGAAAACTTCAGCACCTCAACAAGAAAAAGGACAAATACTCCAATTAAAACTAGGCAGTGGATATGAACAGTCAATTCACCAAAGAAGACAAGTAGGAGGCCAACAAACATAGACTAGACTCTTGATCTTCAGCCATTCACGAGATGCAAATCAAAACAACAATGAGATACCACCCACTCCAACACTAATATCAAAGTTCAAACCAAAAAAAACGAAAACAATCAATGCTACTGAAGGTGCAGAGAGACTGGGACTTTCATAGACTGCTGAAAGGACAAGAAAATGATACAACCACTGTGAAAAGTGGCATGATGCTTCCTCAACAATAATAGAAAAACCACATGGCCCAGCAATCCCTTGACTTGGTACATAACTAAAAGAAGTACGAGTTGGGGCACAATTGACACAGATAACGGCAACAAATAGATAGTACATGCACAATCCTGCAACAGTAGGAAGATGCTTAGACCGAATATAGGCTGAATAGATGTGGGAGGGAAAGCAGGAGTGAACCCATGAATATATAAACATTTGACAGAAGATAATTGTATATGTGTATTTATCTTTGCTGCAAAATGATCCATAAATGTAGGAGGAACATCCAAGAGACAAAATTACAAATACTTCTTATACTAATGAAACTCTGAGAAAAGGAGTCACTGGACCTGGGGAATCAGGACCATAGTTTCAGGGCACAAGAAGGTCTATTGGCATAATATTGTTCACAAACACAATATTCCACAACGTACTTAGATGAATAGCAACTGGTATCTTAAATGCTCATCAGCAGCCAGCTAAGGTACAATCATTGGTTTTTCTCCACCTGAAGGAAGGAAAAGTGATGAAAATAAAAAGATATTTTGGAAACATTCAATGGAGGAATGGACCATGCAAATATCATGCTCCACGACCCTAACACCAGAAGTAGATGGTGCCCAGCTAATATTACCAACTTACCTGAAAAGGATGGCATTAGCATGTCCTGGAGAGAGTGGGACAGAAATGTGGAACACAACTCAAATTCATGAAAGAGAACTCCTAGACTATGTTCTTACAATTCAGGTCTTGAACAGAACTCTCCTCAATGTAAAATCATCAGCCATTTGAAAGCAAGAGGGTAGCATTTACTCAAGACAAAGTTCAGAGGGTGAAGAAGAAGGAGGAAAGGACACAGGAAACAGGAAGGAAGTGGGAGAAGTAACAGTACATGGAGCGAATCAGAATTGAGGATATGACACAAAATGTGTATGAATTGTTGATTGTAAAACTGATGATCTGCTCTGTAAACCATCACCAAATTCACCACACAAAAAAAGGTTTTTGTTAAAGCATGAAAATAAATTGTATAGCAATGGAAATTCTTTTCAGTAGGATTGTGAAAACCTACAGAAATTAATGTTATAACCCATTCTATAGTATATATTAGCATATATGATATATATTACATATATGCATCTATGTACAGTCAAAATGAG
>NW_022111373.1:18389078-18391221 GCF_000313985.2 Echinops telfairi
AAAAAAGATATTGGAAGACATTCTTAGTAGATCACTGGCTTAATCCAAGCAACAACTCATGAATAAATCTCTTTTTTAAGATTTAAAATATGGCATAAACATTATTAGATGATATTCTAATAGCTAAGTATATCACTTTAAGGAGAAAAGAAATTGTGGCACTTAATTCTAAACCAGAACTAAATTTTCAATAAGGTATTTTTAAATAAAAAATACTGAGAAAGTACCTTTTGGGCTGGATTAAAGTATGTCTTCTGTGAGATCACTTCTACAGATATTTCAACTGTAACGAAATAATGCAACACTAATCTGTAAGACTTTTTTCAGTAATAGATGTTTTTCCTCAGTAAATCAATGCAAAGGCTAATTGGGGTGGAAGGTGACTATCTCTCGTGGTTATAAATACATTTGCATTGCTATCAATCTTTTCCACTACCGAAGGCTGAAATACCTCAAGAAAGATGAAGTTCGATGTCAGGACGTAGTAAATGCTGCCATCAAGTGGTCAAACAGAGAGTTGCCCTAATTAAAAATGGAGTTGGTAATTAAATTACCAATACTATGTTTAAAACCTTGGATCAATTATATTCATTTGATGAGTATTTTTAGTCAGAAGACTACAATCTGTGAATGTGCCTCAGCTAAGAATATATTTTATATTTGAAAGGGTTTTTAAAAGAAGAGTATGAGACAGGGATTGCTGTAGCCCTTAAATGTTGAATATTTTTGCTACAAAGTGTGCCGTCTTCATTATAAAGACAGTATCATTTCATATCCAGCTACTTAAAAGGTCGATTAATGCTCTTTTTGGTATGCTTTTTCTCCTTAGCTCTAGAAGCTGGGCTATTAACTACAAAAGTCAGTGATTGCAGTCCATCCGCTTTTGCGCTGGAGAAAGATGAGGCTTTCTACTAAAGGTAAATATCTGCAGCCTCAGAAGCCCACAGTGGCAGCTCCACTCTGTCCTACAGGGTGGCTGTGAGTTGGAACAGATTCTACAGCAGTAAAGTTTGGGTTTTCAGTAGACTTCCTTTACGGTCAAAAAGTATAAATTGAAATTCCACTTGATGCCATACCACAAACATCCTCTTTCACCCCAAAAAAGCTACCTCTTGCTTATCGACTGTCTCATTATCTGACATTTTACAATCGACTATTCTCCTACTTTATGCACTAATGACAGGTCTGGCAGTAATAAATAGGTTAAATTTATGTATCAATTTGAGTGGACCATGATGCTCAATGTTTGACAGTTATGTAAAGGGGTTGGAAGTTATGCAATGATGTAGTCATCTTCCATTTTCATATAATGCTGATTTTTCATAAAGACCTGGTCTTTGGAATAAACCCATGTTACTAAATTAAGAGTAGGGATACAAGACAAAACCAAAACACACCTTCGGAAGTGAGTATTCTTCACTTATGAGTAGCTTATTACTGAATCATATATTCTGATTCTAAAATTGTCTAATACAGTGGTATGTGTTGGTGGTAGTGAGCTATCAATGTTTAAATCATTCAACTCTCATTTTGGATGCTCCAAGATAAATTGTTTTATTGAATAATCTTAGCATCTGAGATGTACAAACTTCTAATTTTTTAACTGATTATTGTCAATTAGAGAGAGATTCACAGAGCAGATCACCCGTTTACATCAAAAAAATTCATACACATTTTTAATACTTTCATTTGGGTCATACTTCACATATTATACAATTTAATTGTTCAATAATACTGAAGATGTATGCAATCATGACCACAATCAATGTCAGAACACTTTCTTCTGTCCTCATTGTTAGCTCTCCATTTCCCCTCAGCCTCCCCTGCCATGCCCTGAGGTAATTATCAAGTTAATGTGTCTGTATTTCATATACAGAAAATCATAGAAAACCGGAACAAAAAGGAGAAGAAAGCAAACAAAAAAATCTAACAGAAATGACCGGACAAAACATAGAAAAACTTCAATAATAAAGAAAGCAGCAAATATGAGTGTGGACATTGGGGACAGGGCGTGGTACCCCAACAGACGACTGGAAAACACTCTTAAAGACCAGCGATCCTTGAACTAACTACAAGCTTTTCTTTCTTGGTATATTTTAATTTGTTCTTTGTCAGTGGCTTGATGTTATTGCTGTTTTGTTGT
>NW_022111373.1:18392909-18417064 GCF_000313985.2 Echinops telfairi
AAATCCAACAGCAATGACCGGACAAAACATAGAAAAACTTCAATAATAAAGAAAGCAGCAAATATCAAAAATGGAAACAGCTTAAAAATGGGTCAAAAGGAAGATCAAAAGGTAAAGTATTACATTTTAACCCAACTATATCTGTCATAATAGAATTTACAAGGGTCTCCATATGATAGCAAAGCTATTCAATCCCCTGAACATGGTCAGAGGGGATTCACTGGAGGTTTAATCCTTGTGTGGACCTTGCAAATGGATTTCAGGTTTCACTGGCATCCATCGCCTTCTACAAACTGATGTTCATGTTTTAAGCTCTGATATAATTTCCTCCTTCAGATTTGGAGTTTATTATTTACAATCCTTGGATCACACAGGCTGGTGTGCTTCTTTCATGTGGGCTTAGTGGACACCTCACTTAGATGGCTTTGTTTGAAGACCAGCCTTTATGACTCCAGTCGATATTCTTTCTGATAAGCTGACACCATCTGCTTCCTTCACCACATTTTGCTACAGCTCCCTTATTTTCAGTGATCTTGTCATGAAGGCCAGCATCAAGCAGGGAGATGTCATAAGAACAAATAGTCTTAGATTGGGGCTCAAATGAAATGCAATCCCAAAATCAATTCATAAATCTATGGTTTATATATGCCTCTGGTTCATTTTAGAGACACCATTATCATTTTATGATAGAGAACATTATAAATCATCCCCCAGGTGATAGGAAACTCTATAGATAGTGTCATTAATATATCCAATGACATAGAATTTAAAAGATTACAGTAATTCATACATATTTGCTTTATCTCATTCATTGCAATCCCTTTGATGCACCATCACTTTTTGTACAATTCCTCCCTCTATTTCCTATTCCCATCCCTCCTTTTATAATTCTTCTGACATTTGCCCTTGAGCAAATGCTGCCCCTTTGATCTCAAACTTCTAACAAGTTTCACCATTTAGTGCCTAGAACTCACTTTTAAATGGTTGAAATATGTTTGAGTGATGAGAAATTATTTCCCTAGAAAACATCCTGACACTCACCATATTAGACTGTAGGAGGTACAGATTTTCAACTTATTAAGAGATTGACCCCTTATGATTTATTGTAATAAATTGTATGATTTATTGTAATAGCAACATATTTCCATTTTGTGTCTCAGGAAAGAATAGTATGAAACAGATAAGTGAATTACAAAACTATGCCTTTTTTAATCAAATAGCTATTAATGATATTCATATGAAATTAATTTTTACCACATATAATGACAGATGTAAAAACCCTAGAGGTTTATGTTAAGATTATCCTGGAATACACCTGAAAATTATACCTGAAATGATGCAGGTAATAAATGGTTAATCATTTCTAAGCAAATTGTCCTGAAATCAAGGAAAACGCAAGTGTGTTGATAAAATGAAGATATTGGGTACACGGAAATTTTGAGATAGTATGATCAGCAAAAAGCCAGAAAAGTTACAAGAATTTAATGATAAGCCATTCTATAAGATAAAAAAAAAGAAAATCAGGGCACCTCAGCTTAAATTTTTTTAAATCACTGTAGGAGGGAGCGGAACAAAGCAAGTCTTCAGCGAAGCAAAGTATAAACCAAGAATCTTAACTCTAACAAAATCATAGCCTTCCATGCTCCATGCTCACCTTGCTGAGTTTGCATGGGGCCTGAGGATGAGATACTGGAATGGCTCTCACAAGGTACTAGTAACCCTTGGCCCACCAGCATCATACAGGCACCTACTCAACCTGTCAACAGCTGAGGCCAAAGGCTCAGAGCCCTGCCCCTGCAGCTCCATGTACCTCAGCATGTGTGGTTTGAAAGTGGCTACTGTATCTATCAGGAGCCCTAGCGGAGCAGTGAATAAAGAGTTTAGTGGTACAAATCCATCAGTCACATCATGATAAAAGAACCCTGTCTTAGAAACCCTTTGAGGGAGCTCTACTCTGAAAACTTTATGGGACAGGCCAATGCTGTCCAATAGGAGCATTATGAGTCAGAATTGACTATGGACTTGCTGTTCTTTTGTTTGTTTGTTTCTATATCTGTCTTATACCTGAAACCTCAACTTGGCAACTACGCAGTTTGTTTTCAAGACATGGGTATATGGAGGTGAGCTATTCCAATGTGTGAAGCAGGCATGTGGGACAGGAACTATGACAACTTTATAAAGCAAATCATCCAGCTACTGCTGGAGATTTTTCAACTTTTCAATTCTTTGTTTTTTTCAAGGGAAGCTGACCTGGGCACTAGGTGTTCTTAAGTATCTGAATTACTGCAGAATACATGTCATAACCTACCTGATAATGAAAAACACTATAGACTGGACTCAATTAGCTTTGGGTTTGACTTTTAATAGGGGACCGTGGAGGCTGTTAGCATAGTGGTTATGCATTTGGCTGCTGGCTGCAAGGTCAGCAGTTCAAAACCATCAGCTGCTCCACATGAGAAAGATGAGGCTTTCTCTCCTACTGTAAAGAGCTACAGTCTCAGAAACTCCCCTGAGACAGTTCTACCCTGTCCTGTAGAGTGACTATGAGTTTGAATTGACTCAATGGTGGTAAGAGTTATCACCTGCCCTCAAGGTTTCCTGTGATCCATCTGCTTACCTGTCTCTTTATTTTTATGGAGTTGTGTGAGAGCTAGTATATAACAAACAAATCCTGGTGGCATAATAGTTAAGCACCCAAGTGGTAAGCAATTGGTTAAACGTGTGGCAGTTTGCTTCTGTAAAAATCGTAGCCTTGGAAACCTTATCGAGCCATTCTACTCTGTCCTGTAGGGTTGCTATAAGTCAGAATCAACTTGATGGCGATGAGTTTTAATATAAATTACTCTCTCTGCCCACAAGGACAAAAGACTAATAGGTGCAATGATCTGAAATCAACAACACTGTTAATTTCTCTGCTGATTTTGCTGTCCGGTGAAAACACTGAGCAATGGCTCCGTGGCTTTCATTTGGTGGTGCTGGATCCTGAGTCTCGTGGGAGTGAACTCTGACCACACTGCTCCGTCTGTCTTCCTCGGGCAGCTGCGGGAGCACCTGTTCCACCAGATTTTCACTCTGGTCAGCCACAGACCTAAGAATTATTGGGAAAAAACTATTGTTGACCAAATAATAGAACTTATAATATTTTTAGAGTCCTTCCTTGGACATTTTTAGAAAGGCAAAAAAGGTGGGTGGGTGGGGGCCATAGATAGATTAGAAAATTAGAAAATGCAGAGTACCTAGACTTTGTCTTAAAACACATTTCTACAAAATGTCATTAAGTTTAAATAAACAATTAACATTAATAATTTTTAGGATACAATTGCTTCTTTTCACTATATTTGTGTAGGATATAAAGATTTGAGTTTATATGCCTGGATTTCAGTTCAATTCTTGCTCGCAAAATGATTACTCTCCAGGAGCTCTTCAGAGGACAAGGAGTGTTCAAGTTGATTAATTTTTCTCTTCGTTATAACTCCCAAGGAGAGTGATGGGAATACAATGAATTTGGGTGCTTTTTTAAAACTGACATCTTTTGTAAATGAATGTGTCTGTAGGAAAATAGAAGCACTGATGGCATAGTGGATGTGCATTGGGCTGTAGTGCACAAGGTCAGCAGTTCAAAACCACCTGTGTTAGTCTGGGTACTTTAGAGAAACAAATCCACAGAAACTCATATATAAAAGAGTTTTATACAAAGGGTAAGTACACATGAAGAAAACATCACAACCCAGTTCTGCCCAAACCCACAAGTCCAACATTAACCCATATGTCTGACACCAATCCACAAAGTCCTCCTCCATCTCACAAAACATACACTATGATACTGACTACAGGAGGAAAGCCGAATTAGTGAATGTGTAAGCATCTCAGCGTTGGCAGGGGTCTCCACACAGCTGCTCCAGCACCCAGGGCTGCATCAGGTAAGGTCCATGTGACTTCTCAGGGATGTCTTGCAGGAAGTGAGCCTTGCCTGGCTAAGGCAGCTGCACCCTGGTCCAACCAGCAGAAAGCAAGAGACCCGAGAACTCAAAAGGCGAGGCTCACCAAGCCATTTGTCTCTCCGCCCTTCAATTAACTCCATATGTGTTTATTGGCCAGGTTGGCATAATAAAATACCTCAACTCCATTCATTCCTCGGCAAAAAGATGGGATTTTGTATGTGTTTTAACAGCTACAGTCTTGGAAACTCACAGCAGCAGTTCTACACTGTCCTATTGGATCACTAGTAGTCAGCATTGACTCAATGGCAGTGAGTTTGGAGTTATGAGTGAGTAGGAAAATAGATTCTCTTTTAAGAAAAAATAAAAACTACCATACAAAACAGGAAACCACTCTAACCAGGTTGTTTGAAGCATAATGCTAATTTATATATGATATAAAATACACGAGAGACTATGACTGCTGCTTCTTTGACCTCTTAAAAGAAACTATAATATTACATTCCATAAACTTAGAGATAAAAGGATAAATCATTGTAAAGGGACAGTGAAAATTATAAACAGAACATAAGTGTCATAAGCCATCAAATTTTTAAAATAATTGACCTCAAGTGGTAAAAGAAAAGGAAAATTGAGTTGAAGTTATAATAAATAGAACACATACTAATTTTTAATCATTTATATGAGAAGTTAAACACATACTGGATCACAAAGCAATAATTCACTAGAGCATAACTTACATAGATAAACATGAAAAAATAAGAAACTTCTCAACCATACAGTGTACATGAGCAGTGAATTATTTAATATGGCTCTTCGAGACAAAATCTCTAACTCTCTTCAAACATGAGCCCAGTAAGAAGGTAGGGGAAGATACTGATAAGATTTACCTGTCAGCAGGAGCTTCAAGATGGCACCCAGGTAAGCAGCCCTATATACAGGGAGCTCCGGTGAGTCTGGTGTCCAGGAGGTCAAGTGAGAGTGTTCTGGTGAGTAGAAAGGTCCTCACAAAGACCCAGGGACACTCCCTGTCTGGGAGGTGGCACTCCCCTGCATCTGTTTTGTTCTAAGCCCCAGAGATCTGGGTCCATATACCAGGGATTTCTCACTGGCTGTGCAATCTTTGTGCACCTCTTTTGCTACCTGCCAGTGCCCCCACCCCAAACCTCTGGCCTGGTTGCCACCCCAGGAACTGGACAGCTATTATATTGAGCTCCCCAAAGCCACGGCCTGATCACTACATAGCAAAAATCCACTTGCAGCTCCCACACAGGGGACCTGCACCCTTCTACCAGGGTTTCCCTCTCTCCACGGAGCTAGGCAGCGATTCTGCCTAAAGGCTCTGGTCCCTCCTGGCAGCCATCCAGAGCCCCAGGGCCTAACCTGCAGCAAGCTTGATCACCTGTGGCTGGGGCCACCTAGGACCAATACCTGGGTCGCCTCCACCCCCATGCTGCCGCATATGCAGTGTGAATGAGGCATGGTGCCCACCACTTCCAGTGCACTTCAGCTCAACACAGCCCCAGCCTCTCCCTGTCTGCACTGAGTGGCACCTGCACTTCCTGCCCCACCCCCCCATTTCTCTGGCACTGAGGTTTCTAGCAGCCCCCTCCCATCCAAACCCATGCAGTGCAGTTGCAGGTCCACCAAGGATAGGCATGGCCTGGGTCTTTTGCAGCTCATAGATCATGACTTCCCCAGGCCCTTCCCAGCTCATGCAGCAAGCAGAACAGGAGAGAATGCATCCTTGGTCCAGAGAGCATCCTTCCCCAAATCTAGCCTAGCTCTGGAACCCAGGGAGCCAGTGACCCCTTTCTGGGAGCTCCCCAGTTCACTCCAGCCAAACCACCTTAAACCCCAATAGGACCACCATGTGCCCATTGGCCCCCTACAGCCATTTCACTATACCGGGAGCTATCCATCAGTCAAACTGAGTTCCCCACAGATGTCCCCACTGGTGCTCGCAACCTCTCATTGCTGTTGACCACTGAATCGCTGTGGCACCTGCCTACACAGCAGCCCGACCCACCTCCATAGTAGGCTACAAGCAGCCTTTGAAAACACCATTGCCAGTCACATAAATAACAGGGCCTCTCAGTCTCTCAGAAATATGGTGCCCAGCTCTTCAAAATCATCATGTAAACAACAGCATACTCCATCACTCCCAACAAAAAAACAAGACAGACAAACCACAACAGCAGAGCTAACAACACTCAGAGAAAAAATCTGACGATGATCTGCCACAAAAAGAAATTTTCAGAAGGCTGTTTGGAGTCATACAGGAGATGAGGGAAGCTACGCAGACTACAGATGCAATGATGGAGGAGATGAAAACCTCGATAGAGGGGATGAAGTCCACAGTAGAGGGGAAATACAGGAGGTAACGGATGAAGTAACAAAGGAAAATACAGGAGGTAACGGATGAAGTAACAGAAGCTGAACACAATATCACGGATCTCATGAACAGACTACAGGAGGCTGAGAACCATATCAGTGAACTCAAAGACAATCAGGCAGACCTCAGCTAATGAGAAAGACAGTCAAACAAGATAATAAAAGAGGCGGAAGAAAACCTGAGATCAAGGACTGATGCTATGAAGAGGAATAGCATCCAAATTATTGGCCTACCAGAACAAGACACAGTGAAGAAGTTGACAGCTAAACTAACAAGCAAATTTCTAGAAGAAAACTTCCAGACCATAAAGAATGAGAATCAGTCACTCATACTGGAAGCAGGGAGGACACCATTTAGACTAAACCATAGGAAGAACTCACCAAGGCACCTAATAGTTAAACAATCCAACCTTGAGGAAAAAGAGCAAATCTGAAGAGCAGCAAGAGAAAGGAAGACAGTCACATACACTGGCTCTCAGGTAAGAATATGCTCAGACCTATCAACAGAACCCATTAAGAGGAGGAGAGAGTGGAGTAACATCTTCCAAAAGTTGAAAGAAAAAAATGCCTCCCCAAGAATCCTCTACCCTGCCAAATTATCTATTAAGATAGAAAGAGAGATAAGGGGCTTCCAGGACAAGGAAAAACTTGAATGCACTGCAGGACACCCAATCCAGCAGAAGATCCATGCCGACTCACTATGGCCAGAAGACCAAAGCACAAACAGGAGAACACCCTATAGCCCAACTCCAACCAGAAGCTAATGAGCCCAAAACAATCACCAAGATAACATTGCCTCAGAAGGAAAAGAAGGCAATAAAGAAGCCCCCCACAAAGACACAGTACAGTGATAAGAAGGGTGATACGGAATCACTCAAAACAAAAGGCACGAGACAACAGCAATGAATCCACAGATCATGATAACGCTAAATGTCAGTGTTCTTAACTCCTACACTAAAATAAAAAGGCTTACTGACTGGCTTGGAAAATATAACCCATCGATCTGTTGCCTGCAGGAAACACATCTGAAGCTCACAGGCAAGAATAAATTAAGAATAAAAGGTTGGCAGAAGCTATACCAGGCAAACGGCAATTTAATTTCTGACAAAATTGATCTCAAGTTTCAAACTGTAAAAAGAGATAAGGAGGGGAACTCTATATGCTCAAAGGATCACTTGACCAGGAAACAGTGAGCATAATAAATATATATGCGCCAAATGAGAGACCCGCAAAATTTGTCAAACAAACTATTCAAAACATGAAAAAAGATATCACAGATGCAACAATTATAGTAGGTGACTTTAATACACTGCTTTCAGAGAAAGATACAGGGAAGAAAGCTCAGAAAAAAGAATATAGAGCTAAACAATACAATTAGGCAACTAGATCTGATATACATATTTAGAGCTTTCCATCCAAATGCAAACAATTTCATACTCTTCTAAAGCACGCATGGCTCATTTTTGAAAATAGACCACAAGCTGGGACATAAGTCAAGGCTGAGTAAATCCAAACACACAGAGATTACACAAAGGACCTTCTCAGATTATCATGCCATAAAGCTGGAGTTCAATAAAAGGATGACCAGGGGGAAAAAGGTAAAACAATTGGAGGATGAATAATGATCTTCTACAACATGAGTAGGTACTGACCCAGATTATAGAGATCAGAAAGTTTCTAGAAGCAAATGGGAATGGGAATACAACACTTATGGGATACAGCGAAAGCAGTTATCAGAATTAACTTGATAGCAATTAGGGCATATATTAAATAGTAAGAGAGACATGATGGATACGCTCACTCCAGCAACTAGAACAAAGTCAACAGTACAATCTCTCCAATAGCAAAAGAAAATAAATAATAAAAATCAAGGCAGAGTTGAACCACAGGGAAGACAAAGGAATGATGCAGAAGATTAATGCAGCAAAAAGCTGGTTCTTGGAAAGGATTAACAGAATCCACAGACCACTGGCAAATCTAACCGAAGAAAGGAAAGAGCAAACAACAATAACCAGGATGAGGAATGAAACAGGGCAAATCACAACAGACCCTAATGAGATTAAAGGGATAACCACAAGTACTATGAAAGTCTGTACTCCAATGAATTCAACAATGTGGAATACATGGACAAATACTTGTAAAAACAATCCCTTCAAGACTATCCCAGATAGAGGTCAAGAACCTAAAGAAACCCATATCAAAAGAAGAAATAGATATGATTATCAAGAAACTACCAACAAAAAAATCTCCTGAACCAGACAGCTTCACAAATTCTACAAAGCATTCAGGGAAGAACTGACACCAATCCTCCACAAAGTATTCCAGAGTATAGAAAAGGATATCAAACTACCAAACCAAAGCCAGTATAACTTTGATACCCAAACAGAGCAAAGATCCCACAGGAATAGGAAACAAAGTTCGATATCTCTAATGAACACAGATGCAAAAATCTTTAACAAGATATTGGCTAACAGAATACAAAAATATATAAAACGTATCACCTACCAGGATCAGGTAGGATTCATCCCAGGGATGCAGGGATGGTTTAACATATGAAAAACCTTCAATATTCTACACCACATTGATAAGGAAAAATATAAGAAGCACATAATAATATCTATAGACACAGAAAAAAAGCATCTGACAACACCCATTCCTAATTAAGACACTCAAGAGGATATGAATGGAAGGTCAGTTCCTCAAGTTAATACAAGCTATCTATGAAAAGTCGACAGCTAACATCATAGACAATGGAGAAAAGACTAAATCAATCCCATTGAAAAAGGAGACTAGACAAGGATGTCCCTTGACCCCACTTCTATTCAATATTGTACTGGAGGTCCTAGCTAACAACAGAAGGACATCAAAGTTATCTAACTGGGAGAGAAGAAGGTGAAATTATCAATATTCGCAGATGACATGATTCTGTACATTGAAAATCCCAAAGCTCCACAACCTGAGTACTGACAGCAATAGAGGAATATGGAAGAGTGGCAGGATATGTCGATTGGTTTGCTCTATACATTGGAGACCATGGAAGAGGAGATCAAGAAGACAGTACGCGTCACAATAGCCAAGAACAAATTGAAATATCTAGGGATTTATTTAACAAAAAAACAAACAAAAGGCCTATCAAGGAAAACTACAAGACCCTACTACAGGAAACTAAAAGTGACCTCCACAAATGGAGGAATATCCCATGCTCGTGGATCGGAAGACTCAATATAGTAAAGATGTCTATCCTACCCAGGGCACTTTATAAGTTCAACGCTATCCCAATTCAAATACCAACAACCTTCTTCAAAGAATTGGAAAATTTGAACACCAATTCCATATGGAGAGAGAAGAAGCACAGAATTGGCAGAGAACTCCTTAAGAAGGAGAAAGTTGGAGGGCTGCCTTTAACTGACTTTAACACCTATTACACATCCACGGCAGTCAAAACAGTGTGGTACTGGCATAATGACAAAAACTCAGACCAATGGAAAAGAACAGAAACCTCAGAAATAAGACAATCAACATAAAGACAGATGATCTTCTACAATGACCCCAAAAGCATCAAGTTGAAGAGTGACACCCTATTTAACAAGTGGTGCTGGAAACAATGGAAATCCACATGTAAAAAAATGACTACCTCACCCCATGCACAAGAACAAACTCAAGTGGATTACAGACCTAGAAGTAAAACCCCAAACTATCAGGACCATTAGTGAAGGAATCGGGACAAATCTAATAATCTTGGCCCAGGGAATACAAATGCTAACTGCAATAGGGCAGGGTACACACACACACACACACACACACACACACACACACACGGGAACCTGAAATCGACAAGTGGGATTTACTAAGGATAAAACACCTGTGTGTATCAAAAGACTTTACAAAGAGGGTAACAAGGCAACCCACAGACTGGGAGAGGATTTTTAGCAATGACACAACAGAAAAAGGGCTTATGAAAATCTACAATACCCTCCTTGCCTGAAAAAAGAGGAAAATAGTTAACCCCTTGAAGAAGTGGGCAAAAGAACTGAAGAGAAGTTTCACTAGGGAGGACACCCGTATGGCCAATAAACATAGGAGAAAATGCTCCCAATCAGTAGCCATCACAGCCATGAGATACCACCTTTGAGGTTAGCCCAAATCAGAAAATCAGAGAGCAACAAATGTTGGAGGGGATGTGGCAAGATAGGAATGCTCCTCCACTGCTGGAGGTCTTGTAGATATGTACAGCCGCTATGGAAAGTGAGCTGGTGATACTTTTAAAAAATTGAAATTGATCTACTTTATGACCCAGCTGTCCCTCTACTGGGTATATACCAAGAAGTAAGGAACCACGACCATTCATATACACTCCAATGTTTATTGCAGCACAATTCACAATTGCAAAGAGCTGGAAACAACCTAAATTTCCATCAGTAGATGAATGGATCAGTAAACTCAAGCACATACACACAATAGAGTACTATGCATCACTAAAAAGCACTGATTAGCACATGAAACACATCTTTTCATGGGAAGAGTTGGAGGAAATTAAGCAAAGTCAGCCAATCACATAAGGAGAAGTACAGCGTGAGTCCCCTGAGGTAAGTATAACCAACACAGTAGGTATAGAAAAGAAGCCACCTATATCACAACTTTTGGGTTGAGGTACAGGGAGTCGGGAGGAGGTTAAACCAAACCCAAGGAGGTACATATTGGTCCAACACAAAAAGTGGGGAAGGGGGGAGCAGGGAGGGAGAAAACAGGGGGTGCAAAAGTAATATGATGACAGAGGGAGCAGGGCACTAACTGACCCAGGAGGAGAGTACTGGTTTTGTCTCCACAGAATTGGGACAGAGCATGCAGACCCTAACACAGTGCATCAAACCATGAGGACAACGTGGCCACATGGAAGAATACATGAAAAGAGAGAGCTACAGGGCTGGCCCCAACCAGAGACAAACACCACCACCACCACCACCAAAATAATAGGTGTGACAGAGAACAACACTAAACCTATAGGTTGGGGAGAGGGGCCATCATGACACACCCACACAGAAGCAAACCAAGAAGGAAGAAGAGAAAGAGAGAGCCGGACTCGACCCCACACTGGCACACCAGCCCTGGAGGATGACATCCCTGTGGGGAGCTAATGTGACACAGAGGGGACTGGGTGGCCCACAACAGCTCGTGTCATGTTATCCCCTTACTGGAGCAGACTGTGACAGAGGACAATTCTGGGGTCACAGGGTGGGGAGGCAATGCGGTCTGAAGCCCCCACAGCGGGGTGAACCAAGAAAGGAACACATCACACCAGCAGATGGAGAAAAGAAAAGCTATGAAGCCCCTGAGGAACCCCCCAAAAAGGGACTCCAGGGCAGGAGGTGTGGGATGTAAAGAGGCTTTTCCACAGGGTGCCTCCCCCAAATATATGACAAACCTAAGTCGCTGCTTGCTACACATGGTAAATGACTGTACACTTGGAGGTCATTGCAAGCAGGTCAGAGGTTATTCTCCCTGGGGATTGTCAGCCATCCAGAGCAATCAGACTGTATAGTATGTCCCACCCTAAGTAGGGCCCACTCCCTTCTGATAAGGATAGTAGCTTGTTTCTCTGAAGGAGAGCCCAGGGAGGTCAAGCCCACTCAAGAGTGACCAAGGTTAGGCTGCCATATTGAGTCTAGGGTCCGCCCATCTTGTCACATGTGTACCCCTAATCCCTTCCCTTTCTATTGCATGTACACCCCTAGCTCATCCCCTTACTGTCACACATATGCCTAATATACAGCCCTTTCCTGGGACATATGTGGTTACCTGTAATCATGCCCCAACATATAAATAGGTCTTAGTTATAAATAAATAGAGATGTTCTCTCCTCCCACCTCCTCCTCCCATTCTCTGCGAAGACATGGCTGCTGAGATCATGGCCGTCCTGGAGGTGAGCATGCTACCATAAAATGTGTCTGATTTCTTTATTTTATTCTCTCTCCTATCTCTTATTCTCTATGACTTTACTATAATCTTTATATATCTTAACCATACAATTGTTCCTACAGACCCCCATGGATGATAGAGGCTGGTGTACACTAACAGTGAAGGGCAGCTCCTGGACAGTCAATGAGGCCAGCGAATAGACCTGGGATCTTTTGATATTTCTTATCTTTTTGTTATTTTCTTTTCACCCTTTTTTCTTCTTGCTTCTTCTCCTTTTCTCTTTTCAATCTTTTTTTTTTTTAATCAGTTTGGGCTATGTCATAATCGGGGTGCCTACCTATATAAGATAGGTATAGGAAGCATACCCAAGGAGAAAGCAGTGGGACCAACAGTCCTGGAGAGGCCTGGGGAGTAAGGACAGTGGGGAAAGGGGACAGTAAGCAGGCAGTGCCATAGACAGGGGAACAACTAGGATATTAGAGTCAATAACAAGGAGGAGATGGGGAGCAGAGTGCGGGCATGTCGGAGCAACAACAAACTAGCTAAGAGTAGGTACCAACAGGCAGGAATAAGGGTAAAGTGACAGTGGGGCAGGAGGAAGGTAAAAGGAAACAGAGGAAGGACCTAGGAAGCAAAGCAATGGATAGAGGTATAAATATAGAGATGTACATATGTAAATACATCAATCCTCAAAAAGAGAGGCATTGGCCTACGTACATCTATTTATACAGCAGTACACTGAGGTAGTGGATGGACTTTGGGCCTCTGCTCATACCCTCCCTCAATACAAGAACACTTTGTTCTAACCAATTGGTAGCCTGAGATGTTCACCCTTCTGACACAATCACTGAAGACAAAACAGGTGCATTAGCAAATGTGACGAAGAAGGTGGATGGTGCCCAGCTATTAAATGATATAGGGTCTGGGGTCTTAAAGGCTTGAAGGTAAATAAGCTGCCATTCAGCAGAGACGCAACAAGCCCACATGAAGAAGCACACCACCGGTGCGATCATGAGAAGTCATCGAGACTGGGTAATAGACTGTCAAAAGACAGATAACAAACAAACAAAAAGATATTGTTGAGAACGAGGGGGGTTGGAGCAGAGATCCAAAGCCCATCTGTAAACAATGGAACAATCCTCCCACAGAAAGGCCACAGGGAAGTGATGAGTCAACCAGGGTGCAGTAAAGCATCGATGAAACACACTATTGTCCTCTGTTTCCTTGAGTCTTCTTCACCCCCCACTACCATGACCCCAGTGCTGCTTCTCAATTCAGACTAGACCGGAACACGTACACAGGTATAGATGAGACGGGTATTCACAACACACAGAATCCAGGTATAGGAGTTGGGATAGTGATACCAGAAGTGTAGGGGGGAGAGGAAGGGAAAAAGGGGAAACAGATCGTAATGATAAATGCATAACCATACACACCTCTCCAGGGGGGAGGACAACAGAAAACACTGGGAAGGGAGATAGCTGTCAGAGAAAAATATGAAAATAATAACAATTTATCATCTATCAAGGGGCAATGAGGGTGATGGGGAGTGGGGAAAAGAATAATTTATAATTTATCCAGGGTTCACGAGGGAGGCAGGGGAAAATGAGGAGCTGATATCAAGGTCTCAAGTAGAAAGAAGATGTTTTCAAAATGATGACAGCAACATATGTACAAGTGTGCTTGACACAAAAGATGAATGTATGGATTGTGATGAGAACTGAAAGAGCCCCCAATAAAGGCATTTAATAAAAAAATTACTTAACAAACAGAAAAGATTTATCTGTAAGTAATTGTGATCAAGATTCCCTGGAGTGCAGTCCTGTTCTATATAAAATGAGCCCTCTGAGAAGCAGGAAAAGGAATCTCAGTACCAACAAAAGCCAGGAGTTGACTTCACAGTGAACATCATGGATCCAGAGACAGCTATAACATCAAAGGAACAGCAGCAGGACCAGGAGCCAGAGCATGGAACAGACTTTCCCAAACCACTGATCGAGTAAAGCACTCGAGGCCAGCTAGCAGAGTGGGATGCCTTAGGGTGCCTCTAGATCCTTAACAGTGGAGTTGGACTTGCTGTCCCACAGAAGTGGAGCTGAGTGCCTTTGGGCTGAGGCTTACAGGGGTGAGATGCCTCTGGGCCCTTAATTCAGGAATCTGGGCTTGCTGACCCATGGAGTTATGGCTCAATGTCTTCCAGTTGAAGCTTATAGCAGTGTGGAATGCCCATTCAACATTTATTAGTAAACTTGACAGAATTCGGTAACATGGCCTGACAAAGGAGTCGGCCTTCAGCATTTCTTACTGGTATCACAACTGTTAACTTCCTTAATGAGCCCTTTCATCGTGAATTTTGTCTGTGAGTTCTGGTTAACCATTGAAATGCATATTAGAACCCAGAAATATGAAGTAGAGAACTTTATTAAGATGGCATTGTTGTTGTTGTTGTTGTTGTTAAGTACCATTGAGTTGGTTCTGACTCATAGTGACCCTATGCACATCAGAATGAAACTTCATGGTTCGGCTTGATCCTCACAATCATTCCCACACCCAACCCCATTGTGGCAGCCACCATGTAAATCCATCACCTTGAGGGTCTTCCTCTTTTTTGCTACCCATCCACTTTACCATGCATGATGACTGGTCTCTCTTGACAATTTGTTCACAGTATGTAAGATGAAGTTTTGCTATCCATGCCTCTGAGGAGCTGTTTGACTGGATGCAGTATAATATAACAAATTATTAAATACTAACAGCAAATCATTTTTGAAAATGTCAGCCCAAAGATGACTATTAAACCACTAAAGATCAAAGAGATTTTAAATGTTCCCTATTAAAAAATATTTATTCTCAGCTTGGATCAGAAAGCAAAACTCATCTGCTTTTTGAAAGGGCAATTCAGGAACACTTGAAGAAAACTAATGAACAAAAATTGATCAGTAAACAATAAGCAGACGAGAAATTGCTGGTCAAGAAGGAGCCAGATTTAAAGTTTCCCCTGTAAAGATATGAAACCCTATTTCTCCCTTTTCCTTCGGGAAGGTAATGAGGCCCATTCCTACCTTTTTAATATACATCATCTAAATGGGAAACCAAAATTCAACATATAATTATAATAAGTAATAATCCAATTTTACCAAATGTTAGTTCCTCATTCAAGATTTATCCAAAAGCATTACCAATTATAAAAATATAATTATTTTAATCCCTATATTGGTATTAACAAGTTATTTTGGCTTGAAAGAATTTCATTTGTCTAACCTAATTCTTTTTTAAAGCTTGCTTCTTTTAATAACTGGGTTTCAGAGTTGCTTTTACAAAAACCATGTCTCCTTTCTCAATGTAATTTTTTAAAACTATCATCCACTTCACTGGTACGAGGGTCAAAAGAAAGGAGAGAGAAAATGAGAGGTTTACCCCTTATGCTTCCCCACCTAAAAAAAGAACATGGATCTCATTGAGTTTGATGTTCTTCCTTCTCATTTGAATACTTTTCACAGTATGCTTCCATACTTCTCAGAAACTAAATTTTAACCCTCTAGAAAAAGATACTGCTACTTTTTAAAAATTCCAAGCAGCCTGAAAATATAAGACTCATGGGGATGATGAGTTATTCAAAACACTGAGGATCACAAGACAAATGAAAGTGGCAAGTTCAAAAATTATGTGGATACCACAGACTAGACATATATAATAGGGAAAGAAAAACTTGGCACAAAATATCAATATTCACTATAAATGCTAAATAAGCAAAACAGTTCAGCTGATTTTTCAGAACATGCTGCAATTGAAGAGCCTCTAGAATATTTACCCAAGGTGGAGTGTAAATCCCCAAATCACAGCCTGTAGAGTTCTGCAGAAGGGAGCCAGGGTGATGCAGGATGGCAGGCAAGGCAATTCAGAACAAGTGGGCCCCAAACCCATTTAGCTAAACTGGTCCTCCTTCCCTGGGGGACAACATAGCCCAACCTTGATACCAGCACACTGTACATGCCCATTATAAAACATAAAAACTTAAAATATTATTTCAATCTGAGGCAGTGCTCCTTTGTATATTTTTTAATGTAAGCCACCAGAAACCTGGTCCAGGAACATAGTTTTAACATAACAAAACAGGCATCAGATAGAAGATCCCCCAAGCATAGCCTACAGAGTTTTAACACAACAATATAGGAAAAACCAACAGGAGCTGAAAGACACAGACCGGGCCAAAAACTGATTCTACCAGTTTGGGATGTGACAGTGTCTTCGAAAGACTGTTAATAGTGACCCAAAACAGTTTACCTCCAGAGTGTATCCCCAGATTTTGAGGCACCCCCACCAAACTGTAGCTACACTGTAAGCATTCCCTGGCCTAGCACCACAGTCTGCCACCTGAAGACAGCCTCAGTCTACCCCCTGAGGCCTCCCTCCAATGCCCTCCACCAAAGTTTAAACTGCAGAAGCTCTTCACCCAATCAACCTACACAGCACCATCCTCATGCCCTGCAACTGTCTGGCCAGGGTCTCCTGGGAGGGCCATCCAACCTGCCCTCCAAACAACAGAACTGGCTAGGGTAAGAGGAATAAAGTTGTAGCCCAACCTCCCAGGGTAATTGGCTACAGTCTGCCCACAGAAGCATTCCTACCAACCTCCCAAAGAGAATCCAGGGCTCCCAGAAAAAAAAATGGCACTGGGCTCCTCCAAAATCACATACAGATAGCAAACTGCCTTAAAAACCTCAAGGAAAAATCAGGAGAAACCTTAGGCAATGTCAGAGGAAGTAGTGAACCTAACAACATTCATAGAAGAAGCAGGTGTTGATCTTTTACAGAAAGAAATCTTAAGAATGCTGCTTGGAGTAATACAGGATATAAGAGAAGCAATACAGAAAAGGATGAAATAATAGAGGATGAAAAGGCCATGCACAAAGGGAAATGCAAGAGTTCAGAGATCAGGTAACAAAATCAAATAACAAATTCACAGACTTCACCAACAGACTAGAAGAATCCGAGACTCGTACCAGTGACCTTTGAGGATAACCGGGCAGATGTCAACAAACAGGAAAGATAGTCACACAAGATAATCAGAGAAGCTGAAGAAAACCTGAGAACAAGGTCTGATGTTATGAAGAGGAACAATGTTAAATTAATTGGACTACCAGAAAAAGGCAAAACGAAGAAGTCAATGGCAAAAATATCAAGGGGATTCTTAGAGGAAAACTTCCACAGATTAATGAATGAAAATTAGGCAATCATTCAGGAGGCTGAAAGAACACCAGCTAGACTGAATCCCAAGAAGAATTCACCATGGCATATAATAGTTAAACTATCCAACTTTGAGGAAAAGGAGAAAAAGCATAAGGAAAAACAGCTAGGGAAAAACAAGCAGTCACCTATAAATGCACCCAAAGAAGAATATTGTCAGACTTATCAGCAGACTCTATGAAGAGGACAGAGTGGACTAACATATTCTGAAAGTTAAAAGAAAATAACGCAAACCAAGAATTCTCTACCCAGCCAGATTATCTATCAAGCTAGATAGAGAAATACGCATCTTCACAGACAAGGAAAAACTCAAAGAATATGTTAAAATAAGCCCATCCCTAAAAAATTATTTCTGATCAAGTATGGGCAGAAGAACAACACTCAGTAAGCACAAATAAGAGACCACCCCACAGAGAGACTACACGTAGAGGTCAGCAAATTGAAAACAGCCCCCAAGACAGCACTGGCTCAACAGTGAAAAGAAGTGAAAAGAAGGCAAGAATAAACACACACACAAAGCACCGAGAAGAAGGGAGGTAGGAGGAAAGAGGGGGAGAGAGGAGCTGATACCAAGGGCTCAAGCGGAAAGAAAATGTTTTAGAAATGTTGATGGCAACATATGTACAAGTGTGCTTAATACAATTGAATGATGAATTGTTATAAGAGTTATAATATCCCCCCAATAAAATAATTAATAAAAAAAATTTTAAAGAAGGGAGGTAGGAAAACACAAAAGTATGAGATGACATCAAAGTTCACAGATGAATATAATAACTTTGAATATCAATGGACTGAACTTGCCCATTAAAAGACAAAGACTAGAGGACTGGCTTAGAAAACACAACCCATTTATCTGGTGCCTACAAGAGATACAACTCAAGCTTGCAGAGAAAAATAGGCTGAGAATCAAAGGTTGGAGAAAATACACCAAGCAAATGGCAATTCAAAAAGAACAGGGTTGGAATCCTAATCGCTGACAAAATTAATCTCAAGGTGCAAGCCATAACAAAATAAAAGGAGGGGCACATAATGCTCTAGGGAACAGTAGACCAAGAACCAGTGAGCATCATAAATATAGACATGTCCAATAAGAGACCCACGAAATTCATCCATAAAACACTCCAAAGGATGAAAAAGAAATCAGTGGCTCTACAATCATAATGACTTTAATAGCCCCCTCTCCAAGAAAGATAGGTCCCAGGGAAAGAAGATTAACAAGGAAGCTACAAAACTAAACTCTACAATTAGGTGACTTGACCTGATAGTCATTTTCAGAAGTCTCCACACAAATGGATTTTAAAAAGTCACATTCTTCTCAAGCCCACATGGCACATACTCAAAGATGGACCACGTGGTGGGGCACCAGTTGAGTCTGTGTAAATTCAAGCACATAGAGATCACTCAGCTTTCCCTCTAAGACCATTATGTCATAAGGCTGGAAATCAACAAAACCATGATTAAGAAAACAAGGGTATTTCAAATTGAATAACTCCCTACTGAAAAAAATGAATGGATACTGGCCCAGACCAAAAACTAAAATTAGGAAGTTTTAAAAACCAATGAGAATGAGAATATAACATACCAAAACCTTTGGGACACAGCAAAAACAGTTATCTGAGGAAGTTTGGTAGCAAAACAAAGCACACATGGAAAAGGAAGAGAGACTTACGATTGATATCCTGGCACAAAACCTCCAGCGATTAGAGCAGAGTTAACAAGACAATTCCACTAATTGCAAAAGAAAAGAAATTTTTAAAAAACTAGGCCTGAGATACAGGAGAGGGAAAACAAGAAAAATTTTTAAATCACTGCATCTGAACGCTGTTTCTTCAAAAGGATTTAAAAAATCGATCACTGACAAACCTACCAAAGAAATAAAGGAACAAATTTCAATAGCAAGGATAAAGGATTAAATGGAGGACATTACAATGTACCCTAATGAAATTAAAAGGTTAATTACACAGTACTATGAAGGCATGTACTCCAATGAATTCAACAACTTGAAAGACATGGAAAAATACTTTGAAAAAGATTCCCTCCCTGGGATTAGCCCAGATGGAGGTAAAGAACATCAACAGATCTATAGCAATAGAAGAAATAGACAAAGTTATCAAGGAATTACCAACCAAAAAAATCCCCCAGGCCAGATGGCTTCACATGCGAATTCTACCAAGAATTCAGGGAAAAACTGATACCAATCCTACATAAACTCTTCCAGAGAATATAAAAAGATGGTAAGCTCCCAAACACTTTCAATGAAGCAAATATAACACTGATACCTAAAGTGAGCAAGGATGCCACAAGAATTGAGATATCTCTAATGAACCTCAATGCAAAAATCCTTAACAAAATACTGGCCAATAGAATACAAAAGTATATAAAATGAATAATTCATCATTATCAAGTGGGATTCATTCCAGGATGGTTGAACATCTGGGAGTTCATCAGCATGATTCACCACATTGATAAGAAAAAGGATAAGAACCACGTGATAATAACGATAGCAATGGAAAAGGCATTAAAAAATATCCTACACTCATTCCTGTTTAAGATCCTAAAAAAGATAGGAATGGAAGGAAAATTCCTCAATATAATACAAGCTATATATGAAAAGCCAACAGCCAATGTCATAGTCAATGAAAAAAAAAAAACTAAAACAAATCCATTGGAAAAGGGGACCAGACAATGATGCCCCTTTGTCCCCACTTATATTTAAAATCATACTGAAGGTCCTAGTTAACCACACAAGGCAAAGGAAGACATCAAAACTATTAGTCTGGAAAAAGAAAGAGGAGGTGAAACTACTGTTATTCACAGATATGATTTTATATGTGAAAAACCCCAAGAACTCCACAAAAGGAGTGCTAGAAGCAATAGAAGAATACGGCAGAGTGGCACAATACAATATCAACAAGCAGAAGTGTATCGCAATGCTATATAAATCAAACAATACCACAGAAGAGGAGATTAAAAAAGGTAGTACCCTTCACAATAGCCAAGAACAAATTGAAATATCTAGGGATATACTTAATCCAAAAAAAACAAATATTTGTACGAGGAAATCTACAAAACTCTATTACAAGATATCAAGAGTGGCCTCCACAAATGGAAGAATATCTCATGCTCATGGATTGGAGAGCTAAATATAGTAAACATATCAGTTCTGCCCAAAGCACTATATAAGTTTAATGCTATCCCTATACAAATACCAACATCTTTCTTCAAAGAATTAGAAAAATTGACTAGAAACTTCATATGGAAAGGGAAAAAGCCCCAAATTAGCAAAGTAGGAGAGTTTGTTTTACCTGATTCTAGCACCTATTATACAGCCACAGAGGACAAAACAGTGTGGTACTAATATAATGACAGATATTCAGACCAATGGAAAAGAACAGAAAGCCCAGAATAGAAATCAACCTACAGACTACTGATCTTTGATAAATGCCCCCAAAATATCATATGGGAAGCAGATACCGTCTTCAACAAGTGGTGCTGGAAAAAATGGATATCCATTTGCAGAAAAACGAAGCAAGAGCCTTACTTCATTCCATGCACGAGAATAAACTCAAGGTGGATCAGAGACCTTGAGGTGAAACCCCTAACTACTAGGGCCATTAATGAGGTAATTGGGACAAACCTAAGAACTTTAGTGCAGGGAATAAATAAGCTATCAGAAGTAGGGAAGGTCAAAAACACAGACGACGCACAAATTGACATGTGGGATATACTGAAGATAAAACACCTGTGTACATCAAAAGAATTCGACAATAGAGTAATAAGAGTCCACAGACTGGAAAAACATCTTTCGCGATGACACGTCAGACAAAGGCCTTGTTAGTAAAATCTACAATATTCTAGAAGCCTACAATAAGAAAAAACTAAATACCCCATTGAGCAGGTGGGCAAAGAACCTTAAAACAAATTTCTCAAGGTTTCTCAAGTTTCCCAATGGCCAATAAATATATGAGAAAATGTTCCCAAATATTAGTCATGAGGGAAATGCAAATGAAAACAACTGTGAGATATCACCTAACACCCTCAAAGATAGCCAGCCCAATGTTTTAAAAATCAGAAAACAACATGTGCTGGAGGGGATGTGGTGAGATAGGAACTACTGTTGGTCCTGTAGGTATGTGTATCCATTATGGAAATCGATTTGGCAATACTTAAAGCAAATTGAAATCGAGCTACCATATGACCCAGCAATCCCCCTACTGGGCAAATACCCAGAAGAGGTGAGAAACAGACATCTGCACTCCAATGTTCATTGAGGTACAGCTCACCATCATAAAGAGTTGGAAACAACCTAAATTTCCATCAACAGACGAAAGGATTCAAAATCTCTGGTACATACATACAATGGAGTACTATGCATCCCTAAAACGCAGTGATGAATTCATGAAGCACATCATTGTACGGGAAGCGTTGGAGGAAATTATGCTAAGTGAAGTAAGCCAAGCACAAAAGGATGAGTTCACTTCACTGAGGTAAACTTAAAAAGCACAAGGGCACAGGGGAAAATCCACTGAATGCATAAATTCCCAGGGCAAGACCCAGGCACTCTGGCAGGGGTCAGACCCAATCCAGAGATGCACATGGCAGCCTACTAAAAAGAAGAGGGAAAGAAAAAGAGAGAGAACATGGATTGCAGGGGAACATGGCACTAACCACCCATGGGGAGGGTATTATTTATGTTTCCACATGAAAGGGAGATAGGGACCAGACCTCAACCTTGTACTCGGAGTCTTGAGGGCAGCATACAGGCCTGAAGCAGTGAACTAACAGAGAAGTCTGTAGGACCAGCCCCAATCCCAGCTACGTGGACCTCCTCCCCAGAAGAATGCACTACAAATGACAGCACTGAAGATATAGTCCAGGTAGAGTGGCGCGTCTGTCCATACCACAGGAGAGAAAAGTAAGAGAGAGAGAGAGAGAGAGGATCACACCCTGGCCCACCAAGCCCCGAAGATGACAGTTCTGCTTGAAGCAGCCAAGGCACAGAGAGGACCGTAAGGCCAGCACCACCAGGGCACACGACGTCCCCTCACTGACCCCCATCACTACAGGGGACAACACTGGATACATCGTGCAGGAATTGTGCCCTGTCTTACTTCCCCACGCCCCTACACACATACACACACACACAAGGGGAAAATATAAAGGGAGTTCAACAGAGCAACAAGGGGAAACAAAGCAATGAAGTTCCTGAGGAATCACAAAAATAGACTTAAGACTTGGAGGGCAAGGCTTGACACTTCATCAGACTGAATCAGAAAACATGCAAAAGCATCAGCAAACAGACCTGGACCTATTAGGCCTTCTTCTTCTTCTTCTTCTTCTTCTTCTTCTTCTTCTTCTTCTTCTTCTTCTTCTTCTTCTTCTTCTTCTTCTGCTGCTGCTGCTGCTGCTGCTGCTTCTGCTTCTCCTTCTCCTCCTCCTCTTCCTCCTCCTCCTCTTCTTCCTCCTCCTCCTTCTCCTTCTCCTTTTTCGTGTCTATCTATGAAAAATAGGCAAGATAAACAATCCCAAGGAGAAAAAAAAAAAGGGACCAACGGGGTCAAGGGAACAACAAGATCTAAAATTGATGGTTGGAAGGCATATAATGCCTAATGAGGTCCAATCAACAGCAATGTAGCCAAGAGTAATTACTGAGCATCAAATGAAGGTCGAACATGATAGTGGAACAGGAGGAAAGTAAAAGAAAACAGAGGAAAGAACTAAGAGGCAAAAGACATTTATGGAGGTATAAATGTAGGCATGTACATATGTAAATATATAAATATATAATGATAGGGATATAGGTATATGTATATATATTTATACGTTAAGTATTAAGGAAGTAGATGGATATTGGGCCTCCACTCAAGTACTCCCTCAACACAAAAACATTTTGTTCTAATAACCTGGAATTCTGTGACACTTACCTTCCCAATATGATCACTGAAGACAAAATGGGGGCATATACAAATGTCGGGAAGAAAGCTGAGTCTGAGGTCTTACAAAAGGTTAAAGAGGAGATCAGATAATAAGATGTTACATTTTAATCTAACTGCATCTGCCATATTCAACTTTCAATGTTCTCTATCTTATAACAAGGCTATTCACATCCCTTAACTATAGTCAGAAGAAATTCACCTGAAGTTTAATCCATGTGTGAACCCTGAAATGGATTTGGGGCATTCACTGTCATCCCTAGCCTTCTGCAAACGGGGTGCTCACAATTTAAACTCTGATACAATTCCCTCCTTCAGATTTGGATTTTATTGTTTACACTCATTGGATCACACAGGTTGGTGTGCTTCTTCCATGTTGACTTAGTTGACTCTTCATAGATAGCTGCTTGCTTGAGGACAAGCCTTTAAGACCCTAGATGCTATTTTAAAATGTCCTTTTTTACTATAAATGAGATGCCATTCCTCTTTATTCAGCATAGTAAACCATACGTTTTTCTAGTTCAAAATGGCCAATATTAGTCTATTTCAGTTCACTAACACCTAGAATACTGATCTTTATGCTGTCCATTTCATTTTTTTACAACTTCCCATTTTCCTAGATTCCTACTTCATCTATTCCAACCTCCCATTATTAATAGATTTTGCAGCTGTTTCTTTTCCTATTGAATTGTACCCCACCAGCACAGAAAGGTTCCAAAGGCTTTAC
>NW_022111373.1:18418005-18429579 GCF_000313985.2 Echinops telfairi
TGAAACATACAACTTTCTTCTAGTTCTTTAATGCTTCCTCTCCCCCCACCCCCGCTATCATGACCCCAATTCTACCTTACAAGTTCGGATATTCTAGAGTATGTACACTGGTACAGATGAGAGCTTAAAGCACAGGGACTCCAAGACAGATAAACCCCTCAGGGCCAATAATGAGAGTAGCAATACCAGGAATGTAGGGGGAGGGGGGAGGGAGAAAAGGGGAACCAATCACAATGATCTATATATAACCCCCCTCCCATGGGGATGGACAACAGAAAAGTTGGTGAAGGGAGACAGCGGTCAGTGTAAGACATGAAAAAAAGATCTAAATTATCAAGGGCTCATGAGGGAAGGGAGGGTGGGAGAGGGAGGCAAATGAGCTGATACCAAAGTCTCAAGTAGGAAGAAAATGTTTTGAAAATGATGATGGCAACATATATACCAATGTGCTTGACACAAGGGATGGATGGATTGTAAGAAGAGCTGTAAGAGACCCCAAGAAAATGATTTTTAAAAATTAGCCTATGTAATTTTTTTTCAAATCTAGAAAACCAAGTAGGAGATTAAAAAATTAAGTATATCCAGTGATTATTTCTGAGGTTATTTATTTAATAATTTTGCTAATGATGTTGCTAAATTTAAAATTACATCAATTTCTCCTCCTACAAAGTGTGTTTTTATCTATCCTATAAAGTTCCAGGTATCTTTCTAAGGAAAGCTGTGTCATTTTTAGATGAAGGGCCTGTGTGTTTTGCTTTGCTTGGTCTTTGCTTTTTGACAGCCTGCCTTGCTGATGATATTTTAGTCACTCATTTCAGAGTCAGGAAGAGGCAAGACAGCCATTTCTCCGAGGCCCCCAGAAGTCATGCGCATTTCTGCTGAGTCAAGCACAAGCTACTGCTACATGATCCGCTCAACTGAAACACATCCTCTCAGCCACCATATGTTACGAACTATGAAAACAAAATGGGAGCCAGTTTTTCAACCCACCAGTTTACCTGAACGTCTCTCTTAGGCAGGTTTGACCTTTACATTATGAATTTCATTTTTCCTGTGAGCGCTTACATTTATATTAGTGCTTAACATGCCCTCTTCATAGAAATCTGTCCTAAGAATTTCTAACTGTATTTATTCATGCTGAGCATTCTGCTTAACTACCAGGCTAAAATGCTGTACAGTTACCAAAGAAATAATGTTTCCTGTTATTTCAGAGCTGTGACGGTCAGACCAGTTTCATGAGAAGGGAAATGAAAGGTTTTTTGTCTTTAGGCTGTATCGTATACTTTAAATGCTTTGTTTTTGCTTGCAGTAGAGCCTGCCACTGTACCTCATTGTACTGTTTGTGTTATTGTTCCCCCCTGCCCTCTCTTCCATGCCTTTTTAACTGAAGAAGGTTATTTCCAATGCTCTACAGCACCAAAGGAATTATGTAGCCTGCATGGCCATGGCCCTTGCTACCAGAAAGCATGAAGAATTGGATTAATGGCATGGTTCTGGCAGGGTTCTGCAATTGGGTACTTAATCCTGTGAATAAAGCAATTTATTTCATTCTCTACACTATTTTGAGGAGTAAGGTGATCCCATAGACATTGCCAACTGTTGAATTTTTACTTACGTAGTACACAGTGAAAAAGGGCACGGCTCTCAATGTTATGGATTGACGCAGTGGCTGCAACAATGAACGCAGACATAGGAACAATTGTGAGGATGGTGCAGGACCATGCAGTGTTTCATTCTGTTTTGCATCTGGGCACTGTGGTTGAGAACTGACCCGATGGCACCCAACAACTACAGTACATAATATGAAATGAAGCCAGCCCTGGGGTGAGCAGCTGTTTTCTATAGGGAGCCCTACAGCATACAGGATACATACCAGCCTGTAGTCAGAATGACCTGGGTTTGAAACTTAGTTCTATAAGTAAGTTGCTGTGTGAATGTAGGCAGATTACCTAATTTGCTTTGATCTCTAGTCAACAAGTAGAGTACCCATTTTCAATTATTATTACTTTTTGCTTGTAAAACTGAAGAAAAATGAGCCCAAATACTATTGAAAATTTTTGAAAATATTTTCTTCATTGAAAATCCATTTGGCTGAGACCCCAAACAACATTATATGACTGAGCATGGGAGGGGTATTTCTACATGTAAAAGGAGGAAATGGCATGGCCTCATGTTTGACTTCCTCCTGCTACACAAGGGGGAAGAAAATCCACCTCCACATTTGCCCGAAGATGATTTCTATGAGGCAGAGGTCAGCGTGCCTCCACTGTCCATCCTTCTTTACCCTGCTCTGGGACCAATAGTTCTTACCTCAGCACTCTGCTTTCTCTGCTGGATTCCATAATCCATTGCAATGGTTCCACAGAGCTCAGAGACAATACTCACAATAATAGGGGGTTATTAGGAAAGTTAGTAGGTTACCACAAGCCAGGAGCAGAATATAGAGAGTCATTTTCTCTACAGCAGCACCTCTTCTCAGCCATGGCAGCAGAAACATCTCTATCTGAGCCTCAGCCCCTTATTCACACAGTCCCTTGGCCTCTGCCCTGCTCTGGAGAGTATTACAAAGCTCCTCTATCACCGATCATTGCTAAAGGGCACCTCACTCTGCAAGCCAACTTCCTGCCTGAAGGCACTCAACTTTATCATTCTTTTGGCTGAGGAGCCCATAACTCTGACTAATGATCAGCAGGGCTTCTCTGCTCGGTCTCAGGATCTTAGTGCTGCCGCCTCTGGTGACTTTGCCCCCTCTACTACTTCGGGCAAGGATCTCACATTCAATCCACTGGCAGTTCTTCTTTTTCAAAGGTTGTGTGATTCCCTGCTCCTGCTCTTTAGGTGGTTCATTTTTATATTCAGCAAACTAACAAAACTGACCAACCCCCGAATTAGAATCCTTTACTCCTTATTTGCTTTCTTCTACCCAGAAATTTAGTGAGCGTTATAAACACTATGAATAGAAAAACATCTAACATTATAGTAGGAGTATCCAGTGAGGAATAAAATGACAACTTCTAATTTTCAAGGGCAAGGTCTGAGTGTATGATAGATCCCTTGAGAGTGCCTATAAACAGTTCTTGGTTATATAAAAAAGATGTAATCATTAAATTAATGTAAACAAAAATTCTTGTGACATAGAAACATTTTCTCTGGCCCCAAAAACATCACACTAAATAAGAGTAGAATCGTACAGAATAATCATTGGATCCAGTTCATTCTTACAATCTCTTCACTATATTCAACTTAAAATTCTTTGTAGCATTTAATGTTGTCTTCCTTTCTGTTATAATTTTTCTCTTCCATTTCTTTTCTGAGTTCTACCAGTTCATAATTCGTCTCCTTCTTCTGCTTTATTATTTCTCTTTCAAGCCTTTTCATCTTTTCTACGTGCTCTATTTCATAAGTATATTTTCTAATATGTTTTTAATGATCCAGCTCTTTTCCTTTTCCCTTTTATTTTGATAAAGGTCCAAATTTTTCTCTTATTCTTCCTTCACAAGTCTCAAATCTAAGATGAGAAATAATAAGAAAGTAGCTATCATGGAGTTTTAAAGAAATAGACCAAGAAAGAGGTATATAAAGAAGTACTTTAAGAAAAGAAAAAGAACAAGATGTTCACCTTGTTCCAGGCACAAGAACAAACTCCAGGTGGATCACAAGCCTAGAAGTAAAACCCCGAACCATCTGGACGATCAAGGAGGGAATCAGGACTAACCTAAGATCATTGGGCCAGAGAATACATAAGCTCACTGCAACAGGGAAGGGTATACACACAGGTAAACTGGAAATTGACAAGCGGGATTTAATAAGAATAAAATACCTGTGCGTGTCGAAAGACTTCAAGAAGGTATAAAGGCAACCCACAGACTAGGAGAGGATTTTTAGCAATGACACACAGACAAAGGGCTTATTACTGGAATCTACAATACCCTCCTGGCCTGCAAAACAAAAGAGGAAAACAGATAACCCCCTGAGGAAGTGGGCAAAAGAACTGAAAAGAAATTTTACTAGGGAGGAGACCCATATGGCCAATAAACAAATGAGAAAGTGCTTTCTATCATTAGCCATAAGAGAAATGAAAATTAAAACAACCACGAGCTACTATCTAACACCCTTGAGGCTAGCCCAAATCAGAAAATCAGAGAGCAACAAATGCTGGAGGGGATGTGGTGAAATAGGAACTGTCCTTCACTGCTGGTGGTCATATAAATATGTACTGCCACTGCTGAAAGTGATCTGGCGATATTTAAAGATATTGGAAATTGATCTACCTTATGACTCAGCCATCCCCCTACTGGGCATACACCCAGAAAAGATAAGAAATGAAACATGACCTGTTTTCTATACCTCAGTGTTTGCTGTGGCCCAAAGAGTTGGAAACAACCTAAATTTCCATCGATAGATGAGTGCATTAGTAAACTCTGGCATACACACAATGGAGTACTATGCAGCACTAAAAAGCACGGAAGATCACATGTAAACACATCGTTTCATGGGAAGAGCTGGAGGAAATTATGCTAAGCGAGGTTAGACAAGTATAACATGAGTCTCCTGGGGTAAGCACAGCAGGTATAGAAGAAAAGACACTTGTCTTACAATATACGGGTGGAGGCGCAGGCAGCCGGGAGGAGGTCAGATCAAACGGAAGGAGATACATGTGAATCCAACATAAAGAAGGGGAAAGGGGGGGAAGGAGGAGGGAGAAAAATGGGGGGTGGAGATGATGGAATGGGGGGGAGCAGGGCACTAACCCACCCAGCGGGGAGAGTATTGATTATGTCTCCACAGAATTGGGAGTGTGCATACAGACGCCACCACAGCTCACCAAACCAGGAGGGCAATGTAACCACATGGAGGATTGCATGAAAAGACTGGGTTACAGGGCTGGCCCCAACCAGAGCCAATCTGACCCATGCTCTAGAAGTATGTGCCACAGAGGGCAACACTAAACCTTCAGGTGAGGGAAAGGAGCCGACTTACCATGCCCACATGGAAGCAAACCAAGAAGGAAAAAGAGAAAGGGATAGTGGGCCTAGAGTCCAAGCCCAGAGGATGATGTCCCTGCATGGAGCTGCTAAGGCACAGAGAGTATAGGTCTGGCCTTGGAAGATAGTCACAGAAAATACCCTCTGGTGACCTAAGAGGGAGAGAGAGAGTAGACTTCAGCATGGCCTACCAAGCCCTGGAGACAACATCCCTGCTTGGAGCAGTCAATGCGTAGAGAGGACCGTAGGGCCAGCCCCACTGCAAGACACAATGATTCCTCACAGACCCATAGTGCTATGGGGGACAGCACTGGAGACACTGTGCGGAAGGGTGTCCGGTCTGCCCCATACGCAGTGGGGTGAAACGTGAAGGGAGAGCAACTGGGCAGCAAATGGAGCCAAGTAACCAAGTCCCCAAGGAACCCTGAAAATAGACTTCTGACTTGGGGGACAGGGCGTGGCACCTCATCAGACTTGATCAGAAAACATATAAAAGGGTCAGCAGACAGACCTGGAACTATCTATTGCGTTGTTTGTTTGGTTTTTTCCCTTGTTTTGTTTTTGTTTCTTTTTCTTTTGCCCTATGTCTATCTATATAAGATAGGCAGGATGAACAATCCTGAGGAGAAAACAAAAGGACTGGAAGTTTTGAGGGGGACAGGGGGTGGGGAGCGAGAGTGAGGAGCCAACAAACTCAGAGAAAATGGAACAACAAGATATCTGAAATTGATGGTGAGGGCGGTGTATACTCTAATTGGGGCTTGATCAAGAGCAATGTATCCAAGAGGAAATACTGAGAGTCGAATGGAGGGGACAGTATGATAGTGGGATAGGAGGAAGGTGAAAGGAAATAAAGGAAAGAAATAGGAGTCAAAAGCTACTTATAGATCCATGTATATATATATATATATAAATATATTAATTTATAATGAAAGGGATGGAGGTGAATGTACATATATTTATATGTTAAGTATTAGGATGGGAGATAGACTTTGGGCCTCTACTTAAGGCCTCCCTTAACACAAGAACACTTTGTTCTGATAACCTGGCACTCTTTGATACTCACTCACCTTCCAGACATGATCACTGAAGACAAAAATGGATGCATAAGAAAATTGTAGTGAAGAGAGCTGATGGTGTCCAGCTATCAAAAGATATAGTGTCTTAAAGGCTTGAAGTTAAACAAGCAGCCATCTGGTAGAGAAGCAAATACGCCTACATGGAAGAAGCACACCAACCTGTGTGATCATGAGGTATCGATGGGATCAAGTATCAGATGTCAAAAGATCCAAAGCAAACAACTATATTGATGCAAATGAGTGGGGTTGGAGTTGAGACCCAAAACCTCTCTGTAGATAATTGGATATCCCCCGACAAAAGGGTTATAAGGAGGGGATGATTCAACCAAGGTGTGTATAGCACCAATGAATCACACATAATTTCTCTAGTTCTTGAATGCTTCCTCCTCCGCCCCATTACCATAACCGAGTTCTACCTGTTAAATCTTGCTAGACCAGAGAGTACACATTGGTACAGATAAGAGCTCTTGACACATGGAATTCAGGACAGATAAGCCCCTCAGGAACAGTAGTGAGAGTAGTCATATCATGAGGGTAGCGGGATGGTAGAGGAGAGGGAAGGGGTAGAAAGGTGGAACCCATCATAAGGTTAGATATACAGCACCCTCCCCCACCCAAAAGGGGAAGAACAACAGAAAGGCAGGTGAAGGGAGGCAATGGACAGCATAAGACATTAAATAATAATTGATCAAGGACTCAGGAGGGCAGGAGAGTGGGGCAGGAAGGGGGAAAAAGAGGTGCTTATGCCAAGGGCTCAAGTAGAAAATGTTTTGGAAATTATGATGGCAATATATGTACAAATATGCTTGACACAATTGATGTATGGAATATTATAAGAGCTGTAAGAGCCCCCAAAAATGATTTTAAATGAAAAAGAAAAATACAGTCAAATGCTACTCCAACAAAACTTACAAAACATAAAAATAAACAGGTGATGGTCATGGGGGGAAAGCTTTTCAATAAAAGCAGACAGAAAGAAATAAAATAATAAATTATATGAGTGAAATAGAAAAATAAAGAGAACATAGGCACTTGAAAAGTATTAAGAACCAAAAATTAAAAAGAACCACTGAAAAAACTGAGCAAAATCAATGGAAAAAGATAAAGCATTTGGCTAAGAGTAGAGAGAAAATGAGATAATATGATAGACAGAAAAGGGAGTTCCAGAATTGGCATAACCATCATTGCTAAAGAAAAACAAAACACCAGAAAGAAAAGAAATGCATTCCATTTAAATCAATCCAATCGATATTGAGAATGGAGCCTATAAGCACGTTAATTTTTCTAATGTTGTATGGCAGATTGCCATTGGATATTATTTGGAGCTGAGAACTTAAGCAGTGGAGACAATCCTAAGTGAAAAACTTAATAAAGGTTATTCCTGAGGATCTGGCATCAGAAGAAGATTCCCATTTCATAACCATCTGTACTGTTGGGATTTCTTTCACTGTCAAACATCTCTCTTGGAATTAATAAGGACAAAACATCCCCATGCAAAAGAAAGAGCCAGACAAGCTGGGCACAGAATTACAATTCCTGGGACCCAGAACGTGAACTTGCTGCTCAAGCTATAAGCAATGTTGATGCAGTTATAAAAGCTGCAACACAAAATAAAAAGATGTATATATGATAATACATTGCTATTAATTCATTGTTGATTTAGTCTAATTAAAATATTAATACTGGTTGTAAATATAGAAAGATAACATTGATTACTGATAACCTGCATGATAGAATGTGGTTAGGGAAACAATGACACTTTTCTTCAGTATCACTGTCCTTTACTCAAAGACAGAGACTTTGATTTCAAGATACAATTTAAATAAGTTGTGAGAGACATACGGTGACATCTGAGGACCTCAAACATAAGGGTTTATGTATTTTACTCAAAAACACAGTAAAATAGCTTCTGGCCTAGTTTAACGTGAAAATCTCCTACTGGATTTACAAAGGCTTCCTGAAAATAACATCTCGTTACAAGGCAGGACTCGGGGATGTTCTTTGCAATGATGGCTTCAGTTTCAGGACTTCAAAAAATGGACTTAGAGCTATAATTTCACATGAAATTTGTGCCAAAAAGGAATTGAGCTCTGTAGTGCAGCTCAAATGAAAATGGCATACCCGTTCCCTCTTGCCCATTTTTGTGAGTCAAGTAAAAGGCTCTGTATTTTATAGATCTGAAAGCATTTTGCAGCTAAAGAAAAAGGGTACCATTTTAAGGCATATGATTATAGTACATTCAACTTGGTGAAAGGTGAATAAGGAGGAGTTCAGGATATCGTCGCCACTTAGATGTAGTTTATTCATCAGGAAGGCACTTGAAATCCTCTCACAAGTAGCTGTCATTTCTGAACTGGACACAAGATTCATTTACCACCCTTACAAAACAGAGAGGAGTTTTCTGATATAAAATCAACTGAAATTGAAAAGTGTTTTATTAAATAGTGCTAGGGCTATTCTTTATATAATGTTACGGAACACATATTTATAATATGTACTTTTAATTATGAAATAGAGATTTTAAGAATATTATGACATAAGGGAAACATTAATATGTTAGAGCCTAAAATCCGTCTTATTTTTTACTAGTCTATCTGAACATTCTTATTGATATAAAATAATATTTCCAGTTTATAAGACTTTCGTAAATTGGTAGTTTTCTTCCTCTCTTTTTCTGAAAAAGTCTGATTAAATCCCTAGCTATATTGAATTTTTCCCTTGTTTTTTCCATTAGACTCCAACACAACAATTTATTGAAGTGTTAACTGCCTTTGTCAAATAACATCATTAATATCATATGCAAATAAAATTTTGCTGAAGACAATTCAGACATGCCTGCAGGATTACATTGATAGAAAACTACCCGGAATTCAAGCCAGCTTCAGAAACGGACATGGAGTACGGGAAATCGTTGCTGAGGTGGGGCTGAATCTAGGGCGAAAGCAGTCAATACCAGAAAGAGGTTTCCCCGTCTTTTATCGACTAAGCAACAGCATTAGCTGAGTGAACCCTAACAAATGCTGGATAAAATTGTGAAGAAAGGGAATTCTAAAACTCTTTGTTGTGCTCACGTAGGACATGTACATAAGTCAAACAAAATACAGCAATACTGCATGTTTTGAAATAAAGAAACATATGGCAGAGTTGTATCCTTTCGCCGTACCTATTCAACCTGTATGCCAAGCAGACAATTCGAGAAGCTGGACTATATGGAGAAGGCATCATGATTAGACGAACAGTCCTGAACAACCTTCAACATGCTGAAGATGGCACACATTGCGTGCCCAAACCAAAAAAGGGCTTGATGCACTGACAGAATAATTCAAAGGACTATCACCTTCCATATGAATCACACCGCAAGCCAAAGAAAACTCACAAGTGGGCTAAGAAGCAAAATCTTGTTAAATGGAGAAAATATTGAAGTTGTCCAGAATTTCATTTTACTTAGCTCCACAATCAATGTCCGTGGAAGTGTCAGTCAAGAAACCAAATGATATATCATCGAATTGGGCAAATCTGCTGCAAAAGACCCCTTTAAAGTGTTGATGAGCAAAGATGTCACTGTGAGGACTAAGGGACACCTGGCCCAAACCAGCGTACTTTCACCTCATATGCACGGGAAAACTTCACAATGAATGGGAATGATCAGAAGAGAAGAATTGACCTCTTTGAATCAAAACGTTGGCAGTAAATATTGAATATACCATGGACTGCCAGAAGAGTAAAAAAAGGTCATGGAAGAAGTACAATCGGAATGCGCTGTAGTAACCATGATAATGAAACTTTGTCTCCTGTACTTTGATCCTGTTGATCAGGAGGGACCATGTCCTGGAAAAGGACACCATGCTCAGTAAAATAAAGGATCAGCAAAAAAGGGAATATCTTCAATGACATGGATTGACATAGTATCTGCAACAATGGGCTCAAGGGCAGCAACAAGTGCAAGCGTTGACAGGACTGGGCCACGTTCCTTTCTGTATGCCTAGGGGTCCTCTAAGCTGGAACTGACCCGACAGCACCACCACAACAACGGCTTGTGAAGCCTAACACTAAGTTCTGTGGGATGCCCATATAGCAGGGAGTCTCAAAAAGTTTCTGGCAAAATGGAATTAATATATGAAGGAATCTTCCCACAAACACCTCTAAGCCTCCTCTTATTTCGGAATAGTCCTCTAGGCCTCTAGTAGAAAGATGTTATGGAAAACTCATCTCAGCCTCTTCCAGTGGGTCTTTGTCACCTGACCACCTAAGCACCCAGCCATTTCAAGGTGACATTTGTAAGCAAAAATCACTGTGACAGAAACATAGCCCCCTTTAAAAAATAAAATTTAATCCCACGCACAGTTCTCCCCACCTCTTACTAATACCTGTACCACATATTGTATAAACATATTTGTAAGCCATTATTTCCCTGACTACCTGAATTATCCCACAATACAAATAAAATGTCTATCAACTGCATACTGGAATTTGAAATTTCCCAAAAGAGGAAGGATCGCTATATGTTGGTAAAGGATACATTGGAGCTGTTCAAATCACATCCAAGGCTATTAAGTATTTTCTAGAGTAGATGATGTTAATAGAAAAAAAACTGAAAGTTAATAGAAAAACACTTACAAAAATAGTTGTAAGCAGTTCAACTGTAGGGACTGCCAGAAATTAAAACTAGATTCAGAAGAAAATATAGAATGAAGGATATGTTGCCTGAAGTCAGAGAATACCAGAAAGATACTTATTCATGTTTCATTGGCTATGCAATGGCATTTGACTGTATGAATCCTAACAAACGATGGACAACATTGTGTAGAATGGGAATTCTAGAACACTGCATTATGTTCATGTGGGATTTGTGTGTTGACCAAGAAGCAGTACAAAGGGATATCGCATAATTGAGAAACCAGGCAAGGTGTATCAGGTATGTAACCTTTCACCACTTATTCAATCTGTATGTTGGGCAAGTAATCCAGGAAGTTGGGCTATATGAAGAAAAAACAACCTAGGATATGCATAGGACACAACCTTGCTGAACACAAAAGCTACCACTTGCTGATGAAAATCAAAGACTGCAGCCTTCAGTAGAGAGGCTCAATGTAGAGAAAACAAAAATCCTCACAATTGGATCAACAGTATCATGATAAATGAAGAAAAGATTGAAGTTGTCAAGGATTTCATTTTGCTTGAATCCACAATCAGTGCTCATGAAAGTAGCATGGAAGAAATCAAACGGCATACTACGTTGGGCAAATGTGCTTCAGATGATCTCTTCAAAGTGTTGGAAAACAAAGAAGACAATTTGAGAACTTTTAGTGCACTTGGTCCAACCCATGGTATTTTAAGTTGCCGCATATGCATGTGAAAACTGGACGATAAATAATGAAGACAAAAGAAGAATAAACACAGTTAAATTATTGAGTTGCAAGCACTCCCTCAATGCAAGAATACTTTCTTCTATTAAATTGCCATTCTATGATGCTCACCTTCCCGACACAACCGCTGAAGACAAAGCGGGT
>NW_022111373.1:18430561-18454486 GCF_000313985.2 Echinops telfairi
ACCTGATGCCAGGGGCTTAGGTGGAGAGCAAATGTTTTGAAAATGATGAGGGCAATGAAGGTACAAATGTGCTTTACACAACTGATGTATGTATGGATTGTGATAAGAGTTGTATGAGCCACTAGTAAAACGATTAAAAATAATAATAAAAATAAAGTGTTGAGTTGACTAAGAATATTGAATGTACTATGGACTGCCAGAAGAGCAAACAAAGCTGTTTTGGAAGAAATACAACAGAATGTTCTGTAGAAGCCACGATGATGAAACTTCACCTCCCTTTAGTTTGATGTATTATCAGGAGGACCCCGTCTCTAGAGAAGGACAGCATGCTTAGCAAAGCAGAGGGTCTTCGACAAAAGGAAGAACCCTAAGAAGATGGATTGGCACAATAACTGCAACAATGTAGTATGAGGATGGCAGGGCTTCATTCTGCTGGACTTAGGGTGGTTATGAGTCAGACCAACTCATAGCAGCTAACAACAACAACAACAACATTTTCAGAAAATTACAAGGTCTTTTCTGATACAGAGTAACTGATGAGTTCACACCACCAATAAATTCTCTAAAATCCTCGCTTACTAATTCACAGTTTGCATTGTTGCAATTCACCCTTCTTTTAAGAATCAATTAAAATTTCCTTTCTGAATATATTGAATAATTTTACATTATGTAAGGGATATAATATAATACTCAGTTATTCCATTGTTATTCCATTGTTATTCATCTGAGCAAGAAGACTTGATATTTTGTTTGTCTCAATAGGCAATTAGCTTGATTTTATTCAGGGTGCAAATTCTGTCTCTGAGTGAATTTGGGTGCTTTTGATTTATTAGTGTTACCCTCGGCTGGAACCTGTCTCTTTCTGGGGTGGCCTTATACTCGGGGATCAGTCACCTAGTGCACGAGTAGGGGAAGCTGTCAATGGGGAAAGCGAGCCATGACTATGTACCAGCTGCAGCCTGCCCTCAAGCTAAAAAGCAGTGAAAAAGGTTGAGTCACCCTCTGCCATCTCTTCTCCGTCACTCTAAGTGTCCGCGTTTCTCTCTGTTTTCTGTGGGTCAGGTTGAACAGAAGGTCGATCCCATATGAGAGGCAAAACCCGCCTTACATAAAAAGACTTAACGATCAAATATTTTAAATGATTGTAGATGAATAATTTTACAAAACTGATTTATTTTAGAAGTTTGCTACAAAATTAAAGAGAAAAATGTCATATTATGCCATTACACAATTTTTAGAAGCATGGTTCCAAAGAATCTCAATGCTTTTTTTATTTATACATACTTATGATAACCAAAATTTTGCTAAAAAAAATTGAACTTATTTTCAAATCCTTTGTCTCCGTGTTTAAACTAAGATCCAACCAAATCTACCCATATATCAAAATAACTTTTGAATATAAAATTATAGTCTACATTTTATTTAAACTGAAACTAAGTGGTTTTTTAGCATAAGTTCTCCTCAGATAAAGAGCAATTCCTACCCTTTCAGGCTCATCTGGCTCACAGAAGCATCGCTGCTAATGAATGCGATGTTGGAACACCCAAGACGCAGCACCTCAGGGACATTCCTCACCAACTCCCTCTTCAATATATTCCTTGAGTCTTTTATGATTAAGCTCTTTCTCCCGTGGCCAAAATTTGTATTTTATATCTCCCATTCATTACCTATAGAAGCAGCAAACAATGTATTAGGTTGCAATTGTGTTGCGAAAGACCTCTTCCAAGTGTTATAGAGCAACCATGTCATATTGAGGACAAGAGTGTGCCTAACACAGCCCAGGGTATTTTCACTCACCTCATATGCATGATCAACTTGACCGTGAATATGGGAGACTGAAGAAGAACTGACACATTTGAATCATGCAGAAACTGCAGAAAAACAAATAAGTCTGTTTTGAGTCAAATAAATCACTGAGTCAGAATCACTGTGATGGAAATGGCGAACAGAATAGGACCATCTTGTTGCTTAATGCAAGGGATACCTTTCTCTCTCATTCTCTTTCTTCTTGAGACATGAAAATGAAGCAGGTAATTTTTTTCTAATCATATATTTCCTATACATACATAGGCCTTCCAAAACACAATACTTACATTCTTGTTATATTTCATCTGTTCTCAATGGAATTTTTCTATGCGCTATAGAGAAATATTAAATGTAGTTAAGATGTGAGAATTCTTAGGAAAAAAATAAAACTAACTTGAGATCAACTCATTGTGAGTGGGTGGCTTCTGTGTTCATTTACAGCCTAGGAAACTTAATGGGGAAGTTCTACTTCGAGGTAGGCTTACTATGCGTCAGAATCAACTCAATAGCAGTGGGTAGGTTTGCTTCTGGCATTTAGAATTGAAATGTGCTTGTTATCTGGTAGGAGTGGAAGAGTAGCACAAGTTCACAGGAAAATGGAGCCCTACTGGTGTAATGAGTTATGTATGCTGTGCGCTGTAAGTCCCAGGGTCAGCAGTTAGAATCCACCAGCCATTCAGAAGGAGAAAGATGAGGCTTTTTGTTCCCAAAGAGATTTATAACCTCCGAAACCCAACAGAGGAAGTTCTACCTTGATTGACAGGATCAGTCTGATTCAGAATTGACTCGACTGCAGCAAGTTCGTAGTTTTGTTTTGTCTTCTTTGGAAGAGCACTAACTATTCCTGCAAAAGTATGAATTTGATACACTTTTACATTGGTTCTTGCATCAAGAAGCTTTAATATGCACTTTCATTTTTCTTAATGATGCCACAAAAATTTATCCTGAGAAAGCAATTCTAAATATCTGCAAATTGTTCCAAATATTCACCATAGCATTATTATTGCAAAAAATGAAGAAAGAAAGAAAGAATAAATAGCTTACATGTTCCACAATGAGGAATAAATTAATCCATGGTACTATATTGCTTCAGATGGACATTTATCAAATAAGTGATAGCATAGAAGAATACGTAAGATAGACTGCTTTATAAAAACTCCTTAAGGATATAAGGAAGTGGGGACACCACCAGGGGGGAACTATACCAAATTATATATAACTAATGGATTTGGGTAGTCAAACAATTTGGGGCTTACTTCTATTTTTTTCTAAAAATGTTAAAATCTTAATACTTCTCTATAGCTCCTAGAAGGAACTTTGGTTGTGTAGCAGATTACATGTGGGGCTGCTAACCACAAAGCCAGCAGTTTGAACACACCAGTCGATCCTCAGGGAAAAGATGGGTGTTATAAAGATTTATAGCTTTTTTACTCTCTGCAGAGCGTCACTGAATCAGAATTGACTCAGTAAGTTTGACTTCTGTTTTTGTTGTTCACAGCTCATAGAAAAATTATATTAAGAACAGATAAAAAAATAACAAGAATATAAGTAGAGCAGATATGTTTAGAAAAACATTTCTGCTTTATTTTCATGACATAAAAAAGGTGGAGAATGAGGGAGAAAGGTATCATTTGCATTTGAAAAATAGCATTTATTATTCTGTTTGCCAAAAAGAAAGAGAGAGCCCACTGCCATCAAGTTGATTCTGATCATAGCAAACCTGTGGGACAGAGTAGAGCTGACCCTTTCGGTTTCTGAGACTTTAAATCTTTAGGAGAATAAACAGCCAGCAGGTAAAATAGCTGAGATTATAAGCAAATATTCATGGGTCTAGATCTCTAGCTAGCCAAATAAAAGGATGCTAAAGCAGAATCTATATTTCCCCTGAAACCAAAACTGTAATCTTCAGGTTCAAAGCAAAGCCATAAAAAGTAAGGAATGTTAGAAGTTCACCTGCAAGACAAGGAAATAGACAGATTAAGTATAACCCTAATTCACCCTCCCCTGCCACCCAGACGATGGAGAACAATCTGACCTTCTCATGGGAAACAAAGTGGCTAAGCTTTCCTGGAGACCTTTCACCTTTGCCAGGGATTCATGAAATGTTCCTTCCCAATTCAAAAGTCCTTGTAAAATCAGAATCAAGAATGCCTGAGGACAGTTGAAACTCTGTTCATGGAGGAAAATACTCATTACATGCTGTCTTCTTTGGTGGAATTTTGAGGGAGAAAAGAATATAAGAAATAAATATAAATGTTCTGTTTTTACAGCTACAATAAGACCTGTCCATTTCTTAGGAATTTCTTAAGAAATGGAGGAAGGCTTTAAAACAACTTTCTAAAATCTGAAAACAGTAGTGGATGGCAGAAAGCACACCAGGTAGTGTGATCCAAAGATGACAATTTCAAAATCAAATATGGTAAAAAGTATCAGAGCTAAAATTAAGAACACGGAATTTTTTTTGCCGGGGGTGGGTAGACGGTAGTAATTGAACACCCAATATTTTACAAGGCTATGGAGGACGGGGGAGCCCAAAACCCATCTGCAAAGTATAAAGTCAGACTGAGTAGCTGGCAGATCAGCTATAGCCAAAGGCAAGAGTCCCAAGCAGCCCTGCCAGCAGGCAGAGACCATTGTAACCTTGACTATGCTGCATAGAACTTGGTACTTGTCCAGTTGACTCCCCGTAGACACTACCTGAATTTGTTCTGGGGGCAAGTATCTCTTAGCTGCTCCATGACAAAAACTTCTTCCCTGGCTTCTTGAATGTTAATGGGGGTCTTCACCCTGTCATGTATTATTTGTATTTTTGTCTTTATACTAATATGATCTTACCCTTACCAACTTAGTGCGATTTGTTTTCTCATTGTTTTTTGTGGGGTTTCCCAGCCGTGAAGCGCATGAGCGGATGTACAACGATAATAACTGACACAGGTGTTACAGGGAATGTAAGGGAGGGGGAAGGGCGATAGGCAGGGAAAGGGGAGTTTGGGAGTAAATGATGACGGCGGGAGGGTCGGGGGACCACTGGAGCTGATCATGCTTGCACAGCTCGTTTTGGGGGTGAATCAACCATGGGAGGCGGGGAATGCTCTAGGATGGATGTGGTGGTGATTGTACAATTCCCCCTTAATGTGTTTGAACAATTGAAATGCTCAATTCTATGACAGAACGATTGAACTGTTCAATTCTATGACATGTGGATTGTGTGCCAATAAAACTATTGTAAATAAATAAAATTCAACATGAAAAAAAGATCCACTAAAGCTGGAAAGGACAATTTTTGTTTAGTTTTGAACATTGGTGCTTATGACTCTCAATTGGAAATGGTAAACTATACGTAAGACACCCCTCCTGAGCTCCCACTGAAATGGTAGATCTGGAATGAAAACAAACAGAAAGAAAAAGCTGTAGAACAGGAAAAAATATGAACAAATTAGATTTGTAACAATTTTTTCACATATCATACAACTTAATCATCAATCATGAAATCATCACCATAGTCAAATTCCGAGCATGTTCTTCTGCCCTTTGTTATTAGCTCCTCTTTCCCCCATCTTCTCCTGTCATGCCCTAGGTAATTATCAAATAAATTACAGTCTATAAATTTTCCTGATCTGGATTTCATATACAGAAAATCATGCAAACACAAAAAGAAGTAAACAAAATTTTAAATGACTAACAAAACAATGAAAAACCTCAATCCCAAAAGAAAGCAGAAAATACTAGAAACTGAGGGTACTTTAAAATGGGTCAAAAGGGATATCAAATGATAAAGTATTACATTTTAACCTAACTACATCTACCATAATTAACTTTAAAATGGTCTCTGTATGAAAACAAGGCGGTTCACATCTCTGTGGTCAGTGGAAATTACCAGAGGCTTAATACTTGACTAGACCCTCCAAAAGGATTTGGGGCTTCCACTGTCATCCATAGCCTTCTGCAAACCAGATGTTCACAAGTTAATATATGATACTGTTCTCTCTTTCAGATTTGGATTTTATTATTTACAATCTTGGATCACACCGGCTGGTAGGCTTCTTCCATGTGGATTTAGTTAATGCCTAATTTAGATGGCTGCTTGTTTAAGACAAGCCTTTAAGATTCTAGACACTATTCTTTTTGATAGCAAGGTACCATCTGGTTTCTTTTTGCTATAGCACCCATATCTTGAGTTATTATTTCTTTATGAGGGTGAGCATCAAGCAGGGAATTGTCATAAGAATTATGTGTTCTTAGATTGAGGCTAGAATTAAGTGCAAGCCCAAAATTCATTGATACATCTCTATCTATGGTTTATATACAACTCTGGTTCACTTTAGAGATATCATTTTATGATATAGAAAATTATAAATCATGCCCTGAGCATAAGTAATTTGATTGATAGTCATTAATTTAGCCAATGATATAGAATTTAGAACACTGTTGAGAAAAGGAAATTACACAAGCAAAGGCCAACATCACTTGACACTATTTACACAAATGATGGGGATTGGTAATAGGGCAAAATTTCCAATAACATTAGTTCACCAGGCAGAACCATGAATACCAAACTAAGAAATGTCTTAATAAAGCAATGAGGGCATTAAAACAGTAAATATATGGTAGTCCTCGGCCACATTCATTGGGTAACCTCAAAGCCAGAGATCCAAACTAAAGTTCAATAAGCACCAATTCCATAACCTTGGAATAACAGTCATCTGCTTCTTCTCACACTGTGGCATGTCAGTTTTAAATCCAAAGGAGTATGTCACTTCCTTAAATCTGCTACAGGTGAGTTTGAGATAAAGCCCAGTGCTCCTCATGGGGTTCCGCATCAAATCATTCTGGGGTGCCCTATGAAGGATGCAGTGCAGCTTTGAAGGACACAGTCTAAAGTCCCTGTAGTCTACAGCACGTAGCCTGGGACACGAAGGGCAGGGTAGAAATTAAGTCAAAAGTGTCCAATTAGGAACACAGGATCCTCCCCTTGGATTCCATGTCAGTATTAGTGAGTGTTTTTCTCCATGGGCGTTTGCTCTACCCATTGACTATCAACAGAAGTCTCATCACCTTCTACAAGACCTGTGTGACCCCTGCCCCCATCTTGACTGGAAATTCCAGTAAGGTTCACTTTTCACTCTGTAAGACTGTCTGTTTTAATATCTCCACACTCTTTGCAGCATTTGTTCTTCTCTATTTTGTTTTTAAATTGTGCTGTTATTGTGGGTGTAAGGTGATATCTCATCATTGTTTTGATTTGCATGTCTCCATGGCTAGTGATCAGGAGCATTTCCTCATGTGTTTGCTAGTCATTCAAGTGTTGTCCTTTGTGAATTGTCTACGTGTCCTTTGTCCACCATTAAATTGGATCAATTGGGGTTTTATTCTTATTGCAGAATTCTATAAATTTTAGTAATTAGTCCCTTGTCTGTTTTGTCATTGTAACATATTTTTTCCCACTGCATAGGCTCTTGTTTTATTCTTTTGATGAAGTCTTTTGATATGCATAAGTGTTTTATTTTTAATCTATACCAGTCATCTATTTTGTTTTCCACTATGTGGAACTATATTTGATAGTATTTGTATGCCCTGAAATAGGACCCTTAAACTTGTCCCAATTTTCTCATTGATGACAGAGTTCTGGGGTTTGCATTTAAGATTCTAATCCATCTTGAGTTCATTTTTGTGCATGCGATGAGGTATAAGTTCAGCCTCATTCTTCAGCAGATGAAAATACAATTTTGCCAGCATCATTTGTTGAAGAGGATATCTCTCCCATTTAATGTTTTTTAGTCCCTGTACAAAATCAGTTAGATGTAAATGAGTGCTTTTATTTTGGGGGTTTCTGTTCTGTTACTTTGGCTGTTTTGACTACTGTGGCTGTAGAGTAGGTTTTGAGGTTCAGTAGTGCAATGCCTCCTACATTGTTCTCTTTGAGAAGTACTTTGCTAATGCCACATCTCTCCATATAAAGTTGTTCATTCATTTTCCCATTTCTTTAAAGAATGAAGTTGAGATTTGGATAGGAATTGCATTGTACTTGTAGATTGCTTTATGTAGTACTAACATCCTCACAATATTAAATCTTCCTATCCATAAAAACAAGATATTAAAAAAAAAAAGATATTCTTCCACTTGTGTAGGTCTCTTGGTTTCTGTTAATAATGCTCTGTAGTTTTCTGGATACAGGTATTTTTTTTTCTTTGGCTAGGTTTATTCCTATGTATTTCTTTTTTTGTATGGCTATTGTAAATGATTTTTTCTCAATGTCATATTTAAAGCCCTCTTAGCTCATTTGTAGTTATCTCGTTGCTTTCTTTGTTAAGCTTGTATCCTGCTACTTTACAAACCCCTCTATTGTTTCCAACAGTCTTTTTGTGTTGTCCTTGGGGTTCTTTCTCTAGAAAATCATACCGTCAGCAAATAGAGAGTTTGACTTCTGGTTTGCCCAATTGTATTCCCTTGATTCCTTTCAATTGTCTACAGGTTCTGGCTAAGACTCCCAGCACGATCTTGACTAAGAGTGGTGGTAAGTCACCCTTTTCTGATTCTCATTTTCAAGGGAAGTGCTTTCAAATTTCCCCATTGAACATCACATTTGCTGATCAATTTTCATATATAAGCTTTACTAAGTTGAGGAATTTCCCTTATATTCTTATTTTATTGAATTTTTACATCAGAAATGGGTTTTGGATATTGACAAATGCTTTTTAACATCTATTGATATGATCACATGGTTCTTTGTTTTGTTTATGTGCTGGATTGGACTGATTGCTATTCAGATGTTGAACCACCATTGCATATCTGTAATGAATCCTACTTGGTCAGGTGAATTATTTGTTTGATGTGTTGTGGATTCTATTGGCCAGAATTTGGTAGAGAATTTCTGTGTCTATGTTTATGAGGGCCTTTGAAATGCAATTTTTTTCTTTGTGGGGTGCTAGGCTGGTTTTGGAATCAAGCCTATGCTCACTTCATAGAATGAGTTTTGGGGTTTGCTGTCCCTTCTATAGTTCGGAATAATCTATGTAGATTGATTCACTTATTATTTGGTAGAATGCCCCTGGTAAGCCATCTGGACATGAGCTTTTTCAGGTGAAAGTTTCTTGATTCCTTCTCTATTTCTTTTGTTATGGGTTTATTCGGGTTTTCTACATCTGTCTGTGTTACTTTGTGTAGATCAGTGGTTCTCAACCTGTGGGTCATGACCCCTTTGGGCAGTGGTTCTCAACCTTCCTAATTCCATGAGCCTTTAATAGTTCATGTTGTGGTGACCTCCAACCATAAAATTATTTTCATTGCTACTTCAAAACTGCAATTTTGCTACTGTTATGGATCATAATGCAAATATCTGATAAGCAGGATGTATTAAGCAACCCCTGTGAAAGGGTCGTTCAACCCCCCAAAGGGGTTATGACCCACAGGTTGAGAACTGCTGTCAAATGACTCTTTCACAGGGGTCGCCTAACAGTAGCAAAATTATAGTTATGAAGCAGCAAAGAAAATAATTTTATGTTTGAGGGTCACCACAACATGAGGAACTGTATTAAAGGGTCGCGGCATTAGGTAGGTTGAGAACCACTGGTGTGGATGGTATATGTGTAGATCTTTATCCATTTCTACTATATTATCAAACTTTCTGGAGTACAGTCTTTCTTGTACTGTTCTATTTTTCTTTTAATTTCACTTGGACCTGTTGTGATGTCGCCCTTTTTATCTCTAATTCTAGATTTGTGTCTTCTCTTTCTTTTCCTTTATTAAGTCTGCCAAATGCCTGTCAATTTTGTTAATCCTTTCAAAAACCACTTCTTGTCTTGCTGATATTTTCCATTGCTTTTGTTTTCCAGTTCATCCATTTCCACGCCAATGTTGTTGCTTTTGTTCTAGTTGTTGGAGGTGTTGTGTTATGTGTTGATTTAGGATATCTTCCCTTCTTTCATGTCTGCATTAATTCTGATAAATTTCCCTCTTATACCAGCTTTTGCTGTGTCCCAAAGGTGTTCGTACAATGTTTTAGCATTCTTGTTTGTTTCAAGGAATTTCTTAATTTCATCTCTTTGATCTATTATCCAGTCATTTTTATGTAGTATGTTATTCAGTCTCGGTGTGTTTTTCTTTGTTCCTGTTTTTTCTATTTTTGATTTCTTTATAGCATTTGAGAAAATGGATCATAGGATCTCAATGTTTTTCATTTGTTGAGGCTTGTTTTGTGGCCTAACATCTGATCTATGTACTGTGTGGTGTGCTGGAGAAGAATGTACACAGTTCTCTTGATGGGTGCAATGTTCTGAATCTGTCCAGGAGTGCCAGTTAGCAGATTGTGTTGTTTAGCTCTTCTGTTTCTTCAGTTTCTTTCCTGATGATGTGCCTCTCCTTGAGGGTGGTAAGTTGAAGTCTCCTGCTAGTATTGTTGAGCTGTTTATTTCTATTGATGTCACTGTGTAGGTATATGTTTATTAGATTATATGTACCTGGTGTTTTGTTCCTTTAATTATTATGTAGTGTGCATTCTTGCCTCTCTTTATGTTATTCACTTTGAAGTTTATTTTATCAGAGATTAATATTGCCACTTCTTTTTATGGTTGCCATTAACTTGGTAGGTTTTTCACCATCCTTTGACTTTTAGTCTAATTTTTTTCTTTGAGTTTATGGTGTGTATCTTGTAGCTGAGTCTTTTAAAACAGTCTGTTACTCTCTATTTTCTTCATTGATGAATTTAATCCATTGACATTCAATGTTATTCATGACACATGTGGGTTTGTTGCCGTTGTTTTGCTGTGTTTGAGTTTGGGGTTTGTGTGTGTGTGTGTGTGTATCAGGGGTTTTATTGGTGTCTGTTTCTTCTCTATTTCTGTGTTGTTTCAAGTATTGCTTTCATTATACTGAGTTCTGGGTTGTGCTGTATTGTGTAATTCTCTCAGATTTGTCTGCTATTGATTCTCTGTCCATAGTGATCTGGTCAGTATTTTTAATAAGGCTAGTCTTGTTTTATGGGTTTGTTTAGTTTTGCCTGGTCTGGAAATACTTTTACTTCCCCATCATAGTTGAGGAATAATTTTTCTAGCTATAAAGTTATTTGGCAGGGTGTTTTTTGTTTGTTTTTCTTTCAGAATTGGATATATGTCAAGCCATTGTCTTCTTGCTGCATTGTTTCTAGTGAGAAGTCAGAACTTATCCTTATTGGCTTTCCTTTGTGGTTGACTATTATTTTTCCTTTAGCTGTGATCAGGAATCTCTCCTTTTCCTTGAAATTTGAGAGTTGCATACAATCTCTCTCTTTTTTGCTGGGGGTGGGGCACCCTATTTGGAGTTCTGTTTCTTGACTAGTTATTTTCCCTTCCTTTGTAATATTGGGGAAAATTCTTCTTTGACTCCTTGTACTATTTTCTCTGTAGATTTTTTTGTTTCTTCTTGCTCTGGGATCCTGATGAGACATAGGTTGTTTCTCTGAGTGAGGTTCCCACATTATTTTCAGGTTTTCTCTGGATTCTTTTTCTTTTTTTTGCTGGTTGTGTGTGTGATTTTTAGCCAGAGTGATTGTCTTTGAGCTTGCTGATTGAAGTTTCCTTTTCTTCCATGCTGCTCCTCAGGCCCTTCACTATGTTCATCTAGTTCTGTTACCTCATTGCTTAGCAGCTGGGATTCCTGAGGGTTCAAGGATTTTAGTTTTTCAATTTATTCTATTGTTCTTAGGAATGTTAACACATCTTTTAAAAGGTCCGAAACATCATTCTTCTGATTTCTGTTTCTGGTAGTTTCAGGGCCTCTTTCAGGGTAATCCATTGAGTTTTTCTGATTTTCAGTTATTTGTGTTTGTTTTCCTTGATATTGTTGGGTTTTCTTCTTCTTCTTGGTTTTGTGGTTGACTACTGTTTCCTTGGCATCATACAATGGGTTTTAGTGCTGTGAGAGCTTCTGGATTGTTTATAGGTACTTGGTGCTAACTGGAAATGTGGGATAGGTCTAATAGTAGTCAGAAATCTATGGTGGTGAAATGGAGATAAATGGGTGTATTAGTCTGGGTACTTTAGAGAAACAAATACACAGAAACTCATGTATAAGAGAGAGTTTTATATAAAGGTTAAGTGCACATCAAGAAAACATCCCAACCCAGTGCTGCCCAAACCCACAAGTCCAACATTAACCCATATGTCTGACACCAATCCACAAAGTCCTCCTCCATCTCACAAAACACACACTATGATGTCGACTGCAGGAGGAAAGCCGAATCAGTGAATGTGTAAACATCTCAGTGCTGGCAGGGGTCTCCACACGGCTGCTCCAGCACCCAGGGCTGCATCGGGGTAGGTCCATGTGGCTTCTCCTCAGGGGTGTCTTGCAGGAAGCGACCCTTGCCAGCTGAAGTAGGGAACTGGCTAAGGCAGCTGCACCCTGGTCTGACCATCAGAAAGCAAGAGACCCAAGAACTAGAAAGGCGAGACTCACCGATCTACTCATCGCTCCACCCTTCAATTAACCCCACATGTGTTTATCAGCCAGGAAGGCACAATAAACATTAACTATCTCAACGGGTAACTAGGGAAAGAGAGGAGGAATAAGAGAGAGCATAAAATTGAGATGATAGTAATAATAAGCAGCTGTCTGGAGGATAGACCAACAGATTTGTAAACAGTGGGAAAATATCTTTTAAGAAGGGTAATCAGAATTAATAGGCTTCATGGAAATATATTTCATGAGAAAAATGAAATAGCAGAAAGAGATCAGGGTTGGCTGTGAGGGGAAGAGGAGGGACACGAGGCAAAAAACGTGGGTGTGGCTTGGATGTGGGTGCTGAAGCTCTATGCTATGGCTGCATGAATGTGGGTGTGGGTGTGGGTACTCAGAGGAAAAAAGACAGAGAAGCCTTTATTTGGGTGGGTGTACAGGCCTACCTGTTTTGCCTAGGGGTATGCATATTCTCCAGAAAGTGGGGTCGTATCAGAAGAGACACTGGAAGAGGAAGTGGGAGAGAACTAGAAAAATAATAAACATGTTATAATAGAACAAAAATGGAAGAAAATAAAATAGAATTAAAAATAAAGCCATCTTGTGGGTGGGGATTCCTGCTCCTTGGATAGTGTTTCTGTATGTACTTTTGTGCCATGTGGGACAGGTGGGGCATGTGGGGGGAGGGGAAAGCACCAGAGAACAAGACAGGCAAGAAGAAGGAAGTTGGGGGTGGGGTTTAGCAGAAAGTGTAGCTTGGTACTGAGAGTATCTGCACCAAGCTGCCCATGCAATCTGAAAATCTGAAATCTCCCCACCCGCCACCCTCCGGCCCCCAGGAACCACCAAGGTCAGAGGTTAGGCTGGCCGAGTTGCCTCAGGGGCCAGGAGAAATAAGCTGTGCCAGGAAGGGGCAGAGATCACAGAAGAGGACCATCATTGTTGGTTAAGGGGGATCTACCAGCAGGTTTTCCTGCTCTTCCTCTTTTAGAAACGTGGGTCTACTTAGCTGTTGATTTTCTTACTGCCACGAAATGGTGGCTGTCCCTCCTTGTGGAAGCTGAAGCAGTAGTTGCTGAAGAGATCTTCCAGTACTTGTTATCTGGCAACCATATTTCCCCATCTCCTGGCAGACAGATTCTTGACTTTAATTAACCAAAGAAAGAGATTGGAAGGAGCTCCAAAAATTAGAATTGTGGAAAAATGGAATTGAAAGTTAATGGAAATATTCCACAAACTTTCTGAAGTTGTCTCTTATAGGTAACATCCACAGAACCCTGAAGAGTCCTGCAGGAAGGAGGAAGTATACTTAATTTGGAGAGCTGGTTTGTTATTATCAAGTCAAGGAAGTAGAAGATTTAGTCTCTAAGTAATTGAAGCGAGGCTAACTTCAGTGCCCTTTATGTATACCTGCCCCTTTAGAATGTCACGCTGGACCACTCGTGTCGTTGACTGCTAACCAAAAGGTTGGAGATTGAAACCCAGCAGCCAGTGCGTGGGAGAAGCTGTGACAGTCTGCTTATGTAAAGAATCCACCTCGGAACACTGTGGACCGGTTTGTCTCTGCAATATAATACGGTTGTGAGTTCAAATTGGCTCAATGACGACAGCAGCTTGCTTAAACACATATAATAAAGTTTTATCCTGTAACCAGCTGTCATTATTCCCATTCTAATCACACAGGAGTTTTTGTATCCAAATTCTTGTTACAGCATTGTCAAAAATTGCTTCAATTCAGAATATTTGTTTGCCACATGTACTCAACAAATGCAATATAGGAAGAACTGATCATCTATAAGAACAAAAACATATGTATCATAAGTAAAGACACAATAGTTGCGTAAGATAATCTTATGTACTTTACATGGTAGAAACAGGAACCATGTATTATCCTAGCATCTATTACCCTTATAGTAGCTATAGAACTTTGTCCTAGGAAATCTCTCTTCTTTACTTTTATAACTAGCAAGATTATGTTCTCTAAGGAAATTGTTTGCCTATGTCTTTTCCAAAATAACAAGCAAGTACTGCAATTTTTAGTCAATGAGACTGAATCCTGAGAAGTCCTGAATCAATTTTTCCTTGGTGTATAAGCTAGCTTCCTATTTTTTATTAAGATTAACAGAGATTATTACCTTCACTAAATTGGGTCTGGATTAATTAATTATGAAAACTTAAAAATTCACTGTATTTGAGTTCACTGACATACATAGTGTCTATGAGTTTTAAATTTTTATGGGAACATCTAGCCTTATCTTTCTCATGAGGCAGCTGGTGGATTTGAACCACAAACCTTGAAAGTAGCATTCCAATGCTACCTGACAGTGCCACCAGAACCCCAATTCACTTGGAAGAGTTCTAAAAATCAATATTAATACATACATTTTGAAAAGCAAATACAATAAATATATGAGGAGGTACAAAAAAAACCAGAATTGGTTTTTCACAACTATATAATCACCTTCAAAGTACTCTCCATTATACTTAAAACATTTGTCAAATCTGTGATTGCATTCTTGGAAACATTTTTCAATCTCATCTGTTTGGACGGCTGACAGCACCTCTTTTTTTTTTCCTTCACCTCTTCTACATCATCATATAACTGTCCTTTCACGTCCCTTTGCATTCTGGGAAACAATAAGAAATTGCAGGGAGCAAGGTCCGGTGAATTAGGTATATGGGTCAAGAAAGGCAGGCTGTTTTTTGCTAAAAACTGGCACACTGAGATGGTTAAGTAAGCAGGTGTATTGTCGTGGTGGCAAAACCAGTCCATCTGCCACAAATCAGGCCTTTTTTATCACATACTGTTACACTATCTTTTTAGAACCTTTAAATAGATAGCTTGGTTAACAGTCTGACCTGGTGGAACAAACTCCAAATGCACGATCCCCATCACATTAAAAAAAGAACATCCAGTTTTGGAGGGTATCCCCTCATATATCCAAAATTATAAATAAATATCCCAAAGTACTTTCCCCTAAAAGATAATAGATGATAAAATATCATTGGTAATGGTGAAAATAGCTAGCCATTGGTTTTCTTTATGCCTTTACCAGTTGTCATAAAGTTCACAGTAAACCCCATGTGTCTCAGAGCAGAACTATGCTCCAGACAGTTTTTTGTAACTGATTTTTCAAAAGTAGATCAGGCCTTCCTTTCTATACACTTCTCAGTGCACTTGAACCTCCAGACTTTCCATTAACAAGTCCTACCATCCAGGGACTCCTTTATGCTTACAAACATTGTATACTATTTCGAAACTCGTGCTGGTAATATCTAATGATCTCAATTAGAAAAAAGAAGTGTCCTTGTTAAGAACCCTTCTAACCGAACCTATCCTTTGGTGTTCTGCATACTTCACTCATTGGTTTCTAAAAAGAACACATTAATAATTTGGGGACCTTGTTAGAAGAATTTTAACCAATATAATTTCTAACAGTTTGCGTTCTTATTTATCTAGTCAGACTTATCGTAGAGTGTTCACAAATTGTATTTCAAATAAAGTTAACGCTATGCTTGTACCCCCACAGTTTAGACCTAGAGGAGTGTAGCTGGAGATGAGACTTGGAAAGGTCAAGTGGTGGTTTGGATTACAGACTGACTCATACCCTAAAAGACTATAGGACAGAAAATTGGCCATTGTAAGCCCAGGTCCAAGGAGAGAGGCATGAACAAGGAACTAAAACAGTGAGTACCAAGACAGTTGAGTAGAGTCAAGAAAACAAAAAACTTAGTGCAGGGTTCCCAAAAGTCCATTCTGCAGCAGCCTTGTGCCAAAATAGGTTCCGCAAAGATAAGAGTCATGACATCAATGTTAGAAGGCCTAGATAATCTCTCTCAATATTGGGAGAGCTGCACACACTTTATCCTCCCAAATTGCAGCGATAGAGTAACTTTGAGATGGATTTCCACTTCTCAATTCACTCCATATAAATTCACGATCTGTATTATTCAGTGAGATGTGTTTATTTAGAATGGGAACATCTCTTAACAATTCTATCCTTAGAATCAGCACTTACTAATTGACATTTGGAGTACAATTATATTATGAGGCTACTCACACATTCAAAGGCTCTAAAGACTTTCAGCTTCCTGAGAGTATGACTTAATTTGTCTCCAGTAACCATTGCTTGGCAGACAGTAATTGAAGGTGAATTGAAGAGTGAATGAATGACTGATGACAGAATAAATTAGTGGAGAAAAGCTCTGGAGACCTGTTCCCAGATGAGGGGATTTATGGCATTCACATCTGATTTGTTGTACCCTATTAGCGGTTAGGGGGTTTGTTATTACTCTATGCTAGGTTGCTTTCTTTCCACCAGGCTATCAAAGGAATCTTCCTAGAAAAGATCATTTTTCCAAACACAAAATTTCTATTACCCTATTGGCACTGCCAGCGATCCTATGTTACTCTTCCAGTTGGTAATTGCTTTCATACATGTGACATTTTTCCAAATCAACTATAATTTGAAGCGCATAGAGCTTACCTTGTGCATTTCGTTGTGCATCACTGTTTTAACCTGATTCCTTTAAACAGCAGAAAACAAAATAGGATTAAAAATTAGAGAAAATATCTGTTGAAAGGAAACAGGACAGAAGCAGGAGAAGGCTGGGAGAGGTGCCAAGCCAGGATGCACAGTGTGATTGACAGAAGAGGAATAGGAGGAAAGATTGAGTGGAAACACCCTGGATGGCTGTACAACCTAACAAAAATTCATCAAAGTCTTTGGGGAGTCTGTCTCCCATATACACATGTCTGCCTTAGTATCCCTTTCTCAGTCAGTCATTTTGCAGGGAATAGACTGAGGGAGTCATGGCCTGGGTCCAAACAGCAGGATAGACTTCAGAGTGCATCAAGGGGGCCTCATGCCTTGAACTTGGAAGGCTCATAGCCATGACATTCACAAAATAATTGCTGTACTGACTTCTAGCCAGTTTAAGTCAAACCAATCAAATAATTAGACTAGCTTCTAGACTTGTCAGAAGTCAATGTCAGAATCATTCTGTAGGAGGTAGGAGACTACTCCTGGAGAGACCACCTGCATATCTTCCCAAGGTGCTAGTGCTCATTCACTTTGGGGACAGAAAATAGAAATCAGAGATGGCAAAGGAAGACAGATCTGACAGAACACAATCTGGATAAATGCAACTAAATGTTGACGTCCCTAGAGTTGAACTTACTGAAAATGAACTCTGACCAATGTCACACAACCATTAGAAGTAGAGAGGAGGAGACTCAAGTGCAGTCTTCTTTCCTGTGGTAGTAAGTGTAGAAGTGGAGTTTAGCCTGTCAATCAGGTCACAGCCTGATGGTGCCTCCTTATGGGTGTGGCATTCTCATAAGGAGGACCCTGGGAACCTCCCCTTTCTCTCTGCCTTCACCGTCCTGCTGATTGGACTTGATTTCTCCCAGAGCCACTGCCATTGGATCCACGTGACTTTGCACTCACTGGCCTGTGATCCTCCTGCATTCTGGATCATTGCATGTGGCTGTGTGAGTCTGAAGAACTTATGGATTAGTATTGGATGTATGGCCTTGAGTTGGACTGGGCTGGGATATTTCCTTGATATACAATTACTTCTTGATATAAAGCTTTCTTACACATAGATGAGTGTCACTGGATTAATTTCTCTAGTCAACCTGGACTAACATACTTCCACACCAAATTATTTTTTTTAAATTTACACACACATACACACATCCCATTGTTGCAACCACAGTCAATCCATCTGGTTGAGAGTCTTCCTCTTTTTTGCTGCCCCTTTAGTTTATCAAGCATAATGTCCTTCTGCAGGGACTAGTGGCTCCTGAAAACAAGTCCAAACAATGTAAGACAACCTCTCACCATCCTTGCCTCTAAGGAGCACTCTGACTGTACTTCTTCCAACACAGATTTGTTTGTCCTTTCAGCGGCCCATGATACTGTCAATGGTCTTCCCCAGAACTATAATTCAAAGGCATTTCTTCTTCTTTGGTCTTCCTTATTCAAAATCCAACTTTCAAATATATATAAGGCAACTGAAAATACCATGGCTTGGGTTAGGCACACTTTAGTCTTCAAAGTAACCTCCCTAGTTTCCAACCCTCTAAAGAAGTCTTGTGAAGCAATGCTTCATTTACTGTCTTGACTGCTTCTTCTTAGTCACATTTTGAGTGCCTTTCAACCCAGGGGCCCATTGTCTGACACTGTTTCTGACAACATTCTGCTTCCAATCATGAGGCCTGCAGGACTTGACAATGTTTCCAGGTTATGCACAAGGTGTTCAGTAGCTACTTTCTCCAAAGTGGGATGCTGATTCCTTCTTCGTAGCCTATTTGTCTAGAATCTTCACTGAAACATGTTCACTTTGGGTGACCCCACTGGCATTTGAAATACCAGTGATATACCTTCCAGCGTCACAGCAACATAGGAGTCACCACAGTGTGACAAAGTGACCGACAAATGGTGGTGATTCTTCTTAGGTCTCCCTTATTCATCCCATTTTCATATGCATGTGAGGTGACTGAAAATACCATGGCTTGCTGGGACTGGTACAATGATAAATACACAGACCAAAAAAGCAGACTAGAGAACCCAGAAATAAATCCATCCATTAGAAAATTTACCTTCTACAAAGGGCCAATGAAATCTTAAATGAGGAAGCGACAGTCTCTTCAACAAGAGCTGGAAAAATTGGATTTCCATTTGCAGAATGAAACAGGACCCAGACCGCATCTCATTAACAAAAACAAATTCAAGTTCAACTGAAGGCCTAAATGTAGTCCTAGAGCTATGAGAAAATAGGGACACACCTAAATATCCTAATGCATGGCATAAACATACTACCAAACATAATGGGGAAAAAACATAAAGAACAGAAGACAACAGATGACTGGGAATCTAGTAAAAATAAAACAGTGTGCATCAAAAGGCGTCATCAAATTGGTGAAAAGGACTCACCGACTGACAAAACAATTGGCAATGACAACTCAAACAAGAGACGATCTCAAAAATCCATAGAAAATACACCACCACAGTTGGAAAAGTGAATGACCCGATTTAAAAATGAGCAAAGGACATGAACATACAGTTTACCAAAGAAGACGTCTAAGTGGCCAACAAACATGAGGAAATGTTCATGATTGTTAGCTATCCGAGAGATGCAAATCAAAACAAGGATGAGATACTACCTTAGACTTACGAAGTTTAAAACCACCACCACCAAAACAGAAAACAGCAATGCTGCAGAGGTGCTCAGAAACTGGAACCCTCAAATACGGCTGGTGAGACTGTAAAAATGTGCACAACTGTGGAAAGTGATCGGGCACTACCTCAAACAACTACAAAGAGACATTCCCCGTGACCCAGCAAGCCCTTTGTTCTGTGTGTGCCCAAGAAGGAACGACCGTAACATCAGCAGGCACGTGCACACCCATTTTTATGACAGTGCTGGTTCCCACAGCAAGAAGGTGGAAGCCCCCTAAAGAATGGCTAAAGAAACTTTGGTATATACACACAATCAAGTACTATATACATCATAAGAGAATACGGATAAAATGATGGCATAGAAGGACCTGAAGAACACAACGCTGAATGAAATTAGCCAGTCACAAAACATTGTATGAGACCGCTGCTATAAAGGAAAAAATCAAGAGAAAGTTCTCCATCTCAAAGGAAACAAACTATGAGGTCTAAGCAGGTGGGGCATGTTCAGGGAGGGAAAGGGAAGGACACTTGGGTGAAGGGGAACATATTATTCCTCAAAACATGCTATTCCCTCCAAAAAGAAAAGATAAATCAAAGGGGCAGAGCAGGGCAGGGCAAGCTACTGGGCAATTTGGTAAGTAGTTGTTAGTCAATACAATATTGATGATCAGTTGTTGTTAGTCAATACAAAATTGATTTAGTCAATACAAAATGTAAACCCCAACCTAATTCACTGTAAGAAAGATAATTTTAGAAAGAAAACACCAGGACTCAGACACTTTGACCTTAGTCCTCAATGTGATGTATTTGCTCAATACTTTAAAAGAGGTCTTGTGCAGATTAAGTTCTCTGGTGGCATAGAGGGACATGCAAGTGGCTGGTAATTGCAACGTCACCAGCTCGAAATCACCAGATGTCCCAAAAGAAAAAGATAAGATGTTTACTCCTGAAAAGATGTACAGTCTTGGCAACTTATTAGAGGCAGTTCTATTTTGTCATTTAGGGTCACTATGAATTGGAATTGATGCAAAATGGCAGTGAGTTTAGTACAGATTTATTCAATGTAATGCTTGGTGCTTGACTGGTGCTTCCATGTGCTTTGATTGTAGATCCAAGCAAGATAAAATCCTAGACAACCTCAGTCTTTTCTCCATTTACCGTGATATTATGTTAGTCCAGTTGTAGACATTTTAGTTTTCAGAATCATTTGATGGCAATGAGTTTGGAGTTTTTGTTTTGGCATTACACACTGAGTTGTAAACCATATTGAAGCCTGCAATGTTGTTCTTCATCAGTAAGTGCTTCAAGTCTTTAATTTTCAGCAAGTAGGATCGCATCATCTGCGTTTTGCAAGTCCTTAAGAAGTCTTCTTCCAATCTTGAAATGTCTTCATATAGTCCAGTTTCCCAGATTATTTGCTTAGCATAGTGAATAAGGTAGTGAAAGGATACAACCCTGATAAACACCTTCCCTGACTTTAAATCATGCAGTATTACCTGGTTCTGTTCAAATTACTGCCCACTGACTCGTGCACAGTTTCCACATGAACAAAATGAAGTGTTCTGGAATCCCCGTTATCCACCATTTGTTTTGATTCACACAGTCCAATGTCATTGCATAGTCAATGAAACACATGCAACCATCTTTCTGGTATTCTCTGCTTTCAGTCAAGATCCAGCTGACAAAAGCAATATCCCGTGTGCCATGGCTTCTTCTGAAAACAGCTTAACCCTCTGGCAGCTCCTTGTTGATGTACTGCTGCAACTGTTATTGACTGATCTTCAGCAAAATTTAATTTGCATGTGATATTAATGACATTGTTGGATATTATCTGCATTCTGTTGGTTTACCTATCCTTTGGGATGGGTACAAGCATGGATCTCTTCCAGTCGGTTGCCCAGGTAGCTAGCTATAGCCCAAATTTTTTGGCATAGGTGGATGAGTGCTTATAGTGCTTCATCAGCTTGTTGAAAGGTTTCAATTGCTATTTATTCAATTCCCGGAGCTTTGTTTTTTGCTAATGCCTCTAGTATAGCTTGGGCTTCTTTCACGGACAATTTGTTCTGGATCATATACAACCTCTTGAAATGATTGAACGTCAACTTGTTCTTTTTGGCACAGTGAGTCCATATTCCTTCCATTTTCTTTTGATGTTTCCTGCATCAAATTCAATATTCAGTATTTTGCCAATAAAATCTTTCAATTTTTTATTGAGCCTTTCTTCTTGATGGTCAGTATGTGCTTGTTTATACCTGACTTTTCATTTGTTTCAATAGAGAATGGGCAAGTGCATACTGCACAAAGAGCTTCCAAAAGGATTTTCATTGTCGAATATGTTGTTCACCCATTAAATTTGGTAATCTCACACCCATATCACAAATCTGAACTAATCATAAAAAACGTTTAAACTCTGAAAGAGCTGTGAACTTGTGAACAGTAAAAGCGAGTTTGAGATGTAATGCACAAAGTTGATTTTCCTAGTTGCCTGCAAGAGAAAGTTGTACATGTGAGGCACAATCGCCAGAACAGAGAGGAAGACCCTGAATGAGACGGATGGACACCGCGGCTGCAACCACAGGCGCAGACTTCACACGTGGAGATGGCACAGGGGCAGCGGGTTTGCTTTGCTGTCCACAGGGCCGCTGTAGGTGGAACCGACGGGATGGCACGCAGCATCGACAAAGTAAAATGCACTGGGAGGAAATATTTAGGCAGGGAGGGAAAGAAACTACTATGAAGATCTACTTGAATGATCGTCCAGATAAAGACAGTAAGATTTAAGCACACAGTCCTTGCCCAGCATAGTTAAAATGTACTGTGGAATGTGTGACTAAGGACACTCACAATCACAATTGTGGAATGCATGCACGAGGACCATCAACTGGGAAAGGCAGAGTGGTAATAGTGATGAGTTGAGTGGCAATAGCTAGCGTTGTCTTTCACGTTGTACAAAACCACAAAAAACCCAGAACATCGACAATGCTTTATATGTCAAATATCTTCTCTCAGAAAGTAAAGGCAGCAAAAATTCAGGCTACTTCTTTGTTATACAGAAATTACCAGACCTAATTGATGGAGAAAATGATAACGTCACGTGCCTGAGAACCTGAGTGGTGCATGTTCTGAGATCTAGAGAGATGAACTCAAAAGTGTCATCCAGTTCTGCAATGAAAAGTGATCCTGATAAATGGTTGTGATGGTTGCCCAATATGATGAATATAGTTAATATACCTGTAAAATATGTTGGAAAAGCAAATAACTTGCTATAACCCACACACAAATTATGCCAAAATGATAAAAAGGATTAAGTATCATACACACACTGAAATATCAGCGTTCATAGCAAAGTAATAGGGAAATGGCAACTGTTCTGGTTTTTTTGTTTTTTGTTTAATAAAGGTAGATGCTACAATTACAGGGAAGTAAATGTATGGCTGCATTCTTGAGATTAGCCTAAATTACTTACTTAGAAGGTGATTCATAAATATTAGAAATAAAAATAGCGATCGTGTTGAGTAAGCATGGATTCAGTAAGGAAGTCCCGTCAAAGTCAAGTGGTGTTGTGATGAAGGAAGGGTCACAGACTTAACCCGGATTTTAGCAAAGCATCCGCCGTCCACAATATTCCCGTGGTGTGAAGGGTTATCACAGAGAGAACTCTCCAATTCACGTTCACGGTTCAACGCACCGATCCTAACCTTAAGATAACAATACCTCGACACAGAGCTTTGCTCTCTCTCCTAATCACTTTTTGTCAAGAAAAATATAGAATGACCTTGAACTTATCGTCATTAAATACAATATAAGCTGGAATTAAAATTCAGCTTTCTTTTTATTTTTCAAAGAATGGTTTCAAAATAAGACAAACTCAATAAAGTGGTTACGAGTTGTGCTGTTAACTGCAAAGGTCAGAGTTTGAAACCACCAGTCATTCCTTGGGAGAAAAACGAGGCTTAATTTTACTCTGGTTAAGAATTAGTCTCAGGGGTGTTTGGTCTTGCGGGTGGGTCACCCTCTGGAAGTTGTGCTTTATGTTTTGAGTTTGTCTGTTTGTTTTTCTCCAGTATATGAAACCCGGGATGATGAACCTATAGAGATAGCAGGTGGAGTAAGGGTTTGGGGGAAGGGGTACAGTGGTGGTAGCAGGGAAAAGAGCAGATGATGTCAAGGAGTCCATGTGGAAAAGGGATGTTTGGAAGCTGCTTGTGCTAGCAATTGTAAAATTCTGCTGGACGTGATTTAACTGTGGGAATAATATATGTATTAATACCTAATTAAAGAATTTTTAAAAAAAGAATTAGTCTTGGAAACCTAGAGAGGCAGTTCCAGCCTGTCCTATAGGGTCGCTGCGAGACAGAATCAGCTCAATGACAGGGAGTTTGTTTCTTGTTTATTTTGTTTGTTATTTATCCTTGTCTCAAAGAGCAAAAGCACATTCACTGCGTGAGATATCAGTGTTGTTACATATAAAATTGTACTGGTTGAGAGAATAATGGTAAAA
>NW_022111373.1:18459108-18475912 GCF_000313985.2 Echinops telfairi
GGTCATATGGTATTTCTAGTCTCAGTTGTTTCAGGTCACGCGCCATTGCTTTCCACCGTGGTTTGACATATTTACAGTTCTACCAGCAGTGTTTAAGGGCTCTCATCTCTGTAGCACCCCCAGCATTTTTATTTATTTATTTTAACTTGGCCATCTGTCAGTGCAAGATGGTATCTCATCACTGCTTTGATTTACATCTCCCAAGAAGCTACTGATCGTGAGTATTTCTTCATGTTTGGTGTCCATCTGGAGAACAGTGGGGGTGGGGGTTGGGGGGTAGCCCTTTGTTTAAGTTATGTCTGAAACTGCTGGGTGGCCACTTCACCATCACACATGGAAAGACTACCTGGGAATAAAAACACCAGGAAGGACAGCAAAATAGATATATGGAGAAAATCCGGCTTTAGCATCAAGATCGACATGCCTGATGTTAATTTTACCACCGGACTTTTCAGCTAAATGCATCTCTCTATATCTCATTGCTTAATTCAGGTTAAGTTTCTGTCACTTACAATTCAAAGGGTTCTGACATATGTAACTATATAATCATATTGGAACTCCAATCTTATGTCAGCTATTTCTAGATAGAGGCTTTCAACAGCTCCACATCTTTGTTCTGCTTTGGCCACTGTTGCCTAATGGCCATAGTGTTTACGGGCTGAGCGTGTGTACTATTTTGCCTTATCTTACCTGTAGCATCCTTCAGTAAGCAACATCCGCCATCAAGTCAATTCCGATCCACGGCCATCCTGTATGCACTAGACTCAGAGCTACGCCCTAGTGGATTGTCACTGGCTGCTTTTCTTCCAAGACTAGTCTAGGGGAACTCAAAACTTCCAGCATTTTGGAAAATATCCAAGAATATTAACCATATGCATTACCCAGGGCCTTCCCTTTAACAAACAAAATACTTTTGATATTATTTTGCTTAATACTTCAAAGTATTTAGCAGAATGGCAAACTGAGATACTGCCACGCATATGCGCAACAATTGCAATGGACTAGATTTTAAAGAGTCACTTGGACTATTGGACCCCTGTTAATTTCTGGATTATTAATAGTATTTCATTTCAAAAAATAGAAAAGGATTCGGTTTATTTCCAAGTTTATCAGAAGCATGAGCTTTAATTAACTGCTATTAAATAGTTCAGAGATTAAAAAAAAGGCAAGCTTATATCCTTGCTGGTTCTAACCAAGTGAAACAAAAAAACAGTGAAATAACAAAAGCATATTTGTTAAGTTCTGCTGCTCACATCCAACAGAGAGTGAATGTTCTAACTGCTATCTTAAATTGATGAGTAGCACTATTTTACCCATGGTTAGAGGAAAAGGGGGAAAGCAAGTTTAAAAAAACTACCTTTATTTTTTTATTTCTTTTTCAGTTACATACTTTTACACAGGGAAGTGTTTCATTATTCAGACACTCAGGCAATGTTGACTTCATTAGTGTTGACAGAAAAAGAAGCATATAAATGCAAAACATTGTTGGCTTAACCTGAACATACCTGCATTACCTATTGTTGACCAGTTTGTGGGGCCCAAAGACTTACTCCTTGGCATTAAAACGGAGCACTTAAAAAATATTGCTAAAAAGCAAATGTCTACACACACTGGTCTTTGCAGCAAATAAGGGTATTTATACTTTTTAAAATATTTTAAGTCCATAATTGGATTAATATACATACCTTCTTATGTATAAGGAGTTCAGATCATATAAACACTGTACAGTCCAAAAAACTCTACTGGGAATAAAACTAAATAGGCTTATGATAAGAAATACAGATATCGCATGTATTTACATACATCAAAGACACAGAAATTTGGTCAAATACTGTAAAGAAAGAAGTGGTTCACATTATAATGGCCAAAATAACCATCTACCTTGCTCAAAGCAAACAAAAATAAACACTGAGCCTGCAGCGCCTGCTGTTGAAGACATCAGGACAGTACACAAATGGAGAATGGACACGGAGTCCACATTACACAGTACGGGCTTCCCAGGCCTTTAAAATCAAGAATTAAAAAAGGAAAAGATTATTCATAGGATTCATAACAACATTGATATACAATGTTCAGATCTGTGATACTCGTTCGGATATCTAATCATCAAAATCAAAGCATTGAACTTTTGGCTAAGACAGGTAAAAATAATAATAATAATAAATTACAAAATACAATTAAATTCCTGTAAATGCAATAATGAAGTCAAAATGTGGAATTATTTACTTTAATACACATTTCGAATGTTATTTTGAGATAGCAAAATAAATAAGCATGCCTGAAGGCATACACATAAAGACAAAGAAAAAACGGAACGGAGGGAGTCTTATAAATGAAAAGGCGAGTATGAGATTTGAACAATATAATCATCCTCACAGCCAGTCATTTTGTTCTAACCGTTCAGGAAAATCCTGTCGGGTCTCAGGTAACAAAAGTACACCCTGTTTTCATGGCTTCAAACAAAGCGTACTTGAGAAGTGGAAGGGTTTCTGCCTTTACAGGACTGTTACTCTGTTCACATGCAGGCACTTCAAAAGACTGTGGAGGCAAAGCACCTGGCCCACCCTCTGCAAAATAGTTTCCAATCGCCACAGTGACGCTACATAGTGAGCACACTCCAAAGATCCAGCAAAGGTGAATACAAGAGACGAATGTGCACAGAGGGCAACAGAGTGACCCGATTTTATTGCTGAGGGGGATAGGGGGCGCGGGGAGTGGGGTGTTTTTTTTGTTGTATCAAAGACCAAAGTAATTAATAAACAGTATACCATTGCATGGCGCATCCAGAATTGTCTGCTTAAGGGAGAACATAATCATTCGGAACTAGGTTCCAAAGGTCATCTGAGACTTCCACCTCCTTACAATGCAATGAGTTCACGTTGGCTTCTTCTCCTTAGTGTATTTGTAAAAACTCTCCGACATTTCTCACTTCTCCAAGTGTTTGTTTGCTTCTTGCTGTCTTTACACTCCTTATTCGAAAGCATAAGGTCACATCATACAAATATTCTGCATTTTGTAACTGAGTGTGTTTGCATGTCTGCAACACTGCATGTCACAGAGTGGCGCATCCACAGCAGACGTCATACCCACTGCATGTCTTGTGATTCATTTTACCACTACCATCTGCAGAACCCACACGGCTTTGTCCTCAGTACCTCTGGGCAGTGACTGTACCATGATCTCACACAGAGGATGTCAATATGAATAGCAGTACCATCAGGAATACTGAAATCAATGCAGATGTCACACAAAATATGAACTTCTCAAGGAAGAGCTTCTTTTACACATTTGGGCAACTCTGTTTTCTCTGTTGCATTATCCCACTGGGGAGAAACATCCAGTTTGATTTTGTTCTTATAGAACTTATTTTTTTTTAATCAAATTTGGTATATAACTGGTTGACATTTAAGATCGTGTACTGCTTTCTACAACAGAAGAGGCTTCTGAAAAATGCTCTATCGACCTGGATTCATCAATACCACCGCATTGGTCCATTCTCTTCATCGACGGGCAAAGCACTCATGTTTTTAACAAAACTTTAAAGCTTCCATAAAAGTTAAATTGGGGGGCTGGGGGGGAAGAATGTAAGACAATCACAAAATGAAGGTATGAGGTTTCTAAGAGTGAGTCCTGGGAAACAGATGTGGTCACTAGAGATGATTTTGATCACAAGACAGCAGATGGACATGTAAGTAACTCCCCAGGATCGGTCTGTGTCCAGAGTCACTTGTGGCGCTGAATCGTTTTCCTTTTCCTTCGTTTGAAAAAGCAGCAGCACCTGGAGGTGGAGAGAAATGCTCCTTTTATTACGAGAGGACGGACGGTCACTGAGCGAGGCGGTCCACCACATCCGCCAGCTTGTCGTGACAAGCAGCGGGATAGTAGTGCAAGATAAACAGTAAGCATGTTGTTTATTAAGATGCCTACTAAGCATATATATTAGTGAAACTATGACGGTTATTGCTATGTCTCATCACGTGCCTTTTAGGAAGAGCAAGATAGTCTGGGCAGCATGAATAAAGGCACCTTCTAACCTTAAACCCTAAAAGAGCTTTGTATCACAACTACTTGAGGAGCTAAAGAGTCCTGAATCCTCCCAGACGCACCCACCACGTGTGATTTAGGGCGCAAGAAAGCGTGGAGACATTGATAGAGCTCATCTTACGGATTCTCTTCCGTTCACCCCACTATTTACCTACGATTGTCAAAGCCTTTGTTACAAATGCAATGAGGGTTTAGTTTTCACCAAGAATTCGTTTAGCTTCCAAAAGTAAAAAGGGAAACTCAAAATACACTCTTCCACAAGCATGTCCAATCATAATCACACACTTGAAGAGAAAGTATATGTTTAGTATAGTAAGAATTCTTTATGGGCCCTTAAAATTTTTTTAATGGGGATTTATTAAAACGTTATTACTTTAGTTTATTTAAGAAAACCATGGGAAATAACAGAACAGTATAATAAGGACTAGATGATTCAGTATTATTTACATGGGAAAAATGGTCCTAATTTTTATTTTGAGGTGAATAAAGTTAGACACGCTAGTTGAAAAGAACTAGTTTCTCTCAGAAAGTTCCCCCCGTCCTCCTGTGTCTGCATCGTGGCTGCTGTAGGAGAATGCTGAGGCTGGCAGACGCTCCACAAGTTAAATGAGACTCACCCATCAGCTCACTCGCCTGCCCCTCACATACATATAGCTACGTATGTATGTCTAGTATGCATGTTTGTATGTCTAGCTCCTAAAAGCCTGGCATTGCTTCATAAAAGGTGTAGCTCTGCTCCCATTCCACACTCAAAATAAAGTAGGAAAGTCAATTTATCAGAGCATCCCGTATGACCTACAACTTAGGGGGAAGCTCTTTTTTTTTTTTTAATAAACAGTGAATGTTCAAATGGTCATCTTAATTCTTGGGAGGCTGGCTTTGAGTTTGATGAAAGCATGGTTGGTTAGCCATTACAATTCCATGTGCATCTATAAGTCATATTTTGTGATCGTTTAAAAACCTCACTGCCGGGGAATCGATTCAGACTCATAGCGACCCAAGGAAGGGACCGTTATGCAGACGGTGATTGCGTCATCAAACACTGATGCTGATAAAGATTCTGTGTAACAGGGCCTATGAAGCTGTTCCTGTAACTTACTCACATGCATCAAAGGATATGAACTCAACATTTCCAAGACATGCATAATAGAAACCGAGCAGCTTCAAGTGTCCAATCAGGCAAAAGATTACAGAAGATGAAATATCTGCCACATATCTTTTATAGCTTTCTATGAGCAAACTAACATATATCTACCCTAATCAGTTAAACTGCAAAATTTCTCCAATCATATTATCTTTATCCCCAAATAATGTTAGATTCGTTGTGACTCATGCCTTGATTAGAAAATCTCTACAGGGCTTCCAAAAGAGCCCCAAAGGTGCAGTGGTTAAGCATCGGGCTACAAAGCACCAGGCTGGCGGCTTGGACCACCAGCTACCCTGTGGGGAAAAGGTGAAGCCCTTTGCTCCTATAACGATTACAGCTTTGGAAACCAGATGGGCAGTTCTCCTCTTTACTACAGGTTTAAAAAGGGTAAGAGTTTACTCGTCCTCAACCAGTTTTGTTTGGTTATTTTGATGGAGTACTCCCAACCAAACCATGTGATTGCATTTCTTTTAGATCAGCGGTTCTCAACCCCTGGGTCACAACCCCTTTGGGGGTCGAACGACCCTTTCACAGGGGTCGCCTGATTTTTAATAGTAGCAAAATTAAAGTTATAAAGTAGCAACGAAAATAATTTTGTGGTTGTGGGGTCACCACAACATGAGGAACTGTATTAAAGGGTTGCGGCATGAGGAAGGAAGGTTGAGAACCACTGTTTTAGGTACTCTCAAAGACCATTTAGTGGCTAGACCAAAAAAATTAGAATAATCAATATGTTTCCATACCAACTGATATAGATTCAACTAGAAATATGTGCAAGTACCAGTCTTTGTGTTACTCTCATTAAGGGGGCTACCAGACAGAACTGAACTGCCTCATCGGGAGCCTAAAGGAATGCTCCGACTGTGAATCTGAAAGACCCCATATGCAGTGATCCCCCCCCCCTTGGTTTTGGAAAACCCAATGGGACCTATTTTTTGCTCTCAGCACCGAAACGTCCTTATTTATTTAAGTCTCATTTCTATAAATGTTCTAAAATGGAAAAGCAAAATGAAACCCAAGATAAGAACCATTCGAGTTTCCCACCAAGAGATCCAAAATGACATTTCAAAAAGCCTTTCCATGAAAGACTTCGTTACGGATTTGGAAAATATTCATAAGGCATAAAATGGGCTACATACTAAGCTGCTAACCACAACATCAGCAGATCGAACTCACCAGGCACCCACAGGCAAAAGAGGCGGCTGTCTATTGCTATAGAGATTTACAGTCTCAGAAACCCAAAGGGGCAGTTCTACCCTATCACATGGGCGCTATGAGTAGCAATCAACTCAATGACACTAAATGAGTACTACACATACTTTCTAAATACTAGGATTTTATCTTTTCAGATTCCAATGGATATATTTTTTTAAATGCTCAGTCAAAAGGAGACTTAATGGCTATACAGAGTCTCTGACATGGAGAATGGAACATTATATATGCTCTAATGAACAAATACAGGATTTTCTAGGCGTCTAATAACAATTTTCCTTGGGTGACTTATTTTTCTATTACTATGAATGTCTTTGGAGTTCTGAGTTGAATTCTTCCCACTTAGCATGTGAACCCGCCCTTAGTGGTATAAGTGCTAGTCACTAGAGAAAACCACGTCAAGCATTTTTCCTGAATAAATTAGATCTTCAAGTTTATTTTTAGGGTAGAATTTTAAAAATTCAAATTCAATCTAAGAAAGACGTTCACCACCACCACCCCCAATTTGTCCAACTAAACCCTTGAAATGTATTTGCAAAAGTGAAGCAGGTATACTATTAAACTGTTTACCACTAGAGGGCAGCATTGCTTTATACGCTAGGAATACATCCAGCCAGTTGCTTTCAAAATGGCTTTCATAAGTATACTTATTTATCCCACAAGTATACTTACCCCACCCGACCCCAAATTAATTAATTAATTAACTAAACTCACTGCCATCGAATTGATTCAGACTCATAGAGACAGTATAGGGCAGGATGGAACTGGCCCTATGGGTTTTTCTTTATAAGAGCAGAAGGCCTCATCATCGTTCTCCCACGAAGCAGCTGAGCCCAAATTAATTTTTCTAAACTCAAAGACTACAGAATGTCTTGGCTGAAAACCAGTTTGCTTCAGAGTTCTTTACCTGATTGCAGAGGCCCTTTAAGATTAGACACTTAGCCTATCTCAGACCCTATTAATGCAATCCTTGCGCTTGATCCTCACCTGAGTCACTCAACCACGCCCATCCCTTCCGTGCTCCACAAGATTACTCACCCCCCCTTTGTCTCTGACTCCTTCCCCTATGTCCCCTGCAAATCTCACTTTGACAATTAGTGAAAAGGTACCCTTATTCATGAAGACTTCTCTACTATTCTCAACTGTAAGTACAGACTCCATTTCCTGAAACATAGTCTAAAACATTTTAGCGCTCTCCTATAATATTTTATACATACCTTTGATTCTCAAACCTGGTTGCTACTAAGGGGAAACTTAGAAATAGTGGTAACCAGGGTCTTCCACAGAGCATCTAATTTGATCCGAACTCTAAAGTATTCATGTGTTTTAAAAATTCTCTGGATGATCAAAATGTGAAGCCAATGTTGGGAACTACTATGTAAGTCATTAATATGCTTACTGTTTTCCCTGATGAAATATAAGGGCCTTGGATTTCCTTCATAATCATCAGAGCTCCAAACACATACCAACCTGGTCAATGAAAGTTGACAGGGATAGCTAAAACAGATTTTTAGACACTGCCATAAGTCATAAAACACAATACACTTACAACTATTTAAATGTTGAGTGCTATTACTGTACATAGGAAGGAGTCCTGGTGATACAGTGAGTAAGTGCTCAGCTGCTCACTGGAAAGTCAGGGGGTTGAACCGCCCTCCACTCCACAGGAGAAAGGTGGGGGCCTGGGCTTTCTTAAGGTCTTAGAAACCTAAGGGGCAGTTCCCCTCTGCCTGTCAGGGTTGCTACGACTCAGAATCAATGCTGGGGCAAAGGGATGGTTTGGGGTCTTCTTGTGCATAGATCTCAAAATCCACCTTGATTATCTCCCAAGCTTTAAAAACATCCTGTATAGTAAATGCACTACTACTATACACAAAAAAGGCGCTACAAATCAGTACATTAAATCTTTCATAACTAAGAGCTAGCACATATAAAAATTAAAGTATTTTACTAGTAACTTGCCAAACGAGAAATGTTCAGACATTTAATTTACCTATATTGACTACAGAAACAAAAGGTAAGGTTAAAGCATCTAAATAAACTGGGGGGGAAATTAATTTCTATTGAAATATCCTTTGTTTAAATGTTCTAACTAAACATTATTAACTAAATAAGTCAAGCTGTTGGGTTTAATTAAGACCTCATGGGATATTTTAAACTTAAGGTTCAAAGTTTAAAGATTATCTCAGGGCAACTGTTTCTGGGGTTCATCCCTCCTCAGCAGCTCCAGAAAGTTCGGACTCCACAAAAATTTGCAACTCTGTTCATGTTTTTCTTCCTCTTCATTAAGATTCTTCTACAGAATCTTGGATCGAATGTTCAGAAACAGTCGCTGGGAGCTCGGTGGAATTGTGAGTTATGCACTGGGCTCTTCTGCAGGAGAAGGATGGGGGCCTCTCCTCAACCTGCCGGAGGAGTTTGACTGCCTTACAAGGCAGCTGCGAATCAGAACTGACTCAACGGCAGTGAGTTTTATTGTTTTGTTTTCTTTTGCTTTTGTACCAGTTACTCTGATCTTGTGGCAAAGGAAGTATTTGTTCCTGTTCTTATTTCTGACTTTCCCTTTTCCCCTGCTGCCTGCTGTTCCAGAGGAATAGGGACCAACCGGCATATCTTGAAAGGTCACTTGTAAACGTTTACAACCCTGAGTATTATGTAATGGACTAGAAGGTCGAACAGAAACACTGAAAATGAGACTAGGCCAATTACCTGGAACTCCCATGAAACCATGACCTTCAACCTCCAAACTAAGACTCCAAATCCCACGAAGTGCTTGGTGGTGGGTGGCTATGCAGCCTCAGCATCCGCCCCCCCCCTCCCTCTCTGGTAAAAGCGCAATAGATATTTGCTGACTGACAGAATTCACTTAATATTTTGTGCAGACTTCTCCGCTCTCCTCGGTGCATTAGCGCTTCAGATTTCAATCTTAGGCCCTTTCACCTCACTCATGATACTCACGATCTAGGCCATCTCATCCATCTCCACTGCTTTACAATCACTTTTATACGAATAACGTCCAAATTCACTACTGATATGACTGAGCTTAGTGCATTACCTAGAATTTATACATAGTAAGCCATTTTATTGTTTATTCTTTACCAGGTACACTATACGGCCAATTTTATCCTGACATCAGGACAATGAGTTGCTGGACTGTCAATAAATTCCATTGTCAAACTGATCATTGCTTTTAATAAGAAATCATTGCACAAGGTTCATTTGGTATCTGGGTAAAGAGCATTACTGTAGGAAGTATATAAGGTTCAACTGTGGACATGAGTAAACATTCTCAAACCTTTACTCTAATCTGAACAACTTTTGAAAGACTGACTCTAAATTGTCCTGAACCAATAGAGGCATTTCAAACAGTTTTATAACCAAAAGTAGGTGTTAACTAATAATTTGGGTTCACTGCTATTTCTACTAATAGGACTATTACACTTTAGTAGTACCTGAAATTAACAGGATTAACTATTAGATCAGCATTTTAAAATGAGTACTATTTCATAGTTCATCATCACATGTATCACTATATACCAGGCACACTCAATGGCAAAGATAATCAGTTAGTAAAGGGGGGGAGGGGAGAGAGGGAGAGGCAAGCGAGCCTGTGTATTCAGAAAGAGAAAGAGAAAACAAGTCCAAAACCCACCTTTCTATTAAATACAGCAAATAAAGCCTCTGTGTTACACAATAAATGCACAAGCGCAAGCAAGGTGGATGTAGCAGCTATTCCATTAAAAAGTGCTTCCAAATCTACGTCACTTGAAGCAAACAAAGTTGCAGCAGGCAAAAGAGCTCCTCAAGCAATGATTCTGTGTGGTTCAGAGCTTAGGTTAAGGACATCAAGTACTTTTGAATAAACCAATTATCACGACTGTGTTGAGAGGTTTGTTTGTTAAAATTCGAATGGTTCTAAATCTCTGAAATTACAGACAACGGAGCTATTTCTGCCTGCCTACACTTAAGAACTCACCACATGTTCAACACTTTCTGGCAGCTATATACACACACAGAAAAAAAAAGAAAAATACAAGGAAAAAAAAAAAGAGAGAGATCATCAGAAAACAGCCCACATATTGAAATGATCACATTGTTTTTCATGCTTAACTTTTCCAAGCATGCTTATTATAATTTACATTCAGAAAAAAATTGATTAAAAACTAATAATAAGGCATGCAGGATACTATGAAATAATTGTTTATTTTTAAGCTTACAGAAAAATGAACATATACCATACAGCAATAACTTTCATGCATAAAACACTCCTAAAATTCAAAAGCTCAAAATAAAATATGCTGTTCATTCTAAATAAGAACAAGTATATAAAGTCCTTTAAAAAACTGTTTTATTACTGATTTATTCATTGAAGTAGCACTAGCTTAAAACTAATGATTAAACCTAAGTGACTAAACACTGTTTTGCATGCACCGATTCTTGAAAGAAAATTCTGAAAGTAATTGCACAGGACTGTTAAGTTTTATGCATGCAGAGCTTTATAAAATTATTATTTAAATGAACAAAATGAGTACATACTTGGTTTCGTCCATCATTTCTACTTCTGTAGGAGCCGTGATAGGGGCATTTGAACGTCCTGCAGTAGGGTCATCTGTGTTTAATTCCCCATTTGTAGAACTTACAACCTGGAAAAAATATGGATATATGTATATGTATATATATGTGTGTGTGTGTGTGTGTACATTCATGTATCACTTAACATCCCTAATATACTCTGTGAAATAGGATGTTGTATAATTTGGACCATGTACAAACATGATATACAAGCAGACCGCAGATTACAGATGAGTTCCATTCATGTGTATCTTTTTAAGGCAAATTTGTAAACAAGTTGGAAAGTTAGGTACTGCTCACACCTACGATGTTAGCTTTTCTTAGCGTGTGCTAGACTGTGTACCTTCTACACATTTAAAAATTAAATTCTTCCAGACACTGTAACGTACATCGTTAACATAATAAATTGTAATAGTAGTAGTAGTCGTGATACACATGACAAAGTATTGCCTATTTGTTCATAAGAAGCAATGTATATACCTTAAATTTTTCATACAACAGGCTTTACGACAGTTGGAACCAGGCGTATATTAGCAGTCAGATATTGCCAAATGGAAATATATGGTACATGACAGTATATGTGTTAAGTAATGGTTTACACAAGGATCAACATAAGTTTAAATTAGACAGTTAATATGAGGAACACACAGAAATTGATGAGAAGCTGTCTACAACTGAATGTACAAGGGGTATTCACGAAGTTTGTGGGCAAAAGGAATTTTCTGAAGCCCCTGTAGTAATAAGTACTGTGTTTTATTAAAGGCCACACCGCCGTTTGGGCTTTTGTCAGCGATGTCTTCCTTGACATCTCTGCCATTAGTGTTCTTCCTTCTGGGTCCCCCCCACCCCCACCCCCCGCCTTTCTGGTGTTCAAGACCAATTCTTACTAGTCTTTCTGCTTCTACTTGTACTCCTCCAAAATACACTCCAAATGCTTTAGAGCAGTGGTTCTCAGCCTTCCTCATGCCACGACCCTTTGATACAGTTTATGTTGTGCTGACCCACCCAACCATAACATTCTTTTTGTTGCTACTTTATAACTCTAATTTTGCTACTCATGAATTGGGCAACCCCTGTGAAAGGGTCATTCGACCCCCAATGGAGTCGCAACCCAAAGGTTGAGAACCACTGCTTTAGATAGTATGTATCAGTGTTGCTGTTTCTTTCTTTATTGTTTTTCTCAAGATCCACAACTACCTCCCATTAAAATCTAAGCTCCTCAACAGCAAAAACCTTGTCTACCTGGTACTCCACTACAGCTCTTTACTATTTATCTGGCACAAAACACATACTCAAGTAAACACGCACGTGTGCAAATGATATCCAAAAGCCAGGCAAGACCAAAACACTACCAAAATGCCATGTCCCCTTCCCTTGGTCCTCCAAGTTTGCTCCTTTCCCTGGATCGCTAAATTTCTTAGGGTGAAAGAGTCTAACTCAATACTTATTTTTCTTTTTAATTTCCATTGATTTTATTCCTTAACTGCTTGCAATTGGCCTTTGCCTGTGCACCAGAAATCAGTTTAGAGCTCTCCTAAAAGTTATCAATGATTCCTACAAAATATATAAAGTGGCCTTTTCAAAATTCTCCTTTTCTTGTATATTTCTATATCATCATCTGACACCAGCTGATTGATTACATTTGGTTGTGACAGGACTACGTTCAAAATCTACCTCTACCACTTGTTTCTCAGCTATGTGAGCTAGGGAAAGATGCATTATCTTGTTAAACTTCAGTATTCTCAAGTAGGAAATGGACAGTGAACCTACTTCATAAGGTTGATATGAAGATTAAATGAGATAGAGTAGGGTGTCTGGCGTGTAATAAGAGTGCAACAATTGATGGTCATCATTCTTATTGGCCTTTATATAGATAATCATGGCTTTACTATCACCATGGTGTAAAAGACTCCCTGGGACTAAACACTCAACCACATCTTTAGTTAACTAGATATCTCCCTTTGACACTTCAAACTCAGTATTCCCCAAATCAAATTGATCATCTTCCCCCTTAAATCCATTTATTTTCTTATGATTCCTATTTCAATGAAAAACATACCATCTACCAGATCCCCAGGTTTAAATTCTAAGAACCATCATTGATGGTTCCTTTCCACATTCTCTAATCTCTTTATTATGTGTTAAAATGATAATTACACTATAGTTGGTAGTTCATTAAAAAATCTATAAACTAATAAATTTAAAATACCAAGACTCATATTTATAAAATTAACTCAAAATTCCTTACTGAGGATCTACAATGAACACTGCCCCAGCCTCTTAGGATACTTCAGTAAACATAACAAACAGCCCTCCCTTGGTTGACCTCATATTCTGTTGTAGAACATAAGCCCCTCTCTTCTACCTTAACAAGAGTAATTTGAAATCAACCAGTATATCTAAGTTAATTTGGAATTGTTTTCCCTATTCATTTCCCTAAAGCCTGTGTGGGCCACATACTTAGAAATCAACTTTGCATTTGTACGTATTGCCGAAAACACCAAAGATTTCTGTGGTGATCTTTAGAAGTGACCTAAGGAGTCAGCAGAGAAAAATACTCTCACATATCAGCTTATCTTTCTGTTTCTGAGGCTTAAGCATTTCTCTCTCAGGCATTCTACTGAGCTCTTGTACATATTCCCCCTCTGTGTATATTGTAAAACAATTACACTGAGCATAATTTGGTTCATCTTCAAAATTTCAGAACTTCTACAATGAATTGGAAAGAAGTTGTGAAGCAAAATTCTTGATTCTTTTTATTCTCCACTATTTTTAACTAGCAGAATGCCTTGTACATAGTTAATAACTAAATAATCCATTAAGTAATTTCTATTATTTGTCCTATAATATTCAACAGGCTTCCTCTTTTCCTTTTTGTTCAATAATATTAGATAGCTGGAGTCTACCTTAAGTTTTAAGCAGCTCTTCTATTATATCTTCTCTAACTTCAAGCAACGTGATTACAAAATTAAAAACTCAGAAATGCTTAAACTTCAGATATTCTTCAAGAGCACTATGTACCCATTGTAATTATATAAGCTGACTTCAGTTCAGAGAGGAAGATTTTCTGAACTTGACTTATATTAACTTTATTTCAGTGAAATGCTTCTATCCAACTTTGCCCGATTTAATAAAAACCAAGCCCCAGAAAGAAGTAACATCCTCCTTCAGCTAATTTCTTTTGGGAGTTTCAGATTCCCTAACCCTTTGAGTATGACCAATATCCCAGGGTCAGAATAGAATCAATACAGTCAGAGAGGCAAGGTGATACTGCAGCTATTCTACTAAATACTGACAACGTGAGAGTACATCATGACACTGAAACTATTTCCATGATTGTGAATATGATTGAGGGCATTGGATTATACACTTGATAATGGTTAAAATGGTATATTTTGTGCTAAAATTAATTTTTTAATTTAAAAAAGAATGGTTTTTAGAGGACCTTTGCAAAGCAAAAAACACCATATAATGCAACAAAACAAAATGATAAAATAATTAATCACCTGTAATACTATATTGTGGAAACTGAAATAAACAAATCAAATATACATTCAAAAAAATGTTTTCCGTGAGCCAAATCCTAAAACTCTGATTTTAATTAGATGATATTTCTACAATTCTAACTTGAACTAGAACATGATTTTCTGGAATATTAATGTTTATCAGACATACTTCTAAAAATAATTTTACTTATTTTTTGACTGCAGGCTGATAAGCTTAAGCTATATTTTAAAATAATAGATGATTTGAGGTTTGACATTTTAAAAAGAACTTATGCATTTTCAGTTTTGTTTCTTATTTTTCTTGTTCTTCTTCCTAAAGGAGCTTCCTCTGACATTCCCACTTTGCTAGTACACCTCTTATTTGAAGAGGTAAAAGTAAGGCAAGCAGACTACAGTTTTTTAGTGTATTTGAGGCTGAGGAGGAAGTGGGCAGAGCCCTGAGGTTAAACATGATAGATAAGCAACTTTATTTAACAGATGACCACCCCCACCCAAAAAACAAAAACATCTTAATGCATTTGAGTCAATGGCCAACAAGTGGCCCAACAGAAGAGGGTAGAACTGTCCCTGTGAGTTCTGAGACTGTAACTCCTACGGGAGGAGAGGCCTCAGCTTTGTACCCCAGAGTCAGTGGTGGGACGCAGCAGTTCAGCAGAACCCTTATCTAATTTTTTGGTGAGTTCGATGAAGAGGTTTTTTAAAATGGCACTTGTAGCCAGGGTTTTCTCTAAAGTGGGGCAAGGGCAGCCACCCAATGTGGAAACCACAAATTTACATTCCTTACTCCTAAACCAGTGGTTCTCAACCTTCCTAATGCCGCGATCCTTTAATACAGTTCCTCAGGTTGTGGTGTCCCCCAACCATAAAATTATTTTCATTGCTACTTCATAACTACTTTTGCTAGTTATGAATCATAGTGGAAATCTGATATGCAGGATGTATTTTCATTGTTACTATTTGAAGATAATTAAAGCATAGTGATTAATCACAAAAACAATATGTAATTATATGTGGTTAAATATTTCTTTCTAATTACAAATAAATGACATTTTGTCTTGAAGCATGGTGTAACAAGGGTAACAGTCTTCACCCTGGGTGCTTGTAGTAGGCGTATCTGTATGTGGGCGGACCCGCCTGAAGACGGATAGAGGATGGGTGTGTTGGTTCCTAAGACCATCGGAAATATGTGTTTTCTGATGGTCTTAGGCGACCCTGTGAAAGTAGTTCGAGGACCAAAAGGGTCGCGACCCACAGGGTGAGAACTGCTGCTCTAAACATTCTGCTGCACAACAGTGAATTCTAAGCACCCACAGTAATAATCATTCCGTCAACAAGTATAAAAAATTAGATAGAACTATGCCTGTAATATTTATTCATTTCATAAAATTTGTTATGCTTCTGATAAAATACTACATTTTTATCCCCTTGTGTTTGTACTTCAGTAAGCAAACATATAATGTACAAAGAAAATGTGCCAAACAACCAGAAGGTGACACCTGCCAAGCGTTGCAGCTTTGTGTTACACCGCAAATTCCCATGAGACTTTATGAGTGAATTATGTAATTCCTGAACGTGCCCAAAGAGCTAAAAATATGTCAGAACAACTGTTGTAAGATCAGCAGACCAGAAAGGGGGTTTTCAAAGGTAAACATAATATGTTCCGAGAAGAGAAATTGCCTGGTTCTAATATATATCAACCACAAGGACTATTATCGAATTGGCATATCTCTAAAGGAATGGGATCCTACTCCTACAGTGAAAAGATGGTTAAGGATAAATCACACAGCCAATGATGTTGGCAAGTAAGGATGCCGATCAAGAATAAGGAAATATCATAAATAATAGTTTCATTTTCATGAGGTATTATTTATTTTCTCAAAATAGTTTAACTTTCTTTGAGCATAAACTAGTTTGGTGTACCTTTTATTGTTCAGATCTAAACATTAACCATATGAAAAAATAACACAACAAAGCCCACATGGAAGAAGCACACCAGCCTGTGTGATCACGAGGTGTCAAAGGGATCAGATATCAGGCATCAAAGAACAAAAAATTATCATTGTGAATGAGGGGAGTACAGATTGGGGACCCAAAACCCATCTGTAGGCAGCTGGACATCCCCTTACAGAAGGGTCCCGGGGAGGAGATGAGCCAGTCAGGGTGCAGTGTAGAAATGATGAAACAAACAACTTTCCTCTAGTTCTTAATTGCTTCCTCCCCCCCATATCATGATCCCAATTCTACCTTACTAATCCGGCTAGACCAGAGGATGTGCACTGGTACAGATAGAAATTGTAAACACAGGGAATCCAGGACAGATGAA
>NW_022111373.1:18476083-18483639 GCF_000313985.2 Echinops telfairi
AAGGGCTCAAGTAGAAAGCAAATGTTTTGAGAATGATGAGAGCAACAAATGTACAAATGTGCCTGACACACAATGGATGTATGTATGGATTGTGATGAGTTGTACAAGCACCCAATAAGATGATTTTTTTAAAAAGAATAAACTACCTATGGGTACATAATTTTTTATACTTAAAATGGACACCAGGGAAGCAAACTGATTGTTAAATTACTTGAATTCCACCAGTGCTCAGTGGCTGGTAGTTTTGAACTGCTGGCCTTGTGGTTTGCAGCCCAACTATGCCAGTCAAGTCTAATTCCAATACTATTCATACTCATAGACTTTAAGTAAACATATTCAAAGATAATAGAGTTTTGTACAATGATGTTAAAACATCAATAGATATATTTTCTAAATATAATGAATTAAAAAGGCTATAACTATTATCTTTCTAACTTCTGAGTTTTTTTAAGTATGACTAGAAAGCAGTTGAGACTAAACCTATTAAGTAATCATTTATCTGGTAAATGTATTAGAAATGTTTTTAAGTTGTTTTATATATACACTGAACCTATCCTAAAAGGTATCGAACAAGAAAGACTACTACTAAATGAGGTATAGCTAAACAAATAGTTGCCAAAGCGTATTCTGGACTCATGCTGGGGTACACATTTGCCATATGAAACCAACTTTCTTACCTAGTCTAAAAGACTGTAACATCTATGGTTCATATTCTTGATACTAAATTCTTAATTTGTAATAATGTAATAAAGACTTGACTGGCATAGTTGGGCTGCACCTAAGGCCAGCAGTTCAAAACCACCAAGCCACTCTAAGCATTGGTGGAATTCAAGGAATGTACCAATTGTTTGGTGTCCATCTTAAGTATAAGAAACGACGTGCCCACAGGTAACTTACTCTTTTTTAAGGCAGAGTCTATTCACATTGACGTTCAACAAAGATAAGCTCAAAGAGATTTTTTATTCAATTTTTACTTCAGAGTTACTTATTAAAGAGCTATAGTCTTTTAAGCATCCCTATATTTGAAGATGTTGTTGTAAATGGTACTGTAAAATAATATCAGCAAAAATTCCTAATACTGATTTACTACAATGATAGCTAGACAAAGAAATTTCCTAAATTCAAAGAGATGAGTCTTATAATTATTTAAATAAAGGTATGTAACTACACTCCTCCCACAACCTCTCTTTTGCCTATTTCAATACTCTGAGCAAAAGATGCGACTGAAAAACATTAGGTTTTGTTCCGTGTTAGCAGATCTACATTTTCAAAGATTTGATGGAGTTACCCAATCTTCTGTTGGAATCATCTGTGTTTGTATTTCTGCACCTACCGATATGATTACGTAGTATTATCCCTTGTTTTATTTATATAGTAGATAATGTCACCAATAAGCCTTACCCTTGCATACCTTGTATGAAGTCCATTTAGATAAGAGGTATTAGTTTTTAGATATGGTGTTGGCTACTATTGCCTAGGATTTTATTTTGGCTGTGGTATCAGGGTTATACATTATCATACAAATAATTCACCGTTTGTCTATTCTTTTCTATGTTCTGGAAAGTTCGAGTAGAATTTGTGTCACCTTTTCACTGAACATTTCATAGAACTCACCAGGGAAGACATTCAGGCCACGACTATATTGGTTAGTGTTTATTTAATTTGTTGAATTTATTCTTTTGTAATAGGTTGGCTCATATTTTCTACATCAGCTTATGTTTCTAAGTATTATTTGTAGAAATCTGTCCTTATAGTCTAGGTTTCTAAATTTGTTAGAAAGCAGTACTTCATAATATTGTTATCATTTTCATTCCCATTTGTTCTGCTGTAACATTACTACTTTTATTTCTTATTCATGTATTGTCAGTGTTACCTTCTTTCCTTTAATAAATTTGACATATTATTAATCCTTTAAAGAACCAATTTCTAGTCTTGATTCTTTTTTTTTTTTTCAGTTTCATTTGCTTCTGCTTGAAACGTTATTATTTCTTCCTTCTGGTCACTGTGGGTGAGAGGGAATCACCTGTATTTGTATTTCTGCACTTCTCACTGTAATTCCATATTTGATACATGCCTGCAGCTATAATGGAGGAAGCTATCGGCTACACTAATGGGCAGGGTAATGGTGGGGTTAAATCTTGACCTTAGATTTAACCAAGAGTCTGAACCAAGTCACACCCTTTGTCTCCTTGGGACTATCTTTAAGACTACTAGATGGTCCCACAACTAGAGGGTACGGTTTAAGACACCGTCCTGCATTTTTCTTGGATGTATGATTGGCTAAAAGACAACAAAACACATCTTCATCAAAGCAATTCATTTGTGTATAAGAGCCATCTGGGGCACAGAGAGAAAACCCAGGACTATTGGCAAAGAACATTCCAGATCTCTTTCTGATGTGGTGGAGGCCAAGACTAGAGACATCAGAGACTGTGGCATGGAGATATGACAGCCTCTGGAGCAACAGGAGGAATCCCAAAGCTACAGAACAGTGAATCACAATGACAGGCTAGCTTCCTGACCAACGGAGGCAAAGGCCCAGGGACCAAATGTATGAGAGGCTGAGGGACCAGGAGAGGTGTTACTGTGGACCAATGATTTTATAATTACTGTTTGCTGATCCTGACTTGTGGAAACCTATTAACTTCCCTAATAAGCTGCCTTCATTGTGAGTACTGTCTGTGAGTTCTATGTGGCCATTGTAATGAATTATCAACCTCAGCAGAGACGTTCAGTGCTGTGGGAGGAATGGTTGGGGTAAGAAGGGTAGAGTGTGGAAGCAGGTCTGACCCCTGACTCTTGGTGACAGGGAAGCCAGAGGAGTCATACATGGCCCCATGCTACTTCTTGCAGTAGGCTTTGCTTGCTGCTCTTCTTCTCGTTGTTTGAGTTGTTGGAATAAGGTGCTGGTTTTCTTTTCCTTTTTAAATTACCATGAATTGACCTCTGAGAATTTATTTTGCTATATTCCAAAGGTTTTTGGAATATTATGTTCTCATTCTTCTTTAATTGAAGAAAATTTTTAATTTTTATCTCTTCTATTACTCAATAACTTACAAGTAGGGTGCTATTCCGATTCCAGGTAATTATTTTTCCCTTGTTATTTCTGCTATTGGTTTCTAACTTTATAATCTTGTCATATGAGAAGATGCTATTTCAATGTTTTTAAATTTATAGAGGCTTTTCTTTGTGGCTTAACATTCCTATTCTAGGAAATGATCCATTTGTGCCAGAAAAAAATGTGTTGTTGAGTGATGCATTCTATAGATTTCTACAAGGTCAAGTTGGTTGATTGTACTGTTTAGACCAGCGTCTCTCAACCTGTGTGTTGCAACCCTGTGGGGATCGAACGACCCTTTCACAGGGGTCCCTGATTCATAGCAGTAGCAAAACTACAGTCAGGAAGAGTAGCTGCGAAAAACGTTTTATGGTTGGGTGGTCCCCACAACATGAGGAACTGGATAAAAGGGTCGCACCAGTAGGTCGGTTGAGAACACTGGTTTACACTTTCTGTATCTTTGATGGGTTCTTTCTAGTTATTTCGGTCCTTCACTAAAATAGGAGTGTTAAATTCTTTGAAATAAATAAGAAAACATAACATACCAAAATTTTCGGAAGACAGCAAGAGCAATATTCAAGGGAAATTACAGCCATAAATGGACATATGAAAACAGAAGAGAGAACCAAAATCAACACTGGAACCCAGTATCTTCAACAAGAACACGAGCAGCAAATAACCCTCCCAGCACCAGGAAAAAGAATCACGAAGGTCAAAGCAGCAATAAATAAAGTAGAGAAAGAAAAACAATAGAAGAAATGAGCAAACCAAGAAGTTACTTCTTTGAATGTATTAACAAAATCAACAAACCACTAGCAAACTTAACAAAGGAAACGAGAGAAGACTCAAATATCAAAAATAAGGAATGAAAGAAGTGACATCCTAACAGATCCAAACGGAGAAACAAACAAACACACCAGTAACACATTACTCTGGAAGCTTTGAAAATGTTGTCAGGAGAGATCTGTCCCTGGACAAGGACATCATTCTTGGTAAAAATAGTGCCCACTCCCCCAACCCCCTGAAGGAAGGCTCTCAACAAGATAGACTGACACAGCGACCCCAACAACGGACTCAAACACAGGAACAATTGTGAGGATGGTGCAGGACTGGGAGTGTTCCTTTCTGTTGTACAAGGGCCGCTTTGAGTCAGAACCAATCAATGGCACCAGTAACAACCACATGAAAGGCTGTCCTCTAAAACTTTAGAAATCCTACAGGGAATGGAAACACTCCTATGAGCACATGCGAAACTAAACTTCACTGACATCGAGTCCATTCCGACTCACTGCATTCCCACAGGCCGGGGTAGAGTTGGCCCTGTGCACTTCTCAGACTGGACGTTCTTATAGCGTAGAAAGCCTCCTCCTTCTCCCTTGGAGCAGTTTAAGGGTTTCTAACTACTGACTTTAGCAGTCCAGCCTCCTCAGAAGCACACTATCTACCCACATTAACAAAGACTGAGGTAGAAAACCTCAACAAACCCATACAAAAAAAACCCCAAAAACAATATATCGAGCCATTAAGAGTCTTCCAACCAAGAAATGTCCATTGCCAGATGGTTTCGCTGGGGATTTCTACCAAGCATTCAGAAAAGAGCTTACGTTAATTTTAGACAAGCTATTCTACAATATAGAGGACAGCAGACTCCCAAATTAATTTCACATAGCAGGCATAACAGTGACACCTAAACCAGGCAAAGCCATTACCAAAATAAAAAACTACCGACCAATAGCTCTCATTAACATAAATGCAAAAATTCTCACAAAACCATGGCCAACAGAATCCAACAATATATCAAGAAATAATAAATACATGATCAAATGAGATTTATATAAGGCACACAAAGATGCCTCAACATTAGAAAAACAATTAAATGTAATCCACCATGTACACAAAAGATAAGAACCATATGGTCATAGCAATTGACACAAAAAAGGGCATTTGATAATATTTAACAAACATTTCTGATAAAAACACTCAACAAAATAGGAACAGAACAGAAATTTCTCAACATAATAATGGCCATATATGAAAAACCAATGGTCAACAACTCGCTCAACAGGGGAAAACTAATGTCATTCCCTTCGTGTTTGGGAACCAGAGGAGGATGCCCTTTATAATCACTCTCTCTCAAGTTTGTAAGTCTTAACAAGAGATTCTGAAATTTGCTCTTCATTATCAAGTAGCTAAGGCAAACAGAAGATGGTGATGCCAAAGAGTTAAACAGATCATTTCAAAAGGGCAGTTTAAGAAGACAAAGTAAAATATTATACTGAAATGTGGCACAGCCTGAGTTGGAAAATCAAAAAGGAAGAATATACTCAGAATATCTTAAAGTGAAGAATTAAAGAAAAAAAATTCAAGCCTCAAGTTGGAATATTGAAAACTTCTATGGGCGAAATATTGAATGATGCAGGAAGCTTGAGGTGAAGTTGAAAAGAATACACAGTCACTGTACCAAAAGGAACTAGCTGACAATCAACCATTTCAAGACACAGCATATAAGCAAGAACCAAAAGTATTGAAGGAAGAAATTCAAGCTGCACTGAAAGCCTTAACCATAAACAAGGCTCCAGGAAATAACAAAACATCAAATGAAATGTTTCAACAAGCTGATGAAGCACTGGAGGCAGCCCCACGCATCTATGTCAGTAAATTTGGAAGACAGCTAGTTGGTCAACTGACTGGAAGAGATGCATATTTGTTCCCTTTCCAAAGAAAGGTGACCTAACAGAATGCACAAATTATAGAACAGTATCGTTAATATTACATGCACGTAAAACTTGGCTGAAGATCCTCTAACAACGGTTGCAAAAGGGATCTGCCAGAGATTCAGGCCAGATTCAGGAGAAGATATGGAACAAGGGATATCACTGCTGACCTCTGATGATCTGGGCTGAAAGTAGGGAATACCAGAAAGATGTGTTTTATTCACTATGCCAAAATATTTGACTGTATGTAACAAATGATGGATAGCCTTCAGAAGAAAGAGAATTCCAGAATTCATAATGGTATTCATTTGAAACCTATACACGAGGGGGTAACCAGAAAAAAAATGGATTTTTTTTCAAAGCTATGTATTTAAAATTTTTTTACAAAACAACTTTATTACCTTCAAAGTACTCTCCATTACACTTGACTCATTTGTCAAATCTGTGATTTGCCAATTCTTGGAAACATTTTTCAAACTCGTGTTTGGAAGGCTGACAGCACCTCCCTTGTTTTTTTCTTCACCTCTTCTAAGGGGTCAAATTGCTATCCTTTCATGTCCCTCTTCATTCGTGTAAACAAAAAGAAGTCACACGCAGCAAGGTCAGGTGAATAAGGTGTGTGGGGCAAGAAAGGCATGCTGTTTTTAGTCTAAAATTGGCACGCTGAGATGGCTGTGTAAGCAGGTACATTGTTGTGGTGGCAACACCAGTCCCCATCTGCCACAAATCAAGCCTTTTTTGTTGAGCACTGTTAAGGCAATCTTTTCAGAACTTCTAAATAGAAAGCTTGAGTAACAGTGTGACCTGGTGAAATGAACTCCAAATGTACAAGTATACATTTCTGTCTGCTTAGGAAGTTGACAGATGTCCAGAACAAGGTTTGTCATTAACCAAAATTTCACCTTTTTTGAAACTAGAAAAACACTCATACACTTGAGTTTTTCCTACAGTGCTGTCTTATAAACGGTGTTCAATATCACTACAGTTTTTGAAGCATTTTTTCTGAGCAGGAAACAAAATTTCACTGCCACCTGCTTTCTCTTAAATTGCCATCACTAGGAACAAGATTCAAGCAAAACTGCTGTTACAAAAAAATGCACTGTGACCAGAACCTTCCCAGGTGACATCACTGAGTGCACTAACTCAAAGTGCTCAATGCTCGCCTAGCGGGAAAAATTAGTACTACAAAACTCTGCTCTGCCCAGTGCAATTCTGGTTTTTTAGGGGGTATCCCCTCATGTACCTGGATTAATAGACAGTTGTTTGAACAGAACAAAGGAATACTGTGGTAGTTACATAATCTGGTGCCAACTTGAGACTATTATGAGTGAAGGGGTGAAGCTTGATGACCTCATTTGGTGGCACTATGGAGATAAATAGCTTGCTGGAGGTGGGACACACACACGCACACACTCCCTGTGAGACACTCCTGTTGACAAGCCACAAAGAGCTATGCTGATAGAGCCAGAGCCCTGGAGTTGGAGGAGCCACGCGGAAACCCACACAGCGCTGAAATGCTTCCACTGCCAGTAGATCCACAAGACTTTCTACCCACTGGCCTGTGATCATCCTGAATTCAGCATCATTGCATGTGTTACATGAATATGAAGAGGAATTTATACATTGGTATCGGACATATGGGCTAATATCAGACTTATGAACTTGATCTGGACTGGGCTGGGATGTTTTCTTAATATACAATTACCCCTTTATGTAAAGCTCTTTCTTTCTTTTTTTTTTGATCATTTTATTATGGGTTCTTACAATTCTTTTTTTTTTTTTTT
>NW_022111373.1:18486568-18497747 GCF_000313985.2 Echinops telfairi
TGTTTGGCACCAGATGGAGCAAAAAGAACAAGTGATGCAGCTGCAGGCACAGCATGTGCAGCCAACCAGAGAGGTGGCTGGCTGGTGCATGCCACCCAATCCTTGGGATACACACTGCCAACCATGGAGGCAATGGGTGTGCCGTGCATAATTCATAAGAACATATACCCTGGTCACCAGGTAAGGAACACAGCCGCCTACGTACAGTGCACAATCCACAAAAGTGCATGCTGCCAATGACGGAGGTGGGGTAGAAAACCAACCTAATTTCTTAATTGCTGGAGATTCTCCTGAACACTGCACAAACACTTTTGACAGTACACATAAATTCAAGATACTTAATTAAGTAATATATACGTAATCCTATTTGTTATATATGTGATATACAATTTGTTCAATTATTGTTTCAAATAATAGGAATTGAGGAAATAAAAAGTTATAATTCAGACTGATTTCCTCACTCTAAGATTTTACAAAGCTAGTTAAATATATCCATTATTGCTGAAGAAATCTACTGAATGTAAGTTTTTAAGAAATATCTTGTTAACAATTTAGTTACTTCAAACTTAACTGTGAGCAAATCATAGAGCTTTTAAGAATATATACTTCCAAAAAGATTTTTATAATTCAAAGAGAAATCTAGTTAAGTAAAAATAGACACTAAGAAAAATTTTAAATTTGGTTAAACAAATAATGGAAAAACATTCAAGTGAAAATATGTGGAGGGAAATTTCTCAAGATTTAAAGAAAGGTATTTAATTAAAATAGATGTAATTCTCATGTTATCTCAATTACTTTTAAACAGACATTTAAAAAGACTTAAGAGATTCAACCATGTCTACCTATCTACAATATAAATAAGATAAAAGATTCAAATTTAGGGGAAGATAACAATACAGCAGATAGTATCTATCTATAAATAATGGAAAGGCGCAAAACTGAGAAACAGAAAGTAACTTCCTGCTCTAAATGCACACAAACTTGACTGGGGAAGTGCTGGGTCCTTGTTATTCTGATCGCTTTCTCCATCTGATATTTTCTACACGTGCACATAAATTACATAAGATTAGAGTCGTGTTTGTTTAAGCATCTTTTCATAAAGCACATATTGAGTGCCTACTGTTTATTCCTAACTCATTGAAAGGAAAAATAAATAAAAATGAACAAACTGACTTAGGAGAAAGTCAACTAAGGATAAAGAATATCAGATGCCAAGTTAGTAAGTCAAAACCAATGAAAGGGAAAAGATATAAAAAATGTTCCATTGTTTCATAAAGCATTAAAAAAGACTGCTCTCACTATTGGAAAATCAAATTTAACACATACTTCGAATGCTATCAACTAACAACTGTTTTTCTAGCCTGCTGTGAGAATGACATATTGTTGTGTATTCTCGGAAAAATGAACCAAGACAAAATCTTATTATCCCTGATGGTCAATTTAGACCAAGTTAACTTTGGTGTTTGGTTAAATAACAAAGGGATAGGATTATGGACACAGTTCAGCAACAAATTGTTCATTAAGGTATGAAATCATGCCATGAGTTCCAAAAAAAGGGTTAGTTGTATAAATTTGGGAAATAATCACTCATGCAAAAATCAGAAAATACCTGTACCGAGCCACCATGTCTGTCTGCTGCAAGGTGAGCTCTCAAATGGTGGGGATTTGCCTGCTGGGAGTCCCAAGCTGCCCTGTGGTCTGCCGACTGCCATTTATTTAATGCATATGGCATGCATGGAAGAAGAAAAACCCAATACGTTAAAAACCGCATCCTTAAATATATTAAAACAAATGTATAATAGGAAATTTAAAATGCCTTCACTATTCTGAACCATGTAGTTATCTTTGCATGGTGATGTGGAGAGATTTTAGTAAAAGCACTAAAATTATGTACTAACAATAGAAAGAAAACAATTTTAGATATGAAAGGACTTTGAGATCACAGACACAATCCTCTAAACTTTACAAAGTTAACTCAGAACCCAGAGATGCCCAAGAAAGCGCTCCAAATAAATAATGAGTACATTAAAAAAGCATCTGTCCGCGTTCTTACCATGGAGGTCCCCAGTGGTTTTCAAATGAGGACCTCCTTTTAACAGGGTTAAAGTCAGAAACAAAACCAAAAAACTCAATAGTCCTTAGTTTACTTAGAGATTTAGAAAACATTTCTCTCTTGCTTAGGATAATCTGCTTCTGATTGTGAGGACTATATGGAAAAAAATAGAAAATTTCTTTTTAAAAGTGAGATGAACTAAATAGAACACTATGAGGCTGCAAGCATATCCTATATGAGATCCTCTAATTCACTGATCTCCTTTTATCTGGTTCAAATCAAGAAACTAATTTATAGGAATTTATAAGAAACAAGCTAATAAGTCTTAATATTTTTAGATTCCTTAATAAATCTGCCTGCTAATAACCACATACAAGTAGTAACCTACAACAAAATGAAGAATAATTGTGTAGTTAGTTTTCTATGTTCCAGGAATATGGAATATTAAGATGGTGGCAGTCCTAAGTATTTATGTTTCAATTTTGTGTTTGGTCTGTCTGAGCTGTTTTATGTTTGTTACTTAATTTTCAGAAAAACAATATCATCCCCATTTTATTAAGCCATTGAAGCACTTAGATATTAAATACTTCTCTAAGGTCACGAAGCTAGTAAGGAGTATAAGAAGTATTCAAACTCAGAGCCTCATGCTACTCTCCTTACTATGCACCTGGCTCTTTACCACAATTACACATATTCTAAAGACTGCCTGCTCTTTCCTTTCATCCCCACCCCCTGCACCACCCCTTTCCCCAACTATCCTAAGTCTAAGAAACTACAACAAAGGATATTTCTGAATATTTTAAAGCTGCTGGCTACAACCCATATCTTTTTAGGGTTGGTTTCAAATGCCAACCAACTGATCTCTTGCCTTAATTATTCTCAACTGCACAGTCAAGTACAGTTTCCTCATAGATTTCTGTGTTTCTCCAACATTTTCAAACTCTACTCCTGGGCTTGGGACTACAGCAGCTCTATCTCAAGGTTCAGAGTGTGGGCTAGTGTCAGGATGGCCCACTTATAGAAGTCGGCAGTGGGCTTCCTTGCTAGATGAAGCTTAGCTCAATACTACATAAAAAAAAGAACATAAATATTTGCTTTGCAATTCTTGTGGGAATTCAAGAAGTTCTTTGAAGACAGTACATATAGTAGGTTCTCCAATTTTCCTAATATTTGCATTTCTGAAGAGACCTCTATGACTTTATATTACAGCAAAGAGTTTAGGCAGCAGATTGATTTATACTGACGGGAGCACATTGGTTAAGGATATTGCAAATTCAGGAGATACAATTGATCAATGTGCTGGCACTAAGATTTCTATACTAAAACTATAAGAAGCAAAAGTCCATCATCTATGTCTGGAAAGTTTATTACAATTATATCCTCTAAGTAATTATGACAGTTCTAGAATATCTTTTTATTAAACCCACCAAATCCTTAAACCAACATTTAGCAGATTTGTACTTTAAATGGAAATTGATAAAAGCTATGGGCACTGTGGTACCTGAATGAGTTTATGTGAGTTATGTGAGTTAGACACTCCCTGGGAGTGGACTTTCTACTCCCATAAACAAGTACCATCTCAGAAACCAACAAGGCTCACTATGAGTCAGCATTGACTCCATTGACAGTGAGTGAGACCCTCTTGGCCAGGGGTGGTGTCAACCTGTCAATCAAGTAGTAGCTTGGGGTGGCCTTTTGAATGAGAGTGAGGGACTTTGGGAACTGCTGCTCTTTCTGCCCCTCTACCTGTTGGCCTGCTGGAACTCTAACTTTCTTGGGGGTTTGGTCCATGTGGGCTGCCCACCTCTGAGAGCTGCAGGTGCCCTGCCATTCCCTGCCATGTTCCCACTAACCTTGGATCCCCAACTCTGCACCCATCAGCTTGTAATCTTCCTGCTTCCAACCTTTCTACATCACTAGTCAACTGCTATGTAAGTCTGAAGAGGGATTTAAGGAACTAGCATTATATCTTAGGACTGGAGTTGGATTGGGCTAGGATGCCTTCTTGATATATAAATACTTCTTTATATAAAGCTTGTTCTTATACCTATATGATGTCCCTGGATTTGTTTATCTAGACACTCTGGCCTAACCCAGGTACTCAACGTTTCATGCACAACTCCAGGAAGAGGGTAAGAATCTTTACCTAGAGACATTACAAAGGATTTAATCATTTGAAAGATCTATCCTAATTTTTAAAAAATTATTTGTATTGTGAACTCTGGGCTTCTCAAAATATTTAAACAGTTTAATATATTTTCAGATAGCTAATAAGAGTTCTTTTCTAGATTCATTTTTTCCTATAATAAGGAGTCACTCTATCCAATATTTCTCAAATTCAATCAACCATAACTGTTTTACTTTATTATAGCATACAGAGCTCAAGTGGAAAACGTCAGAGAACAACAATTATCTTCTTCCAAGTACATTCAAGAAATTAATTTATAGGTCTGATTTATAAAGCCAGAAACTGTATGCCTTAATTTCCTAAAAGACCTATTTCTAATTACAATGTATATTTGAAGTAATTTATTTATAGGATCACTGAGACTTAATGGCTACATGCTGAGTGGCTAACCAAAAAGTGATTCAAACCCACCACAAGCTCCGCAAGAGAAAAAGACCAGGCAAACTGCTCCCATGAAGACGCATCTTAGGAAACCCTGTGGGCGGTTCTAATCTGTCAGAGTGGGTACATCTGAGTTGGAACACCCCTATGTACACAACAATTTGTCTCAATTTTGTGAAAGTCAAATTCTAAGACAAAGCTTTATAAACTACCTATATTTTATATCATAATGTGGTTAAATTTCTCTAAAGTCTAGTGTTTTGTTTGCTGTGATCTTTAAAAGCAGTGTACTTTGCTTTGGTTTTCCCCACTTGTTCTAACTCTCACATAACTTCTGATGGGATAAAAGTAAAAAAGCCAAAGGACAGTACACTGTATTCTTCTCCAAAAGGGCTCAGGCTACAAAGTCCTACAAAGGCACTGTTTTTAATTTAGGGTGATAGCTTTGTTTTGTTTTTTAAATGTTAAAGATAGCTTCAGTGAAGGTTCTTTTTACTTTTTTAAAAAAGAAGAAAGGTGGAAATATGGCTGCAAAACATCAACACCTTTCCATTACTTTACCCAGAAAACATGAACTCGGCACTCTTGACCAATCTCATCTACTATATCTCAACCTGCTTTCTCTACCTACTCTCTGCTCCAATCGGACTGGACTCCTTGCTCTTCTTTAAATTCTGCATTTTAAAACCACTGCTTCACATTTCATACTGTTCACTCTCCGCAATATGCCTTTAATCTGCCTTCAAATATTCCATTCATTCTTCAGGTTTCCTGCTCCATAAAATGTTTATAGTTCCAATGCAGCTTTAAAAATAATTTTCACATAACATAGCTCTATTTTGTAAGATATTTATCATTATAATCATTTCAAAACCACTGACAACCAATGCTATTTACTGAACATAATATCAAAATAAAGAAACAGACTTTGAGAGATAAATTAACTAGTCCAGAGTTGAATCACATCTAGGTACACAGGAAGTGAAAGATTGAGTGAACTTTTATCTCCAACATTGCTTTTAGCCACTCATTAGAAAATTACCTTACATTTGCATTACCTTACATTTTCTGCATTTAAGCAGTGTATAGAATAGTGCCTTTCAAATAGTTAGCATGTAATTGAATTATGTGTTGTTCCCTAAACAACACATAATTTAGTGAACTAAATTACAACCATGGATAGAACAATCAACTACTATTACAATTCATTCCAACAGGATATTCTAATAGAATACCAAACATTTCTCTAAGTTTCTACTAATTTATATCACTAATTAGAAATTTATGACTACAAAGATATAGGCTAGTTACGGTTTCTGTAAAGATATTTTTCTTTAGGCTAATAGGTAGGGAGAAAAGGTAAAGGACAAATACATTGTCAAAAATTAAATTTTCAAGCTCAATATGTGTATGTGTATAATCTGTTAATTTTTGAAATATATATTTCAATTCTTCAATATGTATATATATGTCTACACAGATACATAAAGCTGCCATCTGGATATGGCTCTACAACAAATATATTTATAAATTGTCAGAAGGCAATTAAGAAACAAATTGGAAATTTCATATCCAGCACACCTGATTTTTGGACTGCTGCATCTTCTCCCTGTGCTGATGTGCTTCTCTGTTAGATGACAGAGCAGGATCTTGTTGAACCGCTCCAACTGGAGTAGGCTGCAATGTAGAAGTAATTGGTACTGATACGTTCTATTGCAAAAATGTTATGTAAAATAATTTTTTGTGTGTAACAGGAAAAACACAAAAAAATAAGACAAGATTGATTTAATGGTTTAAAAGATGGGCTCACAATGTGTTCCTGAAACTAACAAATTAAGCAAAGACACCAGAGTTATTTTAAGAGTATTTTTAAAATATTAAACTACTTTAAGTATTTATTTTTATATCTACAAAAGACCAGAGTTAGAGAAAAGAAAAGCTAAAGGTCATTGCTGCTTTCAAGCTATTTTTTCCTATCAGAACAATGAAAATGTATTTGTTAATGGCTCTGGTTTCCAAAACTAAGGAATAGACTAAATAAATTATTTGTAGAAAAAAGTAATTTTATACAAAATATTAAAATTGCCACTGCCAACTTTTTGACTCAGATAAATTAATAAAGTTTTATTTCCAATAATTTAAAACCTGATGTAAACATAAAAACCAATACATAAGGTTAATCAAGATTCACATCACAGATCTCACATATGTCCAAAATTGATAAATTCTGGAGTAATTCAATTAATTGTTCAAAAACTGCTGAGCTTTTCAGTCCAAAGTATGGGTAAAGATAAATTAACACTGCCACAATTGAAGACATGTTTAAAATAAGCCTACTTATTTTTTTATTGAATATTAGATTTTTTTTTAAATTGTCTCTAAGAATTTAATAGCATTTCTTTAAATGAGAAGCAATCATCTCACAATTGTGACAATAATTTTAAATCTGTAAAAACTGAGTACATTTAAAAAAATTTAAACATGCTCCAATTTATAAGTACCAATCTAAGAGACTACTTATATTATTATCACTGTCTTAAGAGTGCTATAATAAGTAAAACTTATTTTTAAAAAGCAACAGATATTTTATCAGCTAGCAAGGGGAAACAAAAACCAAAATTAGCTGGCCCTTTTAAATGGCCATACCATTAGAGTATTATGCACACACAAAAAATATTTTGTATAAGAACTAAATCAGGAATAAAACATTGAAAATAACTTATTCTAAAGTACAGGATTTGAATAGAATTCAAGGAATAATGTGCTATGTCAAGATATGTCTACACAAAGGAAATAAAACCAATTTTTTTTTAAATTGCTTATTCTCAAATCTTTTCAAGTGAAGAGTTTATAATCTTAAAAAGAAAACAAGGAACAATAGGATTCACTACCATAAATTAACAAAGAGGCCTCCAGGCAGCCAGAGGCAGATAAAAATCATGTAGATCCAGGAATGGATTTTGGGCTTGCACTTAATCCTACCTCCAATCTAGGAAAAATTTGTTCTTACAAAATGCCCCTGCTTGATACTTGCCCTCATGAAGGAAACACAGAACATATGTGCGCTCTAGCAAAGTGTGGTGAAGAAATTAGATGGTGCTCTGCTATCAGGCAGACATCCTCTGGAGTCTTATGGGCTTGGTTTCCCAACAAGCAGCCATATAAGTATGATGTCAACTAAATCCACCTGGAAGAAGCACACTAACATCTGGGATTCAAGGATAGTAAATTATATAATCCATAGTATCAGAGCTTAAATTGTGAGATTCTGGTTTGCAGAAGTCTATGATTAACAATGGAAGCCCAAAATATATCTGCCAGATCTACACAGGAAATCAGCCTCAACTGATTTCCCTTCAACCACAATTAAGGGATGAGAATAAAATGGTCACCAAACAGAGGACTGGAGAGGTGAGTGTCGTAGATCAAAATGATAAACCTGATTTGATCGGTTAAAACCCTCTCACTCATCTCCCCTCTGTAAGACTTAGGGCTAGATCTGGTTTTCAATGTTTTCTGTGTTTCATTGGGGTTTATCTCTGGCATATTTTTTCATTGTGGGGCGCATTCTTGAATCTTTGTTATGATTGTCTGTTTTTTGGGTATATGTAACCCAGGACTGATAAAAAGATATAGTGGAAACAAATAAGGTTCCGGAGGAATACGGTGAAGGAGATGGGGTGGAAAAGGGATGGTGATATCAAGGTGTTTAAGAAGGAAGAAAATGTTTTGAAATTGATTGTGTTGGCAATTGTACAATGCCCCTTGGTGTGACTGAACTATGGAATGATATGTTTGGATTGGCTCCTAAATAAAATGGTCTAGAAAAAAGTGAAAGTTAATGGTAAAAATGTTATTATACAGCATAGTACTCACCAACTGCTTACCAATCCAGTCATATTCATAATCAAACATATATCCTTTTCGATCAAACAAGTCAGTAAAAAGCTTTCTTAAGTAGTCATAGTCTGGTTTTTCAAAGAAATCTAGCCTTCTTACATAACGAAGATATGTTGCCATTTCTTCTATAAGAAAAATTAATATTCTAATTCTACTTTTCTATAATTATCAATGAAAACATTTTACATGTATAAAATTGTTATATTATAAAAAGCTGAGCACCGTAACAAAATTCTAATGCAATTTAAAATGCTCTGAATTTTAATATAATGAAATCAAAATAGGAAGAAGGAAAGAAAATTGGGATCAAAGAGAAATGAGTTTTCAATTAGAACCACTATTTTTGTTCCATTAGTAAAGATTAAATGTTTTATATTATTTTTATAGCTTTGATAGTATTAAGGACAAGAATTGAAACACTGCAATTGAGTCCATTGTGACTCACAGTGACTCTAGCACTGCCCTCTGTGGATTTCTGAGCAGAAAGCCTCCTCTTTTTCTGGTAGTTTCGAACTACTGACCTAGCCTTTAGCAGTCAAATAAGTAACCCATTATGCCACCCGGGACCCTTAGAGATTAAGTTAGCAACATAATAATGCATGCTACTTAATCACAATCCACCGTTAGTGGATTATGTATTTACATGAAAGCACTCACAAAGGCCAGCTAGAATCCCTTTAGAACTAGTGACATACACTTAACCACCAATACACTCACTCACTGCACCGAGTGGATTGCAATGCAGTATTGCATTCTCTTAGACATAAAGTCCACAGGAGTCGCAACAGACTCAACAGCATCTAACAATGAAAGAATCTCCTTGGAGAAGAGACTCATTCAGCTGGTATTGGTCGACACTATTAAGAAATAGAATTATCTTATATTATCATTTTACCAATCAAATGCATAATCTGTCCCTGTGGTCTATACATAAAATGATGCCCTCTTTTAAATCACATTTTGGAACAATTTTTTAAGGCATGGGGGGGGGGGGAATTTACAAACTCAAGCAATGAAAATTAACAGTCCTACTTTCCAGTGGATCAATTTGCATTCATATGTATCAATTTAGCATCATTCATTACCTGGAAAATTTTCACATAACACTTCTATTGGTGTAGCTCGTTTTGTATCTCCAATTTTCTGATACCTTTCTTTTAATGTGTCAGCCTAAAACAGAAAATTTTTAATATCTTGAAAAAATAATCATTTTTAAATGATTTAGTTATAAAAGAGAACCATAGTATATTATTAGCATTTTATAAAATTCAATAAGGAAACAAAAAATAATTACCTTTAAACCTTGCCAAGGAAGACTGCCTCTCAGAAAATACATGAACATATGACCTAAAGCTTCTAAATCATCTCTCCTACTTTGTTCTGAAATATATGAGAAACAGGTTTATTTTCTCCTACCAGTTAAGGATTCATGAATGAGCTCTTTCATTGTGTATACATTAATTTCAAAAAGTTCAATATGCAAACATAAAATACAGATCTACTACTATAAATGACAAAATCATTCCTGGTTAAAATAAGTTGTTTTTACTCTAACATTACTATACATTTAAAAAATTATATGCCGCTATGAGTTTTCACATGTGCCCAGTTAGCTCCCCATTTATATATTCATGGAAGTAAAAGGTAATAAATAATCAGAAAGTTAAAATATTAAAGGTTCTAAAAGGCTCCAGAGTTTAAGTGCTTAAGTCCTTTAAACCCTCTTTTCTAAACTTAAATGAGCACAAAACCTCCCTGCCACATATTCTCTATTAACAGTATACACAGTATTTTCTGTAAAATGTTTCCAGAAATGTATCTCGACATTACTAACCTCTCAACCATCACTAAGCCACGTTCGTTTTAGTGATGTATGTTAGATAGTGATAATCACAGGCAAAGGTTCAGGCGAAGTACTTAAAAATATTTGCCGACATATAAATATTTTTGACATTGCATTGAAATATTTAACATTTCTTGAAATGTTTTAAAATTAAAAAGTATAGATTAGCAATGAAAGGAAAAATAAGAGGATATTTATGAACAAGATGTTCTACCTAAGTAAATAATTAATCTTCACAACATCTAAGGAGAATTTACATACTTTCCAAAAAGCTTCAATACCTGGGTCTCATCAACAGCAAAAAGGTTAGAAAAGGTTTTTAATACTATATACCCTTGTAATATTCTATGCCTGCTTATTACAACACTTCTTAAAGATTAAAACTAAGTTTGTGTTATTGTTTAATCAATAATGCCTGGCACAGAGCAAAGGCTTAACAAATGAACATTTGGCAGTATATACCATACATATGCTCCTTTTCTACCAGCATAGGAAAAATATCCACAATAATGTGCATCAAAGGGTCACTAGTTAGGAGAATGGAATTAGAGCAATAGTGAGGGAACGTTTTCTTCTTATTTCATATAATCAAAAGTGTAGCATGTGGGAATATTTTTCTTTCTTGTACTTTTTTATTATAATGTGCATGCTATGCAAGGGTCACTGTGAGTCAGAATTTGCTTGAGAGCATTGAACTGATTCATGTGTTAATGAAAAACAATAAGGATTTCCAAAATAAGTGAATTTAGAAGCCCTTTTAAATCTATACATGCAAGGGAAGAAATCTTTTATAACTAAGATTTCACTTCAATTA
>NW_022111373.1:18497956-18499898 GCF_000313985.2 Echinops telfairi
GGACCTTAATTATTTTCTGAAACATCATTTACATAAATTAAAATATACTCATGATAAGGATACAGTGTGATAAGGTATAACAACATACACCTGTGTAATTACCAATATAAGCAAGAGGGAGGGTCCCCCCTTCCCTCCTCCAAAAAAAGGTAGAGCTTGGGTAGAGCTTTCATAGTATGCATTTATCCCACTAGGTGACCATCCAGCAACTCACTCTGAGGTCGTGCACCCAGTGCCATCACTTGGGAAGGTTTTCTGTTCACAGTGAATTTTTTCGTAAAAGTAGTCTCACTTGAAATTCGTTTCTTTTTGTGATGGCTGACTTATGAGAACAGCATGTGGCTGTGAAATTTTGTTTCCTGCTCAGGAAAAATGCCCCAGAAACTGTTGTGATGTTGAACACACAAGGACGGGGCTATGGGAAAAACTCAAGTGTGTGTGTAGTCTTCTCATTTCAAAAAAAGGTGAAATGTTGACTGATGACAAACCTTGTTCTGACCACCAGTCAACTTCCTGAATGGAAAAAAGTGTCAACAAAATTTGTGAACTTGTGCTTGAAGACCAACAAGTGACCATTGAAGATAGATTTGGGGAAGTTATCTGGATTATCTTAGAGCACCGTTCAGCGAATTTTAATGGAAGATTTGGGAATGAGAAGGGTCGCTGTGAAGTTTGTGCCTCAGGTTCTGACTGACCAGGGAAAAAGCATCAAGTGGAAACACGCTGTGCTTTGAAAGAACAGCTCCTAAGTGACTCAGACGCTTTTTCCAAGGTCATTGCTGGTGATGAGACAGGGTGCTATTCTTCCAACTCTGGAAGCAAACATCAAAGAAGCCGGTGGAGGATGCCATCATCACCTCACCCAAAAACAGCTCATCAAGTGAAATCAAAGATCAAGACAATGGTCATTTATTTTTTGTTTTTTAAGTGAGGAGGATAGTGCAGTTGGAGTTCATTCCGCCAAGTCAGACTGTTAATAAAGCTTTCTATTTAGAGGTTCTGAAAAGAAAATGTAACTGTGTGACAAAAAAAGGCCTGATATGTGGCAGACTGCGGACTGGTTTTGTCACCACAACAATGCACCTGCTCACTCAGCCTTCTCAATGAGCCAGTTTTTGGCAAAACATGGCACACATCTCTTGCCCCACATATCTGACCTTCTCTGTGCAACTTCTTTTTGTTTCTACAAATGAAGAGGGACATGAAAGAATAGCGATCTGACAAAGTAGAAGAGGTGAAGAAAAACCAAAACAGGTGCTGTCAGCCATCGAAAAAGATGAGTTTGAAAAATGTTTCCAAGACTGGAATTGCAGATTTGACAAATCTGTGACAAATAAGTGTAATGGAGAGTACTTTGAAGGTGATAAGATTGTTTTGTTAAAAAAAATTTAAATACATGACTTTGAAAAACAAATTCTAGTTTTGGGCGTTACTCCCTCGTACTCCAAAACTTTTCATTATGTCCCTTCTTACTTCTTCTCCCTCAGCCTCCAGCCAGTTCCTAGGTTCAGGCAACCACTTACTGCTTTTGATTCCTATAGGTTGAATTTGATTTTTTTATAGAGTTTCACATGAATGGAGGGATCATACAGCATAAACTCATGTGTCTGAATTATTTTATTAGTCCAATAATTAGCAATGAATGTGGACATATCTGACCACCTTTGGTCAATGTAGGTATAGTTTGGTTAAAATGTAACACCTTATCATTTGACATCCCTTTTGACCCGTTTTAAATTTACTCTAGTTGTTACGATTTTATGATTTCTTTTCAATTTTTTTTGTTTGTTTTATTTTCTTACTGTTATTGGTTTCTGGTCTTTGTTTTTTGTTTTGCTTTTTCATTTTGTATGCTTGTCTTTATATAAAGTTCAGGATAAGTAAATCTAGAGAAACACCAGCTAAATTCATTGTTTCGTAGGGTTACGGCACAGAAGGTTGG
>NW_022111373.1:18500408-18501385 GCF_000313985.2 Echinops telfairi
ATCTTATAAAATTCTAACTATGCTGAAAAGCATGTGTTAGCATCCCAAATAAGGAAACTAATGTTGTTAGTAACGCAAAGTAGTGCATTTAATAAGCAGACGGTAGGATTTCAACCCACGTGTACAAGAGTAAGTCAAAAGTACTGCCTCACAGTCACTGTTGCTAGGCGCCATTGAGTCGTTTCCCTCCTAGGTACTCTGCACAACAGAACAAAATACTGCCTGGTCTTGTGCCCTCCTAACAATCGCTCTTATGTTTGAGTCCATTGTTGCAGCCACTGTGTCACTCCATCTCATTGAGGATCTTCCTCTTTTTCACTGCCCTCCACTTTAGCAGCATGATGTGCTTCTCTAGGGACTGGTCTGTCCAAAGTACATGACACCAAGTGTTGCCATCGCTGGCTTCTAATGAGCATTCTGGCAGCTCTTCCAAGACAGAACTGTCCTGACATTTCAATATTCTTAATTCAAATTCATAAATCCTTCCGTCTTCCTTATTCAATGTCCAACTTCACATGTATAAGAGGTGACTGAAAATATGACGGCTTGGGCCAGATGCATTTTAGTCCTCAAAGTAACATTCTTGCTTTTCATTGCGTCTTATGCAGTTTTACCCAATGCAATGTGTCACTTGATCTCTTGACTGCTGCATCCATGAACACTGATTGTAGATACAAGATAAAATACGTAACAATTTCAACCAAAATCAGAGAAACCTTTAACAAAAATGTCAAATTGTGAAGCTATTTTTGCCCACTACATTTTCCGTCTATGTTTATCTACTTCTGAAGGTGGTGCTTCCATTTCCCTAATGTCCTTACCTGTTCCTGAAGAAATTCTTCACTCTTCAATTTACACCACATCAAAACTATAGCCTGAGGCATTGTAATAATTTATTTCATAATAATAACAAACTATTCCTAAGAAGTTAGAAACTGAAAAAGTCTAAGTCTTGCAAGATGACAGTCTCTCCATCA
>NW_022111373.1:18502533-18504376 GCF_000313985.2 Echinops telfairi
GGGGGTAGGTATGCAGTAAGATACAGTGGTGGTGGGTAGGGTAAAAGGGAGCCATAGCATCTTTAATTGCCTCATATGCATGTGAAATTGGACACTGAAAAAGGAAGACCAAATAAGAATGGATACATTTGAACATGTTATCAGGAGAGACGAGTCCCCGGAGAAGGACATCAGGCTTGGTAAAGCAGAGAGGCAAGAAAAAGAGGAGGCTTTAGAGGTAGTTACATAATCTGTTGTCAATTTGAGAGGATTAAAAGTGAAGGGGTGGAGGTTAGCCTGTGAATCAGGTGGCAGCTTGATGAACTCATTTGGAGGCACTAAGGAGGTTAACTAGCTTGCTTAAGGTGAGACACACACTCAATCTCTGCCAAGCATTCTTGTTGACAAACCACATGGAGACAGGCTGATGGCAGCCAGAGCCTCAGACCTGGAGAAGTGGAGAGCCCTGTCAGCGCTGAGATTCTTACACCACTACTGGATCCATAAGATTTCCACCCATTGGCCTGTGATTGTCCTGCATTCGGCATCATTGTATGTGTTTTGTGAGTTTGAAGAGGACATGTGGGCTAATATCAGACGTATGGACTTGATCTGGACCGGGCTGGGATGTTTTCTCAATATCCAATTGCTCCTGTAATTAAAGCTCTTTCTTATACACATCAGTGTCCAGGAATTTGCTTCCCTAGTCAACCCAGACTTAACAGAGCTTTCAATGAGAAGTGACACAGTAGCTGCAAAAATGGGCTGGAGCACAGGAACAGTTGTGAGGATGGCGTTTGGTCTGGTCACTGTGGGTTGGAACAGACTAGATGGAATCTAGCAACAACACTAACAAGCCATTATGGCTGGAAGGGCCACATGAATCAAGGATAACAGGTGTGCTCAAGAGAAACATATTATATTTCTTTTAAATGTTGGGTCTGGGGATCAAAAAGAAGTCTGAAAGAACAGGAACAGAAATGGAGAGTAGATGGCGTAAGGTTTCCCTACAAAAACCTTCCAAGACAGCGATCAGTACCTTGAAAGTAGCAGCAGGTGCCCTGCATGATGGAAAAATGAATATTCCTTGACAAAACCTTCCTGGTTTGTTCAACAGTGCATTTTTCCATTTCTTAACACTTCTTCATAATAAATACCTCTGATCAACCTGTGTCTTCAAGAAAATCTAACCTGCATACTCTTTGGAATACCAAAATCATTCACCATACCTCCTCCTCCTCCTTCTTTAATCAACATACCTTCTGGCCTCTCTGCCATGAATTTTGGCAAGTTCATTGACAAAACAGATCCCCTCAGAAGCCAATGCTTTCATTACACACCTTGCTCTCTGGTTCATATTGATAAATTCAAGATTGTCTCTGGTTACACTGTGTTCTGTACAGTGGTCTTCATTGGTTTCTCTCTTTCTGAAAAGACTGATGAAAACATGAGCTCTTTGAGCTACTTGTTTTTTGCACAAGGCTTTTTGTGCCCATCAGGCAAAATGTTCACTTAAAACTGAAAACATGAAACGAGATCCAACTTTAATAGCTATCACATCAGTGCTAATTTAACCATCTTTTCCCTCCAGTTTCTGGACTTCAGTCACAGTTCTCCAGCTCACCAAAGTTGATGGTCTTCCTTCTTTGCGATCAACTTTGGGGTCTCCAAAATTTCCTTAAAATGTTTGAGCAAATATTTTCTATAAACTTGTTGCAATGCTTCAAAGTTTGGTAAGGTGTCCACTCGCATTTGGTTGAAAATGTGACATTAGCCCTGACCTCAAAATCTTGTTTTTTCCCCAATGACAAAATATCCTGTTTTTAAACACACCCTACTGAGATTAAAATTAATCTATTTCAGA
>NW_022111373.1:18504745-18505592 GCF_000313985.2 Echinops telfairi
TTAATAAAATTAAGCTGGAAAGGAACTCAAATGCAAGAATTTTCCCGTAAAGTGTGAATACTTTCGTATAAATAAAAAATAATACAATAATAATTGGTTCAAGAATCTGCAAGATATGTAACAAATTGACTACATTGTGGGAAGAGACATGGAGAAACTATCATCAGTCAAATAAAGTCAGGAGCTAACTGTGGAAAGACCATCAGTTGCGCATATGCATGACCAGATTAAAGCTGAAGAAAATGAAAACAGGTTCATGGAAGCCAAAATAAAAGTGTGTGTATCTCATTTGGTAGAGGATCAGCAAAATGAGAAAGCCCTTTAATGAGATAGATTAGCAAGAGAGTGCAACAATGGGCTAAAATAACTATTAACAGGAAGGTGCTGGATCCAGGAATATATATATATATATATATATAATGTATATATATATACATATACATATATATGTGTGTGTGTGTGTATATATATATATACATATATACATATATATATTTGGGAAAGGCAGGTTCATTGTGCCGACCTGGCCAATAGGAACCTAGGAAATTAATGAAGTCACAGTTTGATTGAAAGGCAGAGAGATAAATGACTCCGCAAGTCCCACCCCTTGCTCTCCAGTGATCTACCAACGTGAGGCTTCTTTAGTTAGTTTGCTGCCTCAACGTGTGAACTGCACTATCTGTGCGACAGCCAAACCACGTATTGTGTTGCTAGAGCTTGAGGTTCCTTCGAGACCTGTTTCGCTACCCTGCTGGTGTGTACATCGCTTGAGCTTGAGGCTGGCGGCTCCTGTCGTCTTGCATTGCTTGAGTTCAACATCCCATTGGGGCCGGCTTCACTAAGCTGC
>NW_022111373.1:18505942-18509386 GCF_000313985.2 Echinops telfairi
TGATCTAGAGTATTAAAATGTGCAATGATACTTTTATCTACATGAATTTAGAGAAATGTTAGAAAATATCACTTTAAATTTTTCCTGATTTGTTAGCACTAAAAAAGTGAGAAAAACCTCTATACACTAACTGTTGGCAGTATGTTTTTTTAAGTCTGATATGGTTTTTCCAGTCTTATAGCTCTTCTGACAGACAATTCATTTTTTCTTTCCTGATTTTTTAATGATCTTTTGCTTTCTCCATATATAGGTCTTCAGTTATTACTGTTCAGTCTATCGAACCTTTTCTTTAGATGGCCTCTAAGTTAAGGTGGGATATATTCAAGGTCATATACTGACACTCATGGATTTGTTTTAACTTTCTTCAACTTTATCTTGAACTTGCACAAGAGCAATTAATGGTCTATCTACAATTGGCTCCTGACCCAGTTCTAATGACAGTGAACTTCTCTACCTTCTCTTTCCACAGATGCCATTGATTTGACTCCTGTGTATTCCATCTGGGTGAACCCCATCTATATGCTTGTCATAAGTTTGGAGCGAGGAGTTATTTGCAATGAATCAATCACGGATTGATTCATCTTTTACAGCAACTGATCTCCTCTTTTGTTTCTCACTTTATGATTATCAATGCATTTTGATTGCTGTTTAAAAGTTAGTAGAAACTTTCAATTTCTTCATCTGATTTGTAAATTTGAATAATGACTGTATTAACTTGTCTTCCTTGTAGGTGTATAGCTGCTATCCCATCACCAACAGCACTGTACTTTAGGAAAGATGTTTGAAATGGTCTTTTTTATGACGAAGGTGGCACCATTCCACTTCAATTTGTCATTCCGGATATAGTAGACATGGTAGATTGTCTGATTCAAAGTAGCCAATTTTAGTCCATATTGAGTAATGCCTACAAAAATGGTCTTTATGCATTTATTTCACTTTAGATGACTTCTAATTTTCTCAGATTCATACTGTGCATATTCCATTTTCTAATTATCAATGGGTGTTCATAGTTTTTATTCACAATGTGTTCCATCAGAAAATAAAAGTCGCAAAAACTTTACTTTATCCACCTCATTAAGGTCAACTCTACTTTGAAGAGGCAGCTCTTCCCCTAGTCATAGCTGAAGTGTCTTTAAATCTGAGGGGCTGTAGTATTATTTCAAATAATGCTCCGTAGTTAATCAAAAGATATTCACTGATCAGTTTGTTTACAAGTAGATTGAGTCCTTTATCTTGTCTGCAAAAAGGAAATTATTTCTAAGCCAGTATAAATTCTCTATTTTGAAAATGTCCTGTAAGCTGACCATCTTTGAATGCACAATGAATAACTGAATAAATAAGGTTTTCAATGTAATTGTAAGCCAAAGGGAAGATAAAATGTATGTGCACAAATTAAAATCACTATTAATGGTCATATTTTCGCTTCCTCTTTTTTCATGACTAATTCTTCATAAAGACAAGTATCAGTACTCTCAACTTATAACATTACATAACCTATTACATAAACCAATCATTGTTATCATATATGGCTACACAATGCTTGAAAGCGCCCACACACTACTCATCAAAATAAAATGTAGAACACATCTTTGAAAACTATGTAATGGTAACTGACTATGTTGTCCAGAATACATCATTGTACTCATACAGAACTGCACTTAGATCAAGTGGGTTGTGGCACTTACATAATTTCATGTCAACTTGAAGATATATAAAAGTGTAGGGGTGGAGTTTACCCTGTCAATCGGGTCACAGCCTGATGTTTGTGGGCCTGGCTTTCTCATAAGGAGGACCCTGCGAGCCTCTCCCTTGTTCTCTGCCTTCACCTGCCTGCTGGCTGAACTTGACTGCTGCCAGAGTCACCACCCCTGGATTCACATGACTGCACCCTCCAGCCTATGATGCTCCTCCATTCTGCATCACTGCAAGTAGCTGTGTGAATCTGAAGAGGCCTAGTATTGGGTTTATGGACTTGTGTTGGGGGATTTTTCTTGATATACAATTATTTCTTGATATAAAGCTCTTTCTTACACATATGGGTACCTCTTTATCTGTTTCTCTAGTCAACCCAGCTTAAAATAAGGTTTGTATACTTTTATCATCCTTATTCAATCATTTGCTGAGCAAATAATCCTAGAACAGCAGTTCTCAACCTGTGGGTCATGACCCCTTTGGGTGTCGAACAACCCTTTCACAGGGGTTGCCCAATTCATAACAGTATCAAAATTACAGTTATGAAGTAGCAACGCAAATAATTTTATGGTTGGGGTCACCACATGAGGAACTGTAATAAAGGGTCGCAGCATTAGGAAGGTTCAAAATCGTAGTCCTAGAAGCTGTCCTGCATGAAGAAGATGGGCTAGCAGAAGACTTAGTAACAACCTGCAAATAAGCAGATGATGCAATCTTGCTGAAAGGCAAAAAGATTCGAAGCACTTACTGAAGAAGATCAAAGACTATAGACTTCAGAATAGGTTACACCTCAGTGTAAGGAAATAAAATATGTTCACAACTAGATCAATATGATAAATGGAGAAAACATTGAAGTTGTTTTACTTGGATCTAAAATCAACACTCATGGAAGCTGAAGTCAAGAAATTAAACAACATACTGCTTTTGGCAAATCTGCTGGATAAGACCCTGTTAAAGTGATGAAAAGCAAATGTGTCACTTTGAGGACTAAAGTGCACCTGACCTAAACCATGGCATTTTCATTCTCCTCACACGCATGTGAAACGTAAAGAATAGGAAGACTAAAGAACTGATTTTTGAATTGTGGAGTTTTTGAAGAATAATCAAAGTATCATGGAAAGCAAAAAGAACAAATAGGTCTGTCCTGGAAGGATAGCCAGAGTGTCCTGAGAAATGAGAAATGTAAGACTTCATCTCCTGTACTTTAAACTTGTTATCAAGAGGGACCAATCCCTGTTGTAAAAGAATATTGTACTTAGCAAGCTGAGGGTCAGTGAAAAGGAGGAAGACTTTCAAGGAGATATTGAAACAGTGCTACAGCAGTGCACTAAAAATAATCACGTGAGAATGGCACAGGGCTGGGGATTTAGTTCTTTATTTAGGGGCATAAAGAGAACCTACTTGAAGGCATTTAGCAACTATTACAATTCCCAAGCTCTACATTGAAACTGAGAATCAGGGATTTTCGATCTCAGGAAAATAAAACTAAAGCTGTTGCTGTTTACAGTACTAGCAAAGAAATAACATTATTTTCTTCCTGACTGAGAAATAAAAGAGAGATTATTGTAATGATATAAATGCCATTTCTAAAGCTATGAAGGTTTTTCCTCAATAAGTATTAACATATCAGACACACCCTCACTTTGCCATTTCTACAAATAGAATGCTCTTACATTTACTATTGTTCAGATATGAGACCTTAAGGAAGCTGTGACTTCATGTCACAATAAAACAGTGGTGAACCTTTGTTAA
>NW_022111373.1:18511092-18512241 GCF_000313985.2 Echinops telfairi
TAAAATAGCTGACTTAGCAAAACTAATTTATGGCGACAGAAATAAATTCCATGATTGCTACTGGACCAGGAGTGGTCTGACTAAAAAGGCACAAGAAAGGAATTTACAGACTTCTGAGAGTTTGCTACATCTTGATGTGACAATGCTAGCAAATTAGACACTCAAATGTGTAGTTTACTTGGTGTGAATATTATTTCAGTTTCAAAGGGCTTTTCAAAATAAGATTTTCTATTTCTAAAAATATTGTTGTAGCATGTTTACAAAGTGGCCTCAATTAGGAATCCTGAAAATAATTTCTGAGTATACTAGCCTTCTAAACATAAAGAGAATAAAAGTGGCCAGATTTCTGGCTGTTGGCAAAGGGAAGTACAAATATAGAAAAGAGAAAAAAATGCAAAAATAGAAAATGGAACAACCACTTTGAGGTACTGGATTAAAATTAGGTTAAATTTTAGGTACTGGATTAAAATTATAAATGAATTATTTTAATAACTATGCATTTATATATTTGTGTATGTGTATGTGCATACACATACACAATTTCCTGGTTATGCCTGAAGATAGGGTCTAATATATATTGTGCTAACATACCGGTAGCAATGAGCATACACACTGTTCAATTCTTTGTTTTAAGCCTCATCTCTAATGAAACGATTCGGAACTTCTTAAAGAAATGGCTGATTCTAGGCTGAAGTGGGAAAATTACAAGATGAGCTTAGAACAATTTGTTGCATCAAAAAGGCAGGCAATGGTCAAAAACAAATTAAGGAAACGTGTCAAAAGGACACAGGAGGAGCTGCTTGACACAGCAACCAGTGCTCAACTCTGGGGCAAAGTGAGCAACCAAACTAAGAGTAGTAACACATTACATAAAATATGAATACATTGTTTTATATTAACATAAATAAACAAAGGAGGGAAAGGGAGACAGCGTTTGCTTACATTAGAAAATATTAAGGTTGTAAGAGAAAGATTAAGGAAATGTTCCAGATGATAAGACATTAAAGAGATCTGACAAATAATGCAATGGATGACACAAGGTTGGATCCTAGATTAAAAAAAAAGAAAGAAACAACAATTATAACAAGCACAGCAAAATCCTTACTGCTAGTAATATCATAATAAACAAAGAAAAGGTAGGCATTGTCA
>NW_022111373.1:18518430-18521209 GCF_000313985.2 Echinops telfairi
ACACAACCGCTGAAGACAAAGCGGGTGAATAAGCAAAAGTGGTGAAGAAAGCTGATGGTGCCCGGCTATCAAAGGATATAGCATCTGGGGTCTTAAAACTTGAAGGTAAACAAGCAGCTATCTAGATCAGAAGCAACGAAGTCCACCTGGAAGAACACATCAGCCTGTGGGATCACGAGGTGCCGAAAGGATCAGTTATCTGGCGTCAAAGTACAAAAAATCATATCATTGTGTGCTCACCTCCATGACCAGATCGCTTAAGACAAACGGGTGCATAAGAAAATGTGGTGAAGAAAGCTGATGGTGTCCAGCTATCAAAAGGTATAGCATCTGGGGTCTTAAAAGGCTTGAAGCAGTATAGTGGAGTGTTAAAGAGCAGAGATTCGTATCAGTCTTCCACAATTTATAGCCTGGCTCTACCACTTTTAGCCCCTTAACCACTCTATATTTACTCATGTATAAAATAGGAATACAGTAGTACCAACCTCAGAGATTATGGTGAAAAGTGAGGATGACATCTGATATGTTATCTGGCACAAAGCAAACACAATCTGACGTTGAATTCCCACCCCTCACTCCATCTCCTCCTGCTCCCTGTTTACTCTGAGTCAGTCACTCTGATCTACTTGCTATTCCTTGAACAAAGCAAGGCACGCTCTTCTTAGGACTGCTGTATTTATTATTCTCTTTGATGAGAATGTTCTTCTCAACCTAACTGTTTACTCTCAGTCTTACCTCTTTCAAGTTTGTCTTCAAGGCCAGCTGCTAGGCTGAGTCCTTCTCTCACGGTTCCACTTAAAATTGTCCATCGACAACCTTCCCCAGGATTCACTCTTCCTCCTCCAAGCTTTACTGATCCCCAGAGCACTGTTTAATCTTCTCATATCGTTCATCATCTGCCCTTCTCCCACCTCACCCCTCATGAGACTATCAATCCTGTGAGGATAAGCAGCTGTGTGAAGTCACTTCACAGCTATATCCTCAGAACTAGTACATTGTGTGGGAAACACACACATACAAATTATGTAAATATTTATGGCTAGGAGGGCGAACAACAGAAACATGGGCGAAGGGAGAGAGCGGATGGTGTAAAATATGAAAATAAACATAATTTACAAATTATCAAGCATTCACAAGGGTGGGAAGGGAGGGGCAAAAACAGGACTTGATACCAAGGTCCCAAGTAGAAAGAAAATGTTTTTGAAATGGTGATGGCAACACATGTACAGAATATGTACAAATTGTTATAAGAGCTGTAAGAGCCCCCAATAAAATGATTAAAATATATATATGGCTGCTTTTATTATCACCATTGTAATCTGTTTACTAGTTATTTTTCTAGTTTTCTTTTTGATGTGTTTTCATACATTAATATCTATTAACACATATTGCACTCTGTACTTGTTCTCTTTTTATACCAGTGACTGAACAAAGAATGAAATCAGATCATTATCATCAAGCACTTTCTTTGTTCTGTTATTTCTATGCGGTTATGTGAATAATGTATCGCATCCAACATTAAATTCATTAAATGAACTGAGAAATTAACATGCTATTGCTACATATACAAACATTTGAGGAAAAGAGGAGATATAAGGCAAGTAAATATATACAGGCCTCTGTTGCCTATGCAGAATTACGAGGCTGAAAACAGAGATGGTTGTGAAACTTACTTTTATCTAAAGACTCTTTAAATGTTTTGTCCATATATGCCTATTGTTCTTAAATTTTTCATTTAAAAACAGAATTCTAATTCCACTGACAAGCATACATTTCATTTAGTTAGTAGAAAGATAAAATTCGTTTCTTTACTATCAAATACACTAGATTTAAGCTGGCTAACCAACTAAGAAGTATGTGAATGACAAATACCCATATATGAAAGGCCAAAAATGGATTAATCACACGCAACTGTCAATATTTTACAAAGGTTCAACTTTATGGTCACAGGCAAAGCAAAAGAGAAAATACAAAGAATTTTCTACTTTCAACACTTTGAAAAGAGGGAGCTAGAAACTTGGAACTCTAATGTTCAAATATTTAACAAGAACCTTTCAAGCATTTTCAGTAATACCAAAGTGGCTGACTTATGATATATTTCTAATATACTAGAAAAGCTTATTATTTTAAAGGATCTAAGTGACAACTTGGGAAGATCATTATAACCGATGTTTTGAACATGTATTTTCATTTAAAGATCTATTATTAAACGGGAATTTATTGAGTGCTAACTATATCTTCTAATACATTTTCACTAAACCCCTATAAAGTGGATGTTATTTTTACCCATTTCACAAATCAGAAATCCTTTAAAAGATAAAAAATTCATCCAAGACCCTAGAGCTAGTACCTAGCTAAGCCAGGGCCAGAAGCCACAGCTGCACATTGACTCAGTAGGTGTCTAAGCATTACGTTTACTTGGCAAATTGCTATCTGCCTGGCTAGTCTTATTAGAGTGCTATAGTCTAGTAATCAGGGCTTTTCAAATGTGGTAAATTCACTCAAAATAGACATAATCTCATATCCTGTAACAGAGACAACCAAATGTGTCATGCTAGATATTATGAAAGTTGAGCATTTCAACTTATAATTTTTTTAAAGGATGTAGTGACTCAAAGGATGACTCGTTTATTTACTCTAAAACTACTACAATAAAAAGGCATTTTATGACTCTAGAAAATTTACTCTAGAATTCTTAAATTAATTAAATAATTTAAATAAATTAAAATTTACTTACTGTAGAATTTTACTAAATTAAAAGGGAAAATAAGTTCAAGCT
>NW_022111373.1:18521567-18527097 GCF_000313985.2 Echinops telfairi
GAGGATAAGTTTATATTTAGATTTCAAATAGCATTAAAAAAATGACAGAAGAAAGACAATTTTCACAATGAAAACCACTTAAACAAGAAAATCCATCTGAAATTATTTAATTCTTTCAAAGTATCAATATCACTATATAGTTCCTCAAACACATATCCAATTACGATTAAACGTCTGTACTTCTAATAGTATCAGCAGTGATAGAGGATTATCTGTTCCCATAAATGTTTGCAGCCTCAGAAAACCTATAAACAGTCACAATGAATCAGAATCAACTCAATAGTAGTGAATTTTTACTAGTACGGTCACTGAAAAGTATTTGAATTTCATAAATCGAGTAAACTTGATTCAATTAATAATTCTGATTGTAAAGGTTTACTGACACAAATTCTTTAACCTGAAAATATAAACACACATTTATAATGTTACATTGTATACTTATTAGTTCAATAACCAAGCAACTTTGACAATTATATTGGAATGCTTTAAGAGTCTAAATTATTTAATAAAAATACTTAAATCAATTTTCAGTATTTTTTTATAATTTCTTTATTTTTTCTTTATTACAGAGCTTATAACTATTCATTTTGGAATTTGTCACTAATAGGAATTAAATACATTTTTATAAACTATTTTACAAGTTCTCAAATAATGCTTGAGGTAAAAATTTTCAAAAAATAAAACATTATAGATGAAATAATTTAATAAAATCAAGATTAACAATGCACTATACATATAAAAGTCACAATGGCCATTTTAGCATCTTTAATAACAAATTAGGGATCTTTTAGTACATTGTCTCTGATGACTTACACTTTCCAATTACCAATATGAGTATTTTTGAATTCATGAAATATTCCTTTAGAACAATTTTTAATCCTGCATATCATTTTATGACTATACATAACCTATGCAAACTAACCTTGTTACTTTTATGGGTTTTTCTTCCTAGTTTTAATTGAAAACATGCAGGAGCAGAAATCTGAAAATTTCTAAAGGACATGGAAGTACAGAAGTGGAATTGACAAGTCAAAGGATATACTATTTTTAAGAAACTTCTGTGGCATAATCCTACTGGACTTAATTTAAAGCTGATTTAAACCCACTCTGTTTTGTTTTTTCATAAACTATAAATCTTAGTAATTTACTAAGACTTATTAGTTTATTTCTCCTTTTTTAAGTTACTACGATCTACAGTGAAGATTAAAAATGCATGTTTCTGAGACATTTCTTTCAAAGTAATCTACATTAAAAAGGTGCTAGAAGCTGTTTTCACAGTCAGAAACCTGATCCTATAGAAACAGTAAGTCTTGCATATAAGTAAAATCATCTTAACTGAGCTATTTTAACTTGTCTGCATAGCACAAGACAACATATGAAAAGCAAAGGACCTTTAGTAGCCTCAATACTCTAATGTCACGAAAATAAGAATGTAAAGGAGTCCAAAAGTATTGGTACAAGACCATAGAAACCCCGACTAAACCAAAACATCCAAACATGCAGTTGTTTCTTAACATAGCCTATCTCTCAAAACATTCTCTGCAGATGTCAATGCTCTTCGATTTATACCACGTTAAAAGGGCAGGTTTGGCAACCTCAAGGAATTCAAATTATGTCCCCTTTAAACATTCCTTTAGGGATCATTAAGAAGTCTGGAAGGAAAAGATCGGCGATATAGGGTATATGGGATGAGGATATCCAGTAAATTCTAACTGGAGACCTCTTACTACCCTGTAAGAATGAGTAAGTGTATTATAGCAATGGAAGAACAAAATTTTAGGTGACATTTTCCTGACCTTTTTCTCCACAATGCCATTTTCTTAAAACATCTTAACAATAAGTCCCCATTATCATCCTGACAACTTTGAGAAAATCAATCAAGATAACTCTAGAATTCCAACAAATAGTGGCCCAAATCTTCTGATCTGACCTCTCTCTCTTGAATTTGACTGACCACGCAGACCCCTCAGAAGCCACTGTACTGACTGGCCTTTCTTATGAAGGCATCCTGATGAGACTAAGAGCACTATACTACAGATAACTTGTTTTCAGACATCCACTGATTGCAGGGACATATGCAAGCATCATTTCACCTGGAAGGTATACGCATAGGGACTATGGTAGACTGCGCAGATGAGCCACCTTCTACAACAAAGACGCCCAGATAAAACTGATACGGAATGTATGGACTGAACCCTCAGTGGCAATACTTTTTGACTAACCCGCATATCAGTGCATGACCAAACCACCCAGTTATTCAAACAATGCCAAAGCATTCTGCTTTACTTACCAGTTGTATAGCTATCATCAGAACTGTCTTGAGGGAAAATGTCCTGTCACACAAATCAAATAAGTCTTCCAAACTAGGTCCCAGCAGTTCGAGCACCATGGCATTGTATTTACCACAAGGGCCAAAATAGTAAACTTGAGGTATACCATCTAAGAGAAAAGAAAAGGTCATAAAATAATTTTATCAACTTAAATACCAAACTTTCCTTCCCAGGAAAATAGTTTTAAGACTATAGTTTTTAAACAACAGTAGGATTATTGTTTCCTTAAAAATAATAAACTTGTAACGAAACCTCCCTCCTTACATCTTACTCCTGATGTTCACATTGCACTCTGAGTACATGAATATCACAGCACTTACTGAATTACATTATACCAGTGTTTCATTGCTTGTCTTACCACTTTACTATAGAAATCAACTCGGTTTTTTAAGCACTGTATTTCCATGGCCTAGAGAAATGCCTAGTATAGAAGACACTGTTTCATTGAAGAAGGAATCATTAATATCTTTAGCCTTGTGTCCAACCATTGAATGTAGGCAAAAAAAATGGAATTTTGCCCTCCAAATTAGGATAATGTTATATGGCAAAGGTGGTATAATTAAGGCCCTATCAGTTGATGTGTATACCTTAAACTGAAAGAATTTAAGAAAAAATTCAAACCTCAACTTGGTATACTGAAACTATTGAATGATACTGGAAACATCAAAAGAAGAAGGAAATAACACACAGTGTCGCTGTTCAAAAGGAACTAGTTGGCATTCAACCATTTCAAGAGGTAGCAATATGAACAAGATCCATTTTTACTAAAGGAGAACATTTCAGCTGCACTGAAAGCATTAACCAAAAACAAGGCTCCAAGAATTGATGGAATACCAAATGAAATGTTTCAACAGCTGATGAAGCACTGGAAACACTCACACATCTATGCCAGGCAATTTGGAAGACAGCTACTTGGCCAACTGACTGGAAAAGATGCATATTTGTACTCATTTCAAAGAAAGGTGACCCAATAAAATGCTAAAATTTTAGAACAATTATCACTGATATCACATGCAAGTAAAATTTTTGCTGACAACCATGTGAAAAGGGTTGCAGTAGTACATTTACAGGGAGCGGCCACATGTTCAGGCCTGATTCAGAAGAGGACATGGACCAAAAGCTATCATTGCTAGTGTCAAAAGGATCTTGCCTCAAAGCAGAGAATACCAAAAAGATGTTTTGTTGTGTTTTATTGACAATGTCAGGGCATATGACTGTGGATCATAGCCAACTGTATTCCCTTAAGAAGAATGGGAATACTAGAATACTTAATTGTACTCATGAAGAACCTATACATGGATCAAGAGGCAGTTATGTGAGCAGAACAAAGGAATACTGCCTGGTTTAAAATCAGCTGAGCAAATAACCAGAGAAGACGGATTACATGAAGAAGAATGTGGTATCAGGAATGGAAGAAGGCTTATAACAAATTGTGATATGCAGATGACAAAACCATGCTTGCTAAAAGGGAAGACAACTCGAAGCATTTGTTGATGAAGGATTGCAGCCTTCACTATGGATTACACTCAATATAAGACCAAAATCCTCACGACTGGAACAACTGGCGGGGGCTGTGATGGTGGTTAGGGGCCATCTAGTTAGTTCTGACCCATCAAGAACCTATGTACAACAGAATGAAACACCACCCGGTCCAGTTGTTCATATGCTTGAGCTCACTGTTGTAGGAAGTACTGTGTCAATCCATTTCCTGAATGCCTTCCTCCTTCTTGCTGCTCCTCCACTTTACCATACATGATGTCCTTCTCCAGTAAGTGGTCTCTCCTGACATGCCCAAAATATGTAAGACAAAGTCTCGCCATCCTTGCCTCCAAGAAGTCTCTAGTTATACTATCCAAGAGAGATCAGTTTGGCCTTTTAGCACCTCATAGTATTTTCAATATTCTTTTCCAGCACCCAATTAAAATGCATCGATTTTTCTTCTGCCTTCTCTATATTTAATGTCCAACTTTCATATCCATGAAGCAACTGAAAATGACCTGGTTTTTGTCAAATGTACTTTAGCCCTCAAAGTAACATCCTTGCTTTTCAATACTTTAAAGAGGTCGTGTGCAGCATATTTCCCCAATGCAACTTTTCTGTTGATCTCTTGAATGCTGTTTCCATGAGCATTGAATGTGAATCCAAGTAAGATAAAATCCTTGACAACATCAACCTTTGCTCCATTTATTATGATATTACATACTGGTCAGGTGTGAAGATTTTGATCCACTTTATATGGAGTACGAATCTGAAATCAATGTGCATGGAGCAATTCACTGGGTAAATCTGCTGCATCAAAAGCAAGGATGTTACTAAGAGGACTAAGATATGTCTGACCCAAGCCATGATATTTTTGATTCATGTGGAAATTGGACAGACTGAAGAAGTGGTGCTGGCAAAGAATACCATTTGACTGCTAAAAGAATAAACAGATGTGTCTTGAGAGAAGTACAGCCATATGTGAAGAGAGTCAAATATGCTTGAGAATTATAATGCTTTAGTCCTATCGGCATGAGGAAGTGAATTCTATCAAGAACTAGTAAGCTTAAAAGAAGTCTCTGAGCTTCAGACACGATCATCGTCCTGGCGTCCCACCTCTAGTTCAGTATGAGGCCCTCTGCAGAGAAATCCAGCTAAGCGGTGCCTGGATTCCTGCTCCAAGAAAACTGAGAGATAATGAAGGCTCCTGTTTTAAGCCACTAGTTAATGATACTTCATTTAAAAGCCATAGAAAACTAATACAACTACAAAATCTGAATCTAAATTAAAAAATCCGAATGCCCAAAACTATTTTAATTTTGTAACTATGAGATTTCTAGTAAACAAAGAGCTAATAGGTGACCAATTTATCTTAAAACTGCAATTATGTATTGATTCATGAGAAAAGGAACTTCTTCCACCTTATTTTTCTCACTTTTACTTCCCAGTGTGTGGTTATTGTTTTTGCAATTTTTATAGAAAAAAATATTTCTAAAATATAACACACATTTACCGTTATTTGTTTTTTTAATAACTAATCTTTAACTGCCTGGCATTTCCTTTCTTTTTTTAATAATTTTATTGGGGGCTCGTACAACTCATCACAATCCATACATACATCCATTGTGTGTGTCAAGCACATTTGTACATTTGTTGCCATCATCATTCTCAAAACATTTGCTTTCTACTTGAGCCATTGGTATCAGCTCCTCATTTTTCCC
>NW_022111373.1:18527870-18529180 GCF_000313985.2 Echinops telfairi
TTCTTGCATTGAGGGAGTACTTGAGTGGAGGACCAATGTCAATCTGCTATCTTAATACTAAACCTGTGTACATAGACCTAATTCCCCATCCTCATTTATAAATATATTTACATATGTACATGCTTGCATTTAGACCTCTATAAATGGTCTTTGACTCCTAGCTCTTTCCTCTATTTCCTTTTACTTTCCTCTTGTTCCACTATCATGCTCAGCCTTCATTTTACCATAATTTTTAAGGGAGCAAAACTTTACTCTTGTTGTTTATCCTATCACTCTATTTATATATATATATATAAATTCATTACAGGGGCAGAATAGAAAATATTGAATTGATAATAACCTTAGTCGGATAATAAGCACCACCCTATGGCTACCCTGCTACCCAATCTCTATAGTGTACTCACTAGCTTTCTTATCTCTAATATTAGCAGATTGGTTTAGACTGATACTTATTTCTCTACTCAGTCATGGAGTAGCTATAGAAAGTGGAAGAAAGGATGAAGTCAAAGAGCTGCACAGAAAATTTCAGAGTAGCTTGAGAAGATAAAATCAACTATTACAATGAAATGTGCAAAGACCTAGAGTTTAGAAAATCAAAAGGGAAAACAGGCTCAGTATTTCTGAAACTGAAAGAACTGAAGAAAACAATTCAAGCCTCAAGTTTCAATATTGAAAGATTCTATCGACAAAATATTGAGTTATGCAGGAAGCATCAAAAGAAGATGGAAACCCCTGACTGCAGGAAGAGCAATGGGAACTTGTAGGATACAAACCTTTCGGACACAAATAGTGAGGGCCATACGGGTAAAAGTCCTGTTAAAGATAAGCAAGTTCTAGGATATGGAATCCTTAAAGAATAAGGGATTGGGCTGATGGATTATAACAGGTCCTGCTTGCTACTTAACAGAGATTTAGCTATCTACTCTGGGTTGGGATACCAGTTAGACTTGAAACTATTTGTATGGTCTTTCTCTTCTCTCCTTTTTATTTTTTTGGCATCTATCTATATAAGGAAGGCAGGATAAACAATCCCAAGGAGACAGCTATGGGGCCAATGGAAGAGGTGGGAGACGGAGCGTTGAGCCAATAATGACAGGGATAGAGGAAGACTAAGGGTTCTAAATTTGACGTGAGAGGGTTTAGTGCTCCTGGTAGTTTTTGATCTATAAAAATATATCTTAAGAGGAATTACTAAGAGGTGAATGATGGGTAAACATGATAGTGGGGCAAAAGAAAAAAGGAAAATGAAAGTAAATATTATATATATAGGTATAAATATAGATATGTAAATATATACATATAGGTGTATC
>NW_022111373.1:18530539-18532254 GCF_000313985.2 Echinops telfairi
TTTGCTGAAGATCATCCAATCATGGTTGCAGCAGTACATTCACAGGCAACTGCCAGAGTTGCAGGTTGACACTTAACAACAACAGTAGTGAAACAGACAACGGAATGGGTAAAGGAAGGCACGATACTTTGATCATGGAAGACAGGAATGGGAACAAGCGCAAACTACATGATTGACTCTCTTGACGAAAAATAGAGATTCTGATATAATCTGCTCCTCTCCCCTCCCCAGCATTAAGCTAATCTGAGTAAGGTCCACTCCCACCTAGCAGGGCCATTCTTACCTCTTACAGGTGTAAAAGCAGAACAAAAGGTTAAGAAATAGTGACTCAGAGGCCCGCTCACACTTTTTGCAACTCTGAAACCTTTTTATTATGCCATATAAATAAAAACCTGAAGCTGCAATTAAGAATTATAAACAGCTCTCAATTAAGTTTAAAATTCTTCCTAAAATCTTTCTTCTCTCTACCAGTGAACATTTTTCATTTCTTATGCTCTCAATTTAGCAACCCCTAACTACACAAATATACATTCTTTTGTTGCTTCTAGAAAAGCCAACCATCAAATGTGTTTTAAAAATAAACAAAAAGTGTGTGTGAATGTGTGTGTGTATGCACCAACTTATAGCAACCCGCTAGGACCCACAGCCCTAATAGGGCTTCCTAGACTGCCAGAGTTTTTTGTGGGGTCCACCTACCTCAACCTCTTATTCACAGACCTGAGTTAATAGCCACTGTGCCACCAGGGCTTCTTTCATCTAGTATAATAGGTATGTGTCATTTATCATCAATGGTGTTTTCTGTCAAATAGGATATTATGCAATTTGAACACTGTGGAAACACCTGTGTCCAAGGGGCATGGGGTTCGGGAGCACACTGGCCCAGGGACTGCGATATAGTTCATAGCCCAGGAAGCTCTTGCTGCACACACCTCAGGTGAGCACTCAGGGAGGTCCTGCTAGGCCCATGCCGAAAAGGTAAGCTTTCCAATAAGAACCAGCCTAGGGACGGGGCAGTGTCAGCTCAGGAGGCTGACAGCTCCCTAGTCAGTGCTGAAGCACTGAGGCACCCATCTTTCATCAGCACCCCACAGGCAAAATGAGGACACTAGGACTGACTGAGTCCTAGTAGCCAATTCTGTGCTCTTTTGTGAAACCTAAAAGAGGCCTGGTATAGGATATCTGTAGGATAATTATTTACCACAAGGTCAGCAGTTCAAACTCACTGCCATCAATTCAATTTCAACGTACAGCAATTCTATGTGGTTTCTGAAGTTATAAATCTTTTATGGGAGCAGAGAGCATCATCTTTCTACCCTGAATGGAGTTGCTGGTGCGTTGCCTAACCCAGAGTGCCACCAGGGCTCCTTTGCTTTACAAAAAGAATGCCAAATGTACTTTCTTCTTATGCTCCATATCTCCATCCCTAATAGTTGAAGTTGCTGAGAAATGATTTCTGAATAAGGTAGCACAATTTTTTGTTTCTTAAAGACAAAGTTCTTTCACATTTTTTTTTGTGAAATGGGTGCAAGGGGGGAGGAAGGCACTGTTTTAAGCGATCCAAAATATTTATTGAGCATCTACTATGCGCCTAAGTTATTGAGCTAGGAATTATGAATGCAATAGTAAAAACATAGGTCTCTTTTCTTTGGCTGACATAACTTTATATATCTAACTATATCACTGAGCTTTAAACAACAAATGCATGCCACTGCTAT
>NW_022111373.1:18532665-18545785 GCF_000313985.2 Echinops telfairi
GTGGAAACAGTAGGACAAAGGCCGAAAAAACCACACAGCATACTGGAGAATATGCTGATCCAGTGTAGATGAAGCACAGAGTGGAGAAAGCTAGGGTGATACCAGACGGTGGGAACCTCATATGTCAAAAAATGCCCTAGACCAGTGGTTCTCAGCCTTCCTAATGCCACGACCCTGTAATACAGTTCCTCCTCTTGTGGGGAGCCCCCAACCATAAACTTACTTTTGCTGCTACTTCATAAACTTTAATTTTGCTACTGTTAGGAATTGGGCAACCCCAGTGAAAGGGTCATTCGACCCCCAAAGGGATTGCAACCCACAGGTTGAGGACCACTGCCGTACACAGAAGGAAAGGCGCTCCTGAATGTTTGGAGAAGGGTTATAAAGTTATGAAAGGACTTATGCTGTAATACAATTACTCTAAGCAATAATGCATACTGTGGATTAAAGTCAGAAATGGGGAAAAAAGGTTACAAAGCTGCAACAGCACAGAGGTAATTAGGGCTTATATTAACAGAGTAGTTATAAAAAAGTCTAGAAATAAAAAGTATGCAAAGTATCTACCAATGTCTGTGGACTGAAAATACAAATTAATATTCCTATTAAGAAGACAGTGGTAACAGCAAGATACAATATTTTCTCTCAGACAGTATTTGTAAATTTGCTCTATACACTTATATTTGGAGTGGGAGTAGTAATATACAAAATGAAAACAGGAAACACGTAACCTAAGGAATTCATTTTTTAAAACTCCTAATTATAACCCCAAACAAGAATATTAAAGTGTCCACACAAAACTTCTTACAAAAGGCTCTACAGAATTTATTTTTTTTCAGTTTATAAACCAGCCTCATAAAACCTGTAGAGTAATAAAAATATTTCACTTTTATGTGTGTGGTTTTATTTTGCTTTTAAATCTGGGTTGCTGCCAGTATTAAAAACTAAAACCAGCAAGAAGAAAATTCCAATTGGTAGCCTTTCCGCAACCTTCAATATCAAAAGATAACTTGAATGATGGGTACGGAGAAGGAACCACAATAACCTGACAGCTTAATGAATTACCATGAAGTCACTTGATTACATCAATGGATAATCAAAATTAAAATGGAGGTAAATGTATGTACTACTTTTTAAATATTTACTCATTTAATTCAATTATAACTTATGATGGCTTCTAAAAGTCATCTCTCTCAGACTTAGAAGAGAAACATTTTGACACCTTTGAAATAAGTTATTCATGGATATTTTTAGTTAACCAGTACTAAGAATAGCACAAATTGTCAAATTCCAAAGATTAGTACCAAAATGCACGTGATTCTCTTTAATACCTTCTATAGTCAGTGACAAGCATGAGTTCAAAACTACAATTTAAAAAAAAAAAAACCTCACTTATTTAAAATCACAAACCCAGAAGAAATTAAATTATTTTCCCAGATAGAATGTGATAATCTACTATACAATATGCATCTCAAAAATGTTGCTTCAACCATGCAGAGATGATAATGAGAGCATGTGCTGAGTGAGACAGGCCTCTGAGAACAGACCAGAATAAGAATACAGCTCCATGACCCCAATTCTACCCTACACATCTGGCCAGATCAGAGCATGTACACTGATATAGACAATAGCTCAAACGCAGGGAATCCAGGACAGATAAACTCCTAGGACCAATAATGAAAGTAGCGATACCAGGAGGGGAAGAGGAAGGTGAGGGAGAAAGGGGAAACCGATCACAATAGTCTACATATAACCCCCTCACGGGGGGGATGCACAACAGAAAGTGAGTGAAGGGAGATAGCAGCCAGTATAAGACATGAAAATTTTTTAAAATAAATTATCAAGGATTCATGAGGTGGGAGGGCGGGCAAAGTGAGTTGATACCAAGGGCTCAAGTAGAAACAAAATGTTTGAAAATGAAGATGGCGACCTATGTACAAATGTGCTTGACACAACAGTTGGATGTATGGATTGTGACAAGAGCTGTAAGAGCCCCCAATAAAAAAATTTTTAAAAAAATACAGATCCAGCTCTGACATTAATTAATGTTAGTATAATTTATTATTTATATCTCTTATAGCAGTCATAATTATATGTGTACATATAAAATGACTTGGTTTTCTGCAACTATAATGCATGAGGTTTCCACCAAAACATTTTCAAAGTTTCTTAAACTGTTAAGTACTATCTTAACAGTACTAAAACGTGTGTGTGTGTGTGTGTGTGTGTGTTTTAGGAGCCCTAGTGGCATAGGTGTTTTAGGAGCCCTAGTGGCATAGTAGTTACAATTTAGGCTGTGATCCACAAGGTCAGCAGTTCAATACAACCAGTCGCTCTGTGATAAAGACAAGCTTTCTGCTCCTGTTCCAGTCTCAGAAACTCACAGGGGCAGCTCTAACCTGCCCTACAGGATCACTCTGAGTTGGCATCGACTTGATAGCACTGAGCTTGTTTGAGTTTTACATACATTATGCCTAAAGCAATTTCATCTATATCTCAAAGGATAGAGTGACTCCATCGGATAAAACAATTGTCTGTGCATACGCAGAAGAAATCACTATACACAAACTTAAAACACAAACACAAACAAATACACACCTAAAACGTTTCATGAGGTTGTATTATGTGAGCATAACCGAAAATGGGAACCCAAATCCACTGTCACCGAGTCAGTTCCAACTCGGAGTAACTCTGTAAGACACAGCAACACCGTGCCTCTGGGAACCCAGGGCTTTCACTCTTCAGAGGAACAGACAGTCTCAGCATCCTGTCTGGGGGACTGGGGTTCTAACCACTGACACAATCTACCACCTGCAGCCTAGTGGCAGATTTGTTCTTGGGGGGCCTCAGGGTGCTGCTGGTTTGACTGGCCGGAAGATCATTGTGGACACTCACAGGGGCTGGGGAGCTCATGGAAGAGGCGCCTTTTCAGGAAAGGATTATACCAAGGGGGGACCGCTCAGCTGCTTATGCTGCCCGTTGGGTGGTTAAATCCCTCGTTAAAGGAGGTCTGTGCAGACGGGTTCTTGCGCAGGTCTCTTATGCTATTGGGGTTTCTCGCCCATTGTGGATTTCCATTATCCATTATGGCACCTCTCAGAAGAGTGAGAGAGGGCTAGTAGATATAGTGAAGAAGAATTTTGACCTCCGCCCTAGAGTCATTGTCAGAGATCTGCATCTGAAGAAGCCGATTTATCAGAGGACTGCAGCCTATGGCCACTTGGCAGAGAAGGCTTCCCCTGGAAAGCCTTTTTTATTAAAAAGTGTTAGCCTTTCCCCCAAGACTTGTTGGCGTGGGCTACAGAGAAGCCTCCAAGCTCTGAGGGAAATGCCCCCCTTCCTACGTCTTTCCTGTCCTCCTTCAGCCCCTCATCACTTGCTGTCCCCTGTGATCAGTAATGTGAATTGTAGCTATGGTGGGGCCTGGCTCTCTGTCCCTGGTGTGTGTTCACCCTGACAATACATTAATTAAGCACTGGTTAAAAAAAAGAAGCTCAATGCCTAACCCATTCTGCCACAAGAGCAAGCAGTCATTAATGATCAGATAATGATTTCTCGGTGATATCTTTTAACTATTCATATCACAAAATAAATCTATCCTGTGGAAAACATATCACATAACATGATATGCATTTCCTAAATATTCACATTATATCGAAGTAATTTTATTAATCAAATAAATTCACTTCCCTTCATATAGAAACAGCTAATATGTTGTATTTTACTACCACTTACACTGTTACAGAAGTTGAATTTCCTAAACACACACTTGAATGTACTAAGACTGTTAAGTTTACAAAAACCAAGGTATCTACATTACCAAAGAGAACTCAGGAAAACAGTGCCATTTAGAATAACCACACAAAAAAACCTGTGAATACTTAAGATTAAATCTAACCAGAGACACCAAAGGCCTACACAATAACAACAAAATTATGAAACATTGTTATAAGAAATCAAAACTGACCCACATAAATGAAACAAATATCATGCTCATGGACAGTACTATATAACATTGTGAAAATGTCAATACATGAATCAATCATCACATAGAATGCAATCCTGATCAAGATTCCATTATCATTCTTTAAAGAATGATAGTTTAAAGAAACTAATAATCAACTGTATATGGAAAGAAAAAGAGTGCCATTAGGCAAATTGCTCCTTAATGAAATAAAAAGGGAACCTCACTCCTGAATCTCAAAGCTAGTTATATAATCAAAGCAGTGAAAATGCCCTGGAATTGGTAGTGATTGACATAAAAGACCAACAGAACAGAATTGGAGACCCATAGTTAAAGATATACATACGGATAGCTGTACTTTGAGAAAGGACAGAAAACTATTAAATGAGGATGACTCTCTTTAAAAAATATTGCTGGCAAAACCGGATATCCATTTCCAGAAAAATGAAACAGGGTATCTCTAATTATACACCAAAATTTACTCAAGATGGATCAATAATCTACATGTAAAAATTAGAATTATGCAGGTCAAAGAAAAAATATAAGCAAACATAGTATAAACATAGTCAAAAGTCCACAAACATCAGAAGACAAACAACAGACATCCTAAAAAAGACTTCGACAAGAAAGTAAAAAAACCATTGTTCTGAAAGAAGTATAGCAAGAACGCTCTTTAGATGTCCGGAAAAATTTGTCTCACATACTTTGGGCATGCAATCAGAATGACCAATCATTGTAAAGGAGAGGGTCAATGAAAAAGATGAAGCTCAATGAAATGGGCTGACACAGTGGTTACAATAATGGCCTGAAACGCAGTAACTATCCGAGTTTGGTGAAAGTCTATGCAGCGTTTCCTTATACAGCGACACTAAAAGGCAGAACTGACTAAATGGCAAGAAACAACAACATAGATAATTGTATGCCCCAAAATTTATAAATCCACAATATAAATCTAATGGAAGATCTCTGAAAACACAAGTTACCTAAACTGGTATAGGGAATAAAAAAATCTACTAAATACATTGAATCCGTAATTTAAAAGCTTCTCTCCAAGAAATTCTAGACCTAGCTGTCTTCACTACTGAATCCTATTCAATGTATTAAAAAACAAAGACAAAAAACACCAACTCTATAAAACACCTTCTTGATCAAAAATAGAGGAAGATGGGCAGCTCATTTTAGGAAGCCAGTATTGCACTGATACCAAAATAAGTTAAAGTTAGTACAAAGAAAGAAAACTAAAGACCAATTTGGCTCAGTATGGATGAAAGCATCCTTTTACAAAATACTAATAAATTAATTCCAGAAATATACACAAAGTACCAAGGGGGAATTTGTCCAAGAATAAAAGGTTAGTTTAATATTTTAGAACCAATCAATGTAACTCATCGCACACGATCACTAATCATCTTAAGGCAGATAAACCATTTAACAAAACTGCAAGCAAAAAAGTATCAGGGTACCTGCCCTAAGACATCATCACAGGTCAGGTAGGCGCCATTGTACAGTGATACTAAGTCAAGATTATAGTAAAGTCATAAAGAGCATGAGAGATAGAGAGATTGAAATAATGGAGTCGGACACATTTCATGGTAGCATGCTCACCTCAGGCTCACTTGGTGGTCCATGTGGAGAGAAGGGAAGGGAAGGAGGACAAGGGGAAAGGGAACAGGGGAGCAAGGACAGGAGAAGGGAGGGGGAGCCAAGAGAGTCTTTATTGTTAACCCAGGCCTATATAACTTTGGGAGGAAGTGCAAGCCCACTAATTACAGGTAGACATATGTTACAGGAAGGGATTGCACTACATGTTATACGGCAACGAGAGCGGGGGCAATCTAGGGACATACACGCAATAAGGAAGAGGAGGGATTGGGGGTATACATGTGACAAAATGGGCGGATCCTGGGATGGCAGACTAACTTTGGATGTTACTGAGCAGGTTTGATCTGTTCCCTGGCACCATTATCAGCAGGGTGTGAACTCCACCTACAGGAACCAAGCTAATGGTCACAAGCCTTTTGGGAGTAGTCTATTGTCCTTAGCAGGGAGTGGAGCCTACCATAGTCTGGTGACTGACTGCCTCCAGGGAGATGTCTCTGTGCATCTGACCTCCCCCCATATGCTAGCAAAAAGCCCCTAATGTTTGGCATGTCTTTGGAGGAGACAAAGCTGGGGGAAAGTCTCTTTATAATCCCACAAGCAAGTCAGGAATGGATGGTATGGTGCTCATTCTAATAAGGTGCATTTGGTAAAATCTCACAGATGGATGGCATCATGCAATGGCAAATCACTGAATACCTTCCACCTGTGACTAGGAGCAAGACGCTCCTACTCTCACTTCTGTTTAACAGTGCAATGAAGCAAGAAAGAGAAGTAAATGCCATTTCTAAAACGAATTAAGAAATGTTACTTCAGGAAAAACTAACAATCTGTTACCAATGTTAAATTCAAGTGGCCAGATGAAAAGGAGAATTCTGCAAATTCTCTATCTGCCACCGTGACTTTCACAACATTCCAAGACTTAGAAACTCTGGCAAGATTGGCATGATATTAACCAAGATGATTTCATTTTATATAATGAAATGCGTCAAATATTTCAAGTAAATGCAAATGATTCAATATTTTCTGGATGTTAATAAACATCTCAGAATCATGAATTTGTAAGATGCTAGAACAGAAAAGGCTTTTTACCAGGCAGTTTGCTTTTTCAAGTTTGGGGACATCTTTGTTTTGTTTTATTGGTTGTTGGGTTGTTGTTGTTTTTTCTTTTTGTAGTATTAAGTGAAATTTTAAATGATATTTTAATTTTAAATGCACAATTCTATTTGATGTCTGAACTAATTCATTTAGTAAGTTATTTGTACAAGTTAAGCCTAGAGTTAAAACAATTAATGTGTTTTATAATGATTTGTAAAGGACTATTTATAGCTAATATGGTTTTGTTTTCAATGAATTAAGAGAGATTAAATATATCTTTGTAAATTATTTTATGCCCTAGCTTAATTGGTCTACCAAGACATCACAAATGCAGTAGTATACATGAATTTTGTAAGTACAGAAATTTTATTAGACAGTCCCTTGCTTTTTGTAAACGCTGTAAATATTTCATAAATTAACAAAGGGTTACTCCATAAAAAGGGGGAAAAGCTAATACTAATAGCTTAAAGGATTTTGTGGAATTTCAGGAAAGATTTTTCATGGCAATGATGACTAAGACCTATTGTAATAATATATTAACGAAAGCATTAAAAAAAAGAAAAAGGCTTTTTGATATGATTTTCAATTCTACATTATACTAAGCTTTAAGTTTTAGTATAATATCAAAAGAATATTCCGAATTCAAAAGTTGATTAGGCAAGGTTGACATGGTAGGAGTTAAAACCTTACTATAAATTGTTAGAATTTTGAAAAAATACTGCCCAAGTCTTTACCAGAGTAATCAGAAACATGCATAATATTATGGTCAAGCTACAGTGTGCATCTGAGAGGTTCTCAGGCTAGATTTATTAAATAAATGGCACCCCATCAATCCTGAAACATGCAATACATTCTTGAGCCATCTTTGCAGATAAGTGTGACACATTTTTACTACTTACTACTTATAATTCTCAACTAGTTTTGTTTGCCTTACTATAGCAAATATGCATTACTTTTAAAATAAAATAACTTTAACAAATTATTAAATTTACAAATGAATATAAAGATATTAAAAACAAAATCCAGGCAACTATTGAAGATTAACAAAAGATGAATTATACTGCTTCATATTTTTCAAACTTTTCCATAAAACATACCCTATATGTTTACAATGGGTAGACAAAAAGCACAATTTAAAATCCTTCTGGGATCACAAAGAAACACTTGAATTGAAGAAAGGTAGATTCATTGGTTATTAGATTTATTTACTTATTCCACCTAACAGTTACAATTGAGGAGGGCTTGTGGTACAGAAGGTGCCCTGGTGGCAGAGTGGTTACACTTTGGTTATGAGCCATAAGGTCAGCAGTTCAAAACCACCAGCTGCTCCTTGAAAAGAAGACAGGGCTTTCTACTCCCGTTACAGTCTTGGAAACTCTGGAGAGAAGTTCTGCCCTGGTCTACACACTCACTGTGAGTTGGCATCAACTTGATGGCTGAGTTTTGGGGTGGCAGAGTGGGTTAAATATTGGGCTGTTAACTGGAAAATCAACTGTAAGGGTCCCCCCATTGCTTTGTGTGAAGTAGTCTGCTTCTATAAAGTTTACAACCTCTGAACACCTAGTGAGCAATTCTACTCTGGCCTAGAGAGTCTCTGTGCGTCAAAATCAACCCAACAACACTGGATTTGGATTCCGTTTTTGTTTTTTGTTTAATAATTATAATTGAACAACTACTTCTCAAACTAGTGCTCAAAGTTATATAGCCTTATCTATACTGTTATTAACATTAACTTCATTGTGAAGCTCCTATTAACAAAGAATAGTTTTAAGGCCCAGATTTACTCTGCCGCCCTTTGCTTGAGCACTTTGAATCTGAAAATTCTCTACACTTGTCTTTCCATTCAACTTGTCACCTTTTGTTTGCCCCAACTTTCAAGTTCCTTCTCTTCAAACTATCTGCAATAAGCATGACTCAAATTTTATAATATTCAAACTGAAATTCTCACAGGTAAGGAACAAAAAAAAAGTATATAAGTAATCAGCTTATGCTACACTTTAATATAGGGAGCTCACTGTTTGAAGGAGAATTACTATATACCTAACATGAAACATCCTTCAAATAGCACAGTGAGAAAGATCAAGATAGTTTTACACAAAGTGTGACTCATTAGATATTTGATGATTAAAAAGAGGTGGTCTAACTGTAAATGATGTTTTGATATCCACGTTACTTTATGAGTTAATGGACACCGTAACTTATTTGCTATAAGTATTTCAACAAATTTCATGTTACTGAAGTATGCAATCAAAAGTTATTTTTTTTAAACAGAAGAAGGTTAAGCAAACACTATATAAAGACCAAACTAGAATTTCCTTTCCCTGAACAAGTCTGGGCAGTTTTCTAACACTAAACCAACACAGTCAATTGTTAAGAGTCAGGAAAAGCTGCAACTATCAAATTCTGTGGGTCTATTGGGGAGGGGGGGCACCCTAAGCAAAACAAAATCACCAAAGCACCTTAAGTACTGTAAGGCAAAGCCACAAGGAAGGGTGTTTTTTGTTTGTTTTTTCTCTTGAGGGGTAGGGGGATAGGGAGGAGAGATGAAGGAATTTAAAAAAAGGCAAGACAGAAGAGCGAGGTTCGGAGACAATTCTAAAATGTAAGTCAATGACAGCATTATATTACTAGCTGTGTCTACTGATCAAAGTATGCTGCTGTTTTTCAGTACAATTCAACTCACAGGCAAAGGCAAGTTTTTGCATGTATTTGTCCTTAAACCCAAAAATTTACAAGTACAAACTTAAATTATCTGCCTCCATCCTGACTCTAAGTTCTAACTATTTTGAAATTATTTTTTATTAAGACTATTATAAAAAGATTTGCATCATGAATTTGTTCCAAAAAAAACAAACAAAAGTTAGTTCTGATAATGACTAAAATACCACATTTTCAGAAATGTTCATTAGCATTTCTAATTTTTAAGACAAGTCTTGTATTCTTACAGAAAATTTAAGATTAAGTAAAATACAAAATTCACATATTATTTGAAAACACAATCCCACCCCACTCACTTTTGCAAAATGAATGTCACTAAACACTTCATTTTCTATTTCAGTAGTCCTTTTAGGTTGCTTTTAGCTCATTAAACTGCACACAGCAAGAAAGTTTAACACTCCGAAAGACTCGTTAGTAGTTTGTGCTAGAATCTTCCTTTGAAGACCTTAAAGTACTTCAGGTCCTTAAAGGTATGCATTACTGAAGCTTATATCATTAAGATATATATTATCTTAATTTTTCCACCATTTTTCAGTCCAGAATGGTTCAAAGTAACAAATTACCACAGGCAATTTTGCTAGAAGTCTGAGGACTGTCTGTATAAGATATAAATGTGCACTATAAAAAAGTTTATAATGATAAGTGCATTAATACAAAATTCAAACTTATTGACTACTCATTTAGAAGTTATATTCTTAGGGAGCGAAGTACAAAACCAAATACATATTAAAAAATCAACAGACTCACTGACTAGAATGCAAATGTCTGCTTATAAGAAAAACATGAAAAGATTATTTTTTTCAAATCTGCAAAAACAAAATACCTCTTACTCTCAAACTCACTGCTATAGAGTGGATTCAGACTCAGTGATACGACAGGAGAGCAGACCGGCCTGTGTGAGGCTCAGAGACTGTAACTGCCTACAGAAGCAGAAAGCCACATCTGTGCCCTTCAGAGAGGCTAGTTTCAACCTACTGACCTTGAGATTCGGAGCACAATCCATAACCCACTATACTACCAGAGCTCCTTCTAAAATATCTCTACTCGGTAAGAATCTGTACAAATGAAATCAATACAGGCTAAACCCAAAAACCATTGGGATCACTGCCATTGGGATAACCCCGACTGGACAAGTTGCCTGAGAATGGACATCTTTAGATGACAAAAAGTTCATCTTTCTCCCATAGAGTGCTGGTGAGTTTGAACCGCAGACAGAATAGTCAGAAGCAAAAAGTTTAGAGCTATAAAAAGTTTGAATATAAAGGAAATAAAAACATACAACAGAATATGTTTCCATTAGCTTTTCCCAATTAGCACAAAACATCCCCTTTCACTTAGATTTAAAGTTTAATGGAAAAACGCATTATCCTCTTAGAACTACAGTAGCAGATTATCACAACATTGGTGGCTTGAAAGAAAAGCTATATATTCTCTCATAAATTCTCGAAGTCAAAAGTCGAAAATAACTCTCACTGGGTCCAATATCAAGTCTCCGTCTGGAGACTAAGGGAAAATATGTTCGGGGCCTTTTCCAGCATCCTGTGCCTACTAGCATCATTCCTTAGTTGATGGCTGCATCTCTCCGCTCTCTGCCTCCAAGATTATATTGTCTTTTCCTTTCTGTGTGCCGAGTATCTCCTTCTGGCTCTTATAAAGAAAGATACTTGCAGTTGAATTTTGAACCTACTTGAATCATTTAGCATAATCTCTGTATATTAACATATTTTACTTAACCATATCCACAAAGTCTTTGCCATAAATTACCTTTTACGGGTTCCAGGGATTTTGATACAGACAGCTTCTTGTTTGGGGAGGGTGTGGAGGGTATTTTCAGGCAACCACAGTCTGAAAAACCATTTCAATACCTATAATATTGCCAAAAAGGCTAAAATATGGTATCTTATCACCTTGATCTTTCAAATATCTCTTCTTGCATTAGCACTGACATAAATAAGATGCTCCAAAATATTATATTTAAAGTAAAAGATGAAAATATCTAATACCCAAAGCCCTAAAAAGTGTTTCTTCTTAACATATTAACAGGTCAAAAGTAGTATTTCTTGAAGCTAAAGAGGTCTTATCATGACAATCTATTTTATTCCAAATTTTAAAAGTAAATATAAGATCTCACCACCAGATCCTAATTGCTTGTAGAATCTGTATTCCAAATGTAGCTGTGGTGCTCTGGATTTCATAGGTTCCTAGTTTAAATAAAAAAGAAAATATTTAAATTATTGAAAAACCACACAGACCTGATTTCAAATGTTATTAAAAACCTTAGTGTCAAATTTCTAGGCTATACTATTACACTTGGCATCTTTGTCTAAGGTAGAGCTATATAAAAATCATTTTCACTTTTAAGAGAAAATAAGCTGATGCCATAAACACACACGCAGGTAAGTGGCTCCTCTGTCTCTGCCGCAATGGCGTCAACAGGAGTCGCTGCAAGCACTCATGACCTGCATGTGGCAGTCCTTATCCCCTTAGGCCACACCCAGAAATTCTCTCCTCAACTGCGCATTTCTGATGTAAAGCTCCAAATCAAGGCAGAGGAAAGTAGCAAAGCTATGGGCGATACGAAACCTTTCAAAGTAGTAACAATGCCTTTAATTATTTTTAAATTAAGGTATATTTTACATATAATAAAAAAACGTTTTTTAAGTGTTAGGTTCCCCAGTTTTGTTAGCTGCATATATTCCTGTAACCACCTACAGAACATTCCATCATCGCTTCTTCAGAGGTAACTTTACCTTAGGATTAGTTTAGCCTATTTTTGAGTTTCATATTAATGATATTATACAGTTATGTATGTTTTACATATATGCATCTGGCTTTTTTTATTGAACATCCATGCATGCTGTTACCCTAGTTTATTACTATTATTTCACTGAATTATATTCATTCACTCATTCACATTACAATTGAATATAAACAGTTATTTGTTTTCTTATTGGAAGTATGTGGATTTCTAAGCTATTGTGATTATAAACAAAGTAGCTAAAAATAATCTTGTCCACGTCTTATTGTGAGCATGATCATTCCTATTGGGTAAAGACCTAGGTGTGAGGAACTGTGAAGCAGTACAGTTCTTAAGGAACGGTCAATTTTCCAAAGTGGTTGTGTAGTTCTGCCTTCCCAACAAGTTTCAATTGCTCCATATCCTCATGTCTTCAATGGAGTGGTATTCCAATTAAAAGTCAACATTCATAATTCAACTTCTTATGAATTAATGTTGGAAATTTCCTCAGTGTGGCATTACTCATTTTGAAAAGAGAGCATTATAGAAATGCATAGAGATTCAAATTTAAGAATAAAAAGGAATGCTATTAGAATGTTTTAGCTTATTTATGAAGCATAAACAATTCCCAATGTTGGGATAGCTGCTTACTTTTTTTCCCCCAGAGACTACTTAACTGCATCTAGAGAACCGTTCAGTTAGAAAATCACAGAAACTATCACCCACTGGAGTGGCAGGGAAGGAAGTTTCAAAGAAACAGCTGGTTTGGGTTGCCTCTGACTATAGATAAAGATTAAAAAAAAAAACAAAAATTATCTATCTGTAGCTACATTTCCTGTTCCTACGATCTAGCAAAACTGAACAATCAGATCCAAAATAGTACATATACAAAGAAATGGGTGGGTGTGGGAGACCTGGTTGGGCAGGATCAAGGGGAACATAACAAAGAGGAAGTGCTGAAATCCTGGTGGGGACTGAGCATGATAGTGGGACAGGAGGAGAATCAA
>NW_022111373.1:18547062-18548967 GCF_000313985.2 Echinops telfairi
AAAGAAATGTAAGTGAAATCATTAAGTAAAGAAGGTGTGAGATTGAGATAAATCCTGAATTAAATGTTAAATAATATAGATTTTATTGTATAGGTTCTAGATTGGCACTCAAATATTTATTATTACTGTTATTTTAATAACTTGTACTTATGGGGAGTTTACCATGTTCCAGTTAGTGTTCTAATTTAAAAAATAAGAAACAGAGGCTCACAGGGATTACATAAAGTCCTCAACGCGTCATAAAGAAGAGCAAGTGGGAGAACTAACATAAGCACTTTAAACCAAGTTCATTTGACTGTAACACCATATTCTTGGAAGCAGCCCACCACTCCACCACTCAGCTAAGGATTCCAGGTGGCACAAAATGCTTCTTAAGAATTAGGTTACTCTCCACAGGGAAAGAGGGACCAGACTTCAACCCAGTGCTCCAAGATGTGAATGTAACGTACCGGCATGAAGCAGGGAACCAGTAGAGACGTCTGAGGGGCAGGCCCAATGTCCAACTACATGGACAGCTGCCCCTCCCCACAGTAGAAATCCTGTGATCAGAGCATAGGGGAGCAAATGAAGGAGGAGGAAGAGAGAATGGAGTACATCCTGGCCCACCAAGGCTTGAGGACAATATCCATGCTCAGAGCAGCAGTGCACAGAGAGGACCACATGGCCAGTACCACTATGAGACACAACACCCCTCATTGACCCATAGCCCTACAGTGCACAACACTGGAGACACTGGGAATTGCGCCCGATCTGACCCCACCACACTGAGGCAAAACACTAAGGGTGTGCAACAGAACAGCAAAGGGAGCAGAGCAAGGAAGTCCCCAGGGAATACCAAAAATAGACTTTGGGGCCAGGGCCTGGCACCCCATCAGACTCGACTGGAAAACACTCCTAAAGGCCAACAAACAGTCCTTGAACTATTCACAGGCTTTTCTTTTTCTTTTTGTCATTGTTTTTTGTTGTTGTTTTGTTTTCTTTTGTTGCTTTGCTTTGCTCTGTCTTGTTTTTGTGCATATTATTATCTCTGCAGGTCTGTCTAGAAAAGATAGGCTGGATATATTAGTCTGGGTACTTTAGAGAAACAAATCTACGAAAACTCATGTATCAGAGAGAGTTTTATATAAAGGTTAAGTGCACATCAAGAAAACATTCCTACCCAGTGCTGACCAAGCCCACAAGTCCAACATTAACCCACATGTCCTACACCAGTCCACAAAGTCCTCCTCCATCTCACAAAACCGAGGCAATGATGCCGACTGCTGGAGGAAAGCCGAGTCAGAGAATGTGTAAGCATCTCAGTACTGGCAGGGGTCTCCATACGGCTGTTCCAGCACCCAGGGTTGCATCGGGGTAGGTCCTTGGGAATGCCTTGCAGGAAGTCAGCCTTGCAAGCTAAAGCAGCGAACTGCTAAGGCAGCTGCACCCTGGTATGACCATCACAAAGCAAGAGACCCGAGAACTAGAAAGGGGAAGCTCACCGAGCCATTTATACCTCCGCCCTTCAATTAACCCCACATGTGTTTATCAACCAGGTTGGCACAATAAACTAATTCAACCCACCCCTTGCCTACCTGGCACCTGTACATAATTCTTTAGCTTCACAATCACAATTAAGTAACACCTACACCTTAACCCTAGAATCCTGTGAATTTTTTCCCCCACCTATGAAAGTTTGTAAGCCAAACAGTTCATGTCTTTATCTCCCCAAATTTTGGTTATCCAATTTATATACTGCCCACTTACATCAACCCAGTTCTCTGAGAAGACAATCATATTTTTCTTTTTTCTAAAATCATTGACAATCATATTTTTTGACATGAAAAGTCTTCATTCCAGTTGGAACCTTGTGAAGTCTGCATCCATAAGCAAAGTCAAATCCGGACAGGCCATCCATAAAGTCAG
>NW_022111373.1:18550556-18552193 GCF_000313985.2 Echinops telfairi
CAAAGCTTCTTAGGAACCACTTTGGACCATTTTTGGGTAAGGACAAATGTCGGGTATGGCAGTTCAGAGTGAAAAGTACTACCAGGGAGTTCTGGTTCCTAGTAATGTTACATTGGATTATTCATTAGTCATATCAATCATTCCCCTGAAATCCTTACAAAGAGAAAGGCTGTTTTCAAAATAATTAATTTTAAAACACTGACGATCTAAAATGACATTTTTTATGGTAGTTAAGGATTTTATGCCAATTTGTATGAAAGTCTAGGGGTTGAGTCCAACCTGTCAATCAGCTCACCTTTTTTATGAGACACTGGGGAACCCTTCCAACCACACCCACCCCTCCTTTCTCTCTCTCTGCCCCTTTACCTTCTTGCTTGCTGGGACTCTGTGATGCCTGAGCTATAAGCACCCTGACATTTTTCCACCAACCTTGCATCCACGATGTACCCACTGACCTGCAATATTCCTGTATCCACCCTCACCTTTCTGCATCATGAGCCTGAAGCTATGTGAGTCTGAAGAAGGCTATGTCTAGCATTGGAGCCATGGACTAATGTTGGACTGGGCTAGGATGCCTTCTTGATACAAGATTATATCTTGATATAAAGTTCTTTCTTATACATATGAGTGTCACTAGTTTTGTTTCTCTAGACAGCCCAGCCTAACACACAGCTATGTTACCTGAAACTTTTTCATACCTAAAAACAAAACCTCTAAGGGGGCCTGGTTGTACAGTGGTAAGGTGTAGGGTTGCAATCCACATAAGTCACAGTTTGAAACCACCAGCAATGCCAAGGGGGAAAGACTGGCCTTTCCATTCTTGTACACCGTTCCAGTCTTGGAAACTCACAGGGTGGTCACTATGAGTTAGTACTGAATCAATGACAGAGAGTATTGAGAACAGAGACAAAGTGTTAGAGCATCACAGCTCCACTTAGGCTTCCAGAACAAAGGGGATGCTCAAATCTAAACTTAAATCCAAGGCAATCAATCACAGGTGGACTAGCTTATAGGAAACATTCTTCATTTTCAAAAGGTCCTGGTGGCACAGTGATCAAAGAGCTCAGCTGCTAAACAAAGATTGGGCATTCAAATTCACCAGCTACTTCCTAAGAGGGAAATGTGGCAATGAGTTTCTAAAAAGATTTACAGCCTTGACCCTATAGAGTCAATGAGTCAGAATCCACTCAACAGCCCCAGGATTAGTTTGTTCTTCATATTAAGTTGAAATACCGAAGGAGTAGCTCCTCAAGGTAACCTGGCTCCCTTTCCTTGACCTCAAATGACCAAAAAGAAAAAGCTTCCTGGCATTCAACAGTGCAAGAAAAAGAAAAATACACAAAGAAGTATTCCTTACAGCTGTGCTTAAGATTTCTATAGTCAGTGCCCTCAAGCAAAAGCACATTCTCTCTAGAAAAAGGCACATCTATCACCAGCCTGAGGGAATGCCCACAACACTTTCTTCAAGGAAAACGACCTGTCTGCAGTAAAAGCAGCCAAGGGTGCATGCGCGCCCACATACACGCGCGCCAGACACATTGAGGTAAATTAACAGAAGCAACATATATATTAGATATTAAAAATAAATAATACATGCAAGCTATTTGCAGAGAACAGGAAATAGTCACAGGTTAACA
>NW_022111373.1:18553300-18555189 GCF_000313985.2 Echinops telfairi
CTTCAATGTGACATCACTTTTCACACGTCCTCATTCGGTGTCCTGTCTCCATTCCGCCTCCTGTCCTAACCCTTCCTTCACAACGTGGTCCGTGGGTAGATGCTGCCTTTTTTTATCTCAAGTGACTGACAATTCTAACGCATACAGATTTCACTAGCATGATCCATGGTGTTTTTGACAGCTGATTTTTAAGACTAGCATGCCAAACCCTTTCTTCTAAGGAAAGGAAACTGCGTGAACTTGGCATGTGCTAAATGTTGGTTAGCAGCCAAGCATATCAACCATCTGTCTTCCCCAAGAACCCACGAGTCTTCTAAAATCTGTTGCTCTCCTAGGAGGATACAGTTCCACCCCCACTCCAATGGCTATCATTAATTCTTTTTAATTAAAAAAAAAAAGAAACAAGAGATGTTGATAAGAATGTGAAAAAATTGGGGAAATCTTTATCCCTTGCTGGTGGGAATGTAAAAGAGCCATTGTGGAGAACAGTCTATAGGTTCCTCCAAAAGTTAAACAGAATGACCGTTTGGCCCTGCAATCCAATACAAGGTATAGACCCCAAAGTGAAATAACAGTAACAGAAACATACACAGTAATGCTCACTGAACACTCTTAGCCACAGTCAAACGGCGGAAATAAACTAAACACCAATCAACAAATGAATGGCTAAATAAATTATGGCGCATACATGCAATGAAATAGAGAAATGGAAAGGAGAAATGAAATCCTGATATATGCCACAAAACGATAAGCCTTGAACATTAGATACTGGATGACATAAATCAGTCACAAAAGGTCAATATGATTCCACTTATACGAAATAGACAAATGTACAGAGGACAAAGATTGTTACGAGTTACCAGAAGGGAGGAAAAGAAAAGGAGGAATCATTTCTCAGGAAGCATTGTTTCTGTTCATAGTGGTGGGAATCATTTGGGAAAGGACAGTAGTAACAGGAATAGCATAATCATTATCAATGAATTATACATATTATAATTGTTGAACTGGCATGTGTTTTGCTCTCTCTATCTATCTATATATCCCCACAATTTTTCAAAATCCAATCAAAACCATTATAACCATAAGGATTAGTACATGAGAAAACAATTCAGCTTAGTGTGTAAAAGTTAAAATAGTACAGCTGTTAAGAGCACACACTAGATCATACAGGACACACTAGAAGTTAGATTTTATTGGGTTCAAAATCTGACTTTATTACTTACTAACTGGGTGACTTTCAGAAAATTACATAAACTTTCTGTATTTTAGTTCCCTCATCTGTAAAACCTAGGAATTGACTGTACTCTTCTCATACTATATGTAAAGTACTTCAGACAGAACCTTCCACCTAAAACTCCACTGTTGATTCCACCTTATAATGACCATAGAGGACAGAGTAGAAATTCCTTAGAGTGCTATATTGCCTTTGCCTCTTCATTTAACTTTCTAAAAAGACATAACCTTAAGATATAGTAAAAGATGCTCATTTACATAATCACAAGTAAATAGTCTTATCATTTATTCCATCACTACGATTGCCTAGGTAAAGCAGAAACTCAGATCTAACTTGTTTAGTCAGTTCAAATTGACTCACGTACTTTAGTAGCCATAAAATTTTATTGTACCATCATATAACAAAAGTCACCCTACTTCGTGGCACCATTTTATTTATTCATGGACAACAGATTATTATATAACCTTAAACAATAAACAATGAGGTTAGGGACTGAGGTCAAATTAACAAAATATCCTAAAACAAACTATCTGTTTAACCTATGTAACATCATTAAATAAATGTACAAATCTTTAAAAGAAATAACAAAGCTTAAAGTAGTCACTGAAACCCTCTCTGAATAACTCATTATAAAACATCAGGTTTATTTGTCCCA
>NW_022111373.1:18556128-18558292 GCF_000313985.2 Echinops telfairi
TTTATAGAAAGAAAATGCCCTATGGATTCTGATTTGAGCATTTGATACCAAAATCCTACTGTGCGTCTTATTTGAGTGAAAACAAGTATCATTTGTTACATTAAAACTTGGTCTGTAAAAAGGAAAGAATTAAATATCAAGCAGTGCAGTTTTTCTGTCTAATCCCAAAAGTTTTTTCTATTTCCTGCTATCTGCCTCTTCTTTCAATAGTTTGACTTAAGTAATATCTAGTACTAATTATCTCACATCATGTGAACAGAACAAGAGAATACTGGTGCAAAATCAGGAAAAGTGTGCGTCAGATTTGTATCCTCTCACCATACTCATTCAATCTGTATGTTGAGCAAATAACCTGAGAAGCTGGATTATATGAAGAAGAATGCGACATCACCATTGGAGGAGGTCATATTAGCAACCTGCGATATACTGATGACACAATCTTCCTGGCTTAAAGTGAGGAAGACTTGAAGCACATGCTGATGAAGGACTTTAGTATAGAATACAACTCAATGTCAGGAAAAGCACAATCCTCACAACTGGGTCAATCGGTAACATCATGATAAACAGAGAAAAGGCTGAAGTTGTCAAGCATTTCATCTTGCTTGGATCTACAATCAATGCTCATAGAAGCAGCAGTCAAGAGGTCAAATGACCCAGTGCAGTGTGTAAATCTGCTGCATTCTTTAAAGCGTTGAAAAGCAAAGACGTCATTGAGGACTAAGGTGTAGTTGGCCCAAGCCACGGTATTTTCAAAAGCCTCACATGCATGTGAAATTGGACACTGAATAAAGCAGACCAAAGAAGAATTGCTGCTTTTGAATTACGGTGTGGGTGAAGAATACTAAGACTGTCTTAGAAGTAGTCAGAATGCTCCTTAGAGGCAGACAGCAGGACTTCCTCTCATGTACTTTGCACATGTTGTCAGGAGAGACCAGTCTCTGGAAAAGGACATCATGCGTGGTACAGTAGACGGGTAAAGAAAAGGAGGACAGCCCTTGATGAGACGGACTGCCACAGGACTGCAGCATGGGCTCAAACAGACCAACAACTGGATGTTGCCGCCGAACCTGGCACTGACCCGTTCTGCAGTACCTCGGGTCGCTTTTAGTAGAAACTGACTCAATGGCACCTAATAACATCGATGACGTCACACTATCTTGATAACTGGTTATATTGGAAAGAATGCCATTTAAAAAAGCCGGCAGGCTTGGGGAAACCCAACTCGGTTTAACCTCAAAGAAAACTGGCTGGCAGAGCAGATAGATAAACTGTGCCAGATGAAAGTTGTCTTGAAGAAATAATTTCCATCCAAATTTCCAAGAGAGACCTCTCTGACTTACTGACTTACAGCTGTACATTTAAGACGTTAGGATAGTCCCATGGGAGTCTGTTTCCTCTGCTACTCCCAACCACATCGTGCATTTCTGAATTGCTCAAAGTTAGGCAATAACCAGCTTTATCAAGACAATATTTTATTCTCTCTGTATAAAGTATCAAACAAAAAATAAGATGTTGGAAGCTACCTAAAAAAGATTTTTTCAAAGAACATAAAGTATGCTTGTGTTTAGTCCAAATACTTGGATCAGAAAGAGAAATCTTGCTTTCTACTTTTTAGTTAATTAAAAATGCCACTATGCTAGCTTTCCAAAATGTAAAATTGTTCCAAAATTTTTTAAATTCATCATGTAATGCTGCCAAGGTAAAGGAATTGGGTTGTCATATACATTAAGGATGTGCTATTAAGAGCTTAACAACAAAAGATCAGCTTTTTTTTCTTTTGAAATAAACATCTTGTCTATAAGTGACATTAAACCAAAAGTTAATTAAAATATAACTTAATAACTATGACAGTAGCAAAACAATAACTAATGAAAATAAGAAACATGAACTTACCAGCTTAATTGCCACATATTCATTTGTATATAAATTTTTCCCTTGAAAAAGAAAAAAAGAATGTCAGATTTTGCCAGTAATTATTTTCAAAGATACAGTATGTAAAACTATACTGTCAACCAACAAAAAATACAAGTAAAATTAAAAGCACTGGGTGTAGTTTCAGCTATTTAGCAAAAAATTTGATAACAAATATTAATTATAATCACACTCAATAGTTTAGTGTTTCACCTGGAATCAACATAAACACTTTAGTCTACTTTAAGAAGGG
>NW_022111373.1:18558738-18560652 GCF_000313985.2 Echinops telfairi
AGTCTTTTCCAACTGAAAGCGACTCTAAAGGGCAGAGTAGAGCAACTACGTACGGTTTCCAAAGAGCAGAAAGCCTTGAACTCTAACTTGGTAAAGAGCAGCCTAATGTCCAATGTTTAATCCACTAGACCACTTGGAATCCTTTAAAGGTCAATATGTGGGGAAATCTACAATCTATGAGAGTAAGACTAAAAAAGTTGATTCCGACTCATAAGAGACCTTATAGGACAAGGTTTGCTAGAGCAGAAAGTATCATTTTTCTCCCACAGAGCAGCTGGTGCTTATACAATCCTGTGGTTAGCAACCAACAGCTCATTTTATAAGCAGCAGGATGGCATTCCAAGGAATCCTGTTCACAATTACTCACGGGTGAATCCTACTCATGATTATTCACAAGTGACTCCTATCAGAATCTCCCACTACGTTCTTACCAGACCCATGCAGCAAAAGGTCATTTGGTGGGAGGAATTAGAAACTGTGGCTATAAGAGCCACATTAAATAATTCACTGCCTCTGAATAACCCACTATGCCACTAGAGCTCCTAAAAACAATATCTTCACACTTTCCTACTGTTACTAAAATTAGAAACCTTCACTAAACAAAACTATCAAAATGTCAAGTTCTTTTCCTCAACATATTCCCTATCTAGATTTATGTACTTTGGAAGGTGGCGTATCCATCTCTCTAACCTTTCCCTAACAAACTCCACACTTCTTTATTTACACCATGTCAAAACAGCAGTTTGAGTATCCTTTAGGGACTCAAATCATGTCCATTTTAAATGTTCTTTGAGTTTGGGGAACAAAAAGTCTGAGGAACAAGATCAGGGGTGGAGGCTGGACATGGTCAGGTTTTCCAGAGAAAGATTTTCAGACAGTCATTGCTACACTCAAAGAAGGACCAGGTACATACATCGTTGTGATAAGGAGAAAAAATTCCTCAGCTTAACTTTTCTGGCCTGTTTCTCACTCATACAGTTTTCAAATTCTTCATACCCCATAATCATCCCGTGGCCTTCAAGTAAATCTATCATGACAACACTTTTGGAATTTTAAAAAACATTTGCTATAAACTTCTATGTTGAGTGTTATACTATGAATGTAACTGGCAAAGCAAGTCCCTTTGGAAGCCACTTGCTTTGACTGAGTCTTGCTTTCTGAATCACACTGGTAAATTCAAGATTTGTCCCTGGTTACCATTCATTCCATAAATTTGTCTTCATTAACTTGGATCTTGCTTATGAGACTGATGAAAAGATCAACTTTTTGAACTAGGTGATCTTCAAATGACACTTTTGGCACCCATTGAGGCAAAAGCATGCTGAAGCCAAGATCTCTGATTAAAAGTGAAAATGCCAAGCCATGTAGCATTCCAAACACGGCAGCTGTCACATCAATAATTCCACGGCTTTCTTTCAGGTCTTCAGTTTCAGTTTCTTCCCTGGTCAAATTTGCAGCAAGTCTTCCCTCTCCTTGACTCAACTGGAGGTCTCCTTTACTTTCCTTAAAATTTCTGATTCGTATACACAATGCAATTTTATGTGTGGCAGCATTCCTGTAAACCTTTTGCAAGGTTTCAATGATTTAGGAAAATGTTTATTGAGTTTTGGTAACAATTTGGTATTAGCCCTGACCTCAAAATAATTTTTCCATAGCACAAAAAAAAAGCATTCATTTTTAAAGCCATCCTAATGAGACTAAGACAAATGAGAATTTGTCTGCAGACATCCACTGATCAGAGAAATATTTAAATATATTGTTTGCAATCAACTTGAGCAAGTGTGAACTAGAACCTTAGGAGCTATCAAATGTCAAACCATAATAGAGATTTATTTTAAATTGATGTAGTAAAAATTCAAATGAATTACAACACTCTTTAGCATTAACAAAATGAAAATGATCTAAATTTAAAAA
>NW_022111373.1:18561730-18562974 GCF_000313985.2 Echinops telfairi
GTGTGTGTGTGTGTGTGTGTGTGTGTGCGTGTGTACATAAAATTCAGTTAAAAGGTCAATCCAAGCAGAATCGCTGTAGTTAATTGATACTTGTGATAGTTGGGTTTTATTTTAACTTGGCTAGGCCAAGAGCCTCAAGAGTATGGTGGTAAGACCTGTCCCACATGGTGCAGGGCTGAACCTGAAAAAGTCTGCTTGGGGGTGTGGGCTAGTTCATACAGAATTAGACTGTAAAGACCTGATCAGCTCCTCTGTGTCTCTGAGTCTCGCTGTCTCCCTATTCTTCTTGCTGGTCTTGGTGGGTATTACATCTGGTGGGGTTATGGCTGGAGGCTGATAGCTCCCAGAATCAAAAGGGAATATTGCAGGCCACAGTCCCAACCTCTGATCTATCAATCTATCTCATGTGAGCCCTGCATGATTTTCCTGCTTCATCTTTCTGCCTGGTCTCCCTGCCTCCTGGTTTATTTTCAGCATTCTAGTTTCCCAGCTCCTTTGGCCACACAAGAAAAGTCTCAGCTTCACATCTCACACACAGACTTGAATCAAAGTGAACTTAACCACATCTACAACTGTGAGCCATTTTTCTTGAAATAAACTTTCTCTATATACACATATAGCTATCAATGATTTTGCTTCTTAAAGAGCCAGCCTAACATAATATTTTGTCCAATTTCAGGAAAAAAATCCTGTACAGCTTTGTGCCATACTTGAACTTAAAGATAATCTTAGCAGTTTTGTGTTATTTGGGTGGTTTTGATTACAGGAAATTAAGTTCTAGTGAAACTAGATGTTAAATATTTATAGCAGGACTAATATTTGTTCAGCAATATCCATTCTCCCCCATTTATAATAAAAGAATACCCAAGTTTTAATATAGCTGCCCAACTACAAATTATATTTCTTCATTCTCTTTCAGCTTGGTATAGCCATGCGACAAAGTTCTAGTCAGGAGTACTCATCAAATATTCAAGATATGTCTATTAACACAGATTTAGAGAAAGTACATTAAGGATGCACACCAGCTTTTAACATTGCAATCTGTTTATCCTACCATAGAAAGGATTATGCTTAATTTTTTCTAAGAGAAGCCATTTGGAACCTTTTTGTTTGTTTGCTTTTGGTTTTTTTTCCCCCTTGGGGGTATCTTTTTTTTTTTTAATCATTTTATTAGAGGCTCATACAACTCTATCACAATCCATACATACATCAATTGTGTAAAGCGCATTTGTACATTCATTGCC
>NW_022111373.1:18564375-18569659 GCF_000313985.2 Echinops telfairi
CCTATCCAGACAGACCTGCGGAGACAACAACATGCACAAAAACAAGACAGAGCAAAACCAAGCAACAATGTACAACAAAACAGCAACAACAACAATTACCTTTTATTTAGTAGTTGGAAAAAAAGCAAGATGGAAAATGAGAATCAAATTTTATTATGTATCTTCAAGTATATTGACACATACATAAGACACATATGCAGCTATAAAGATATGGCCATATAAATAATTTAATATTCATATACATACAACGTGTATGTCTACATATATAACACCCACAGAAAAGTAAATTAGATAGGTGGATGTAGACCTAAGTTAGCAACTTAGCTTCTTACTCCTCTTTCTGCTCACTTTCAGACTGCAAAAGAGAAAGGTGTTTATTACATTTTTCAATACATGGCATGTTGGAGGGAGCCTGGTGACATAGTGCATGATGTGTTGTTGGACTGCTAACCACAAAGTTCACAGGTGAAACCATCAGGTACTCCACAGGACAAAGAGGAGGCTTTCTACTGTCACATAGAGTTATTGTCCGAAATGCACAGGGGCAGTTCCACCCTAACCTAAATGGTCACTCTAAGGTGGAATCGACTTGATGGCAATAAGTGAGTTTTCTATGGTATAGATAAGAGGGATTCAAACAGTGTGGACAAATGGAATTAAAAGACAATGGAATTTGTACATGTACTTTTTGAAGTCCCTAATATAGATTCAGTAATGGTATATGTGAGGGGACTTCAAAAAATTTCTGGAAAAATTCCATAATCTTCTAATTCCATATATCTAGAAATTCTTAAAAGTTCCCCTCCTCATAATTTCTCATATTGTCCTGGCCAAAATGGAATATGCTTATCAATATGTAGTTTATTTGAAATTACATAATACCAATTTTGGATAAAAATTGGTCAAAGTACTATAATCATATACAGAAAAAGAATAAAAGAGATGGTATATATAAATATATATATATATACACGCACACAGATATAATTTATATTAATTTAATGTGAATTAAAAGATATATACCAAAAAGAGAGAAACATCTCCATATCTTTTCCAAGAAACGGTTCATTATTTTACTGACATTTGCAGATGTGCTACTGGCCGTTTGCATTAAAATCTCATTTTAATTTTCATAATAAGCTAGGAGTGGAAAAATCCCATTTAATTTAAAGTAGAGGATATTAAGACCTCAAGTGGTCAATTGACCTATACGTTTTGTGACAGCAAGGGCCAAGTATTTTTCTTTACCAACATATTATAAGTATCTAATAATACCTGGTACATGATGGAAAAATTAGATGGATAAATGGATGAATGATACTGCTCATGATTGGACAAATAAAGTCTATTTATTCTTATTCCAAAGTTTAAGAACTTCAAAGTATCTAGAAAAATATCACTGAATAGTAAAAAGTAAACATCAGCTTATTAAAATATATGAATCCTTATTAAAATAGTCTGCCAGCCACATCATGTTACAGCTATGTACAAAGTATGTCACTGTCCTCTATTGACTTGCTTAATTCAAATATTTAATTTATCTCAACTATACAAAATAGTTATCAAATAAAGAAGACACTATAAGAGTGCTTTACGAAATAAAGTATTTGAGTATGCAAACACAGAACTGGATTTATTTATAACAGCAGGGTTAGCTCAAAGAAAAACTTTGAAGCTATGTTCTGTCCTTCTTACTTTTACATTTCCCACTCTGGTCCACAGGCCAAAGTCCTCAATGTGCTAGTCCGCAGGCCTCTACTCATGTCGTTCTTCACCCTTGTTTCCTTTACATGGAAACAGTCACATCTATTACTAAAAGTTTAAAAATATGGATTGGGCCCTGAGTGTGTCATTAAATTGTTACGTGACAACTGGCAAGCAACTTTTGCTTTAAATGTTGGATGAAAACTCAGACTGGTGTTTCCCAATACTGCTTAATTATAAGAATGTTATTGTTGCTGTGTGCAGTGTGGCATTGCGTTGATTACAACTCCCAGAGACTCCCGGTGACAGAGTAGAAGCACTAACCATAGGGTTTCATAGTGTAATCTTGACAGGTGGTGATCACCACGTCTTTTCTCCTGTGGAGTGGCTAGTAGCCTAAGGAACTTCTGACCTTTTGGCACCTTAATACTTAACCACTATGCCACCAATCGCCTTAATTCTAATAATACTTGAGGGAATAATCGGAGTTCCTTGTTAAAAGGGAGATTCCTGAGTCCCAACCCAGACATATTGCTAGAAAGAGTAAGAGGTTAATTACAAAAATGCAAATTTCACTTGCTTTCTGTACTTTGAGTATATTACCTTGACTTTGAAGCCCCAGAACAGAACTCTGGTAGAGTAGTGGCTTCGGTGTTGGACTCCTAACCACAAATTAAACAGTTCAAACCCACCCTCCATCCCATAAAGAAAAATGAGACTGTCCACTCCCGTAAAGACATAGAGTCTCAAAAACTTTAAGGAGTAGTTCTACTCTGTCCTAGAGGGTCTTCGTGAATCATAATCGACCTGATGGCAGTGGGTTTGCTTGTTTGTTCTTTTTTCTTCCCCATTTTAAGCTACATGTTTCTAAAGTGATCGGTTAGTAAATGTCTTCAAATCTTAAAAAAAAAAAAGACTGCCTGAATACCATTCCTAATAAATATACCCATTCCTCACTTTCCAACATGGTTAGGTTCCTAAGACTCAGGCCATTATGAAAATTGTGCAGTTTGCAAGGATGAGAAAGGTGCAGAGGCAGCCTCAAAGCCAAAGCCCTGCAGTGGATCTCAACCTTCCTGATGCCGCGACCCTTTAATACAGTTCCTCATGTTGTGGTGACGCCCCCAACCATCAAATTATTTTCGTTGCTACTTCACAACTGTAATTTTGCTACTGTGATAAATCGGCGACCGCTGTGAAAGGGTCATTCGACCCCCAAAGGGGTCGCAACCCACAGGTTGAGAACCGCTGCCTTAGAACATCTATGCCTCAGCACCAAGTGGGCCTGGGGCCCAGGGACTAGAAGAAGCTCAGGCAAACAGTGGGGACCAAGTATCTTAACAGCTGATCGGAATTGCTGCTCATGCTTATACCCCGTGCAGCCACCCCCTCAGTTTTCCCAGCTTCGTGTTGCCACTCACATGCTGGGGAGGGATCCCACGGAAACGAACCATGTGCTTGGAATCTGAGACTGGCACAGCTGCTTGCAAAAGCAGATGAGCAGCCTGGGTCACGGAGGAGAAGGGACAGAGAACAGGTTTCTGCTGCAGCCCCCAAATTACCCCCAGGGCCCTTCCTGCCTTAAGACTGGGGCCCTTTAGGGCACCTGAGGAGAGCAGCAGCAGCAACTTCCCCTGCGCCCACCTCATCCAGGGTCCCTCCAGCCCCTTGGGGCCCACTCTCTCAAAATCCATTTCAGTCACCTCTTTTTCATGAAGAGCTGCAACGGTAGCTCGGACGGTTGGAATGGGATGAGCAAAACCCTTCCTGGAATGCTGGTTCTTCGGGTGCTAGCCGAGCTGACCTGGGTAGCTCTGCCGACCATGAATTGGCCTTGGGGAGGCAACTCGGGGTAATTCAAAAAATAGCTGAGTAGATTTTTTTACTACTGTCATGATGAAAGAGTCAAATGAAACATCAGATAATGAGACAGTCACTAAGTGAGGACACAGCAAAGGCTTTAATGGAGCACAGGGATTTCTGGTCACTATTTCAGGCATCTGAGCTTTTAAATTTTACATCCTTATACTCTAAGATTCTAGAGCGTTACCTCAAGTAGACAGTCCTATAGGAAAGAATTCCATTTTTTTTTTTAATACAAGAAGACATTTCCAACATCTTTCTCACACTAACTCACTCACCGTCATCTAATTAATTCTGACTCACAGTGACGTGATGGAACAGAACAGACCTGCCCCATTGGCTTTCTAAGGCTGTACCTCTTCACAGGAGTAGAAACCCTCTTCTTTCTCCTACAGAGGAGCTGGTGGTTTCGAACTGATGATCTTACAATTAGCAGCCCACCTTGTAACCCATTATGCCACCATGACACCAACATCTTTACTCTTTAAAATGACCACAACAACTACACAAGTAAACAATAACCAAATGCTTTTCCTTTTTTAAGTATCTTTTGTTCGATTGTTTATTTCTAGCATTGTGTAAAAAATAAAATAGTCTTACCTAATCGTAGTTCTCCAAAGTTGCCACATCCAATTTTTTTCCCAACTCTAAAGTTAGGTCCAACCATTAAGACTCCAGAGGAGGAAGACCCAGTCCCTCGAGTACTGTGCCCCGATCGACCACTGGGCCGTGCCATTCTATCGTCCGATTTGTCCTTGTCTTTTTTTTTATTATCCATATCAAGTTTACGGTACTCCACTTTGAATTCTTTAGTCAAGACAAGCACACTGAAACAGGGTATTGTGAGAACAGGTACATCACTAGGAAACAGTACCAGGTGGGTAACGTTAACATTCAAATTGTAGTAGGTAGTCAATTAGCTGGCGCGTGTTCATCCCATTCGGAAAATGATTTTTCTCAGTTGTCTTTTCAGCAAAACATGTCTTCAAATTTATCTTTTCAGTGATGTATGCTGACACTGATAGGGAGCTAGAATATTAAGAAAAGAAAATTAGTCAACTAAGAGAATTAAAACATTTATTTGGAAAATTAGATATAGGATTAGGCAACAAATTATTGCTACTCACAGATGCCCACTGAAATTAAACCACAAGAGTCGTAAATTTTTCTGTATTTATGCACTAAAAGTTTGCTCCCCAACACCAAAATATATGTTGGAATTCTAACTCCAATATCTGAGGGTATAATCCTGGGAAGAGAATATTCTCTGTTAATCATACCAGAATAAGGTGGTTCTAAATCAAGAGCAAAGCTTGTGAATTTACAAAGGGTATCCTAGCCTCAGAGATATACCCATAGACTATGGGTGGGAGGGCAGTAGTAATGCAGTCAGACAGTCACCAGATGAAGATGCCCACCAGTCAAAGAGCCAAGGAATAGCAAGGGTTACCTTCAAAGAAAGAATCAGCATGGCCAAGATTTGGATTTGGATTTTCAGCCTCCAGAAAGGTGAGAAAATAACTTTCTGATTTGTAAGCGCCACTCACTGTGGTAATGTAGTATTCCTGTTACAGCCCCACTAGGAACCTGTAAGTCTGTAAGGTGACCAAACGTCCAGATTTTTAACAATTTTTCCCGTGTCCTGTGGTATTTTAAAAAAGCCCCGGTTTTTGGAAAGACTGCACGGCAGGCTAGGGTATACGGTTTTCGGCTGCCG
>NW_022111373.1:18570310-18572673 GCF_000313985.2 Echinops telfairi
TTTCTACTTCCATAAAAAATTTCTTATCCAGAAACCTAAAAATTCCTCGCTCCAAATTAATACTGCCTGTAGTTTCAATTTGCTGGTCTCTTTGTCTCCCCAGTGTTTCTATATCAACTTCCCTTTCTTGATAAAAGAACAGGCAATAGTAAATCCACTACCTGAGGAGTTTAATGAAAAACGCAAACAAACAAGAAAAAGCACTCTACTAATTGCTGTTGAGTCAATTCTGACCCATCACACTTCATCTTTCCTAAAGAGCGTGTGGTGCCGTAGAATCAATGAGCTTGCAGATAGTAGTCCAATGCATAACTCACTGTGCCAGTAGGACTCCTTGACCTAAGGCTTATTTAATTTTTAAAAATTAATTCATTATGGCTGCAGGTGGGTGGAGAGTAAAATCATTAACAGTCTGACCAAAGGTCATCTACTAATCCCTTTTCACTCAATCTCAGTAAAAGGAGGAAGACAAGATTTAATCAAGCATGTTAAGATTAGCCAATAGTTGATCTTCTGTTTTTCTCTCTCCTCTTTGCACCACAGGAGCCCTGGTGGTGTCCTGGGTTACAGACTGAACTGCTAACTACAAGGACCCTGGTTCGAACTCACCAATTACTCCATGGGAGAAAGGTGAGGGCATCTGCTTCTGTAAAGATTTACTCACAGAAACCTAGAGGAGCAATTAATTCTACTCTGTCCTATCGGGTCTCTATGAGTCAGCTTATTTGTTTGTTTGTTTTCCATCTCTATATGTTGCATTATAACTAGTCTACTTCAAGACGTTTGCTTTAATTTTTTTAAAAACAGAATTATCCCTTTATCTGCATATAGACTAACAATTATTCAAAACAAATTTTATCTTTCCATTTCTTCATACTTTGGTTATTTTTGACATGGAAAACAGCTAATTTTAAGAAAACAGATTGATTCTACTGTTGCGATGTTATTGTCATCCCAAGGAGGATTTGTTTAACAGGCCATTATAAAAGCTTTACTCTGGTTGGTTTACATGAGAACTTTCTAATGAGTTTATCTCTAAAACAAAAACTATATAAAAGCAGTGAAAAAGTTAAATGATCTATTATAAAATGATTTTTTAAATTTAAGCAAACTTTGTTTCTAAATATATCGTATCATTTTAACAAAATATATATAACACCAGGCACAATAGAAAACACAAAACATTGCTGAGAGAAACTAAACCCAAAAAACAAACTCACGGCCAAAGCGTCAAGTCTGATTCAGAGAGCCCACAGGGCAGAGCCGAGCGGCCCCTTTGGGTTTCCAAAGCTGTAACAGAAGGCGGCCTTGTCTTTCTCCTGCCTCGAGGGCCTCCCTCAATTCCCTGCCATGCACTCTATGCCGACTCACAGCAATCCTATAGGGCAGGGTAGAACAGCCCCGGGAGTTTCGGAGACCGGAACTCTTTATGAGAGTAGAAAGCCCCATCTTTTTCCCACTGAGCAGCTGTGACCTTGCTATTCGCAGCCCAGTGCATAACCTTCTATACCATGAGGGCTCTTTGGGAGAAAGAAATGTGCATGAATTGGAAATGTTAACGTTATTAATATACCCATTCTTCACAAATTTATCTATAAAACCAACACAACTCAAGGCAAAATGTTAACAGCTTTTTAAAAAACTGAAAAGTCATTTCTAGAGTATAAATAAAAATGTTAAGAATCTAGCTAAACAATCTCAGGGAAAAAATTCTACTTGATTGCAAGACCTCCTAGAGAGTAGTACGTAACTGAGATACTGTGGAAGTAGCCTAAAAATGGCAGATTCATCAATGGAACAGTAAGGAAAATCTACAAATAGATCTACACACATGCAATCAATTGAATTTCACTACAGCCCCAATCAACTCAATCATGAAAAGAAGGTGTTTTTAACAAAAGTCACTAGCACAATTAGTTGCATGAAGGGTGTGGAGTGTCAACAACCCTACTTCATTCCATATACCCCCCCAAAAAAAATTAAAGATGGATAATAGAGCTACATATAAATGCTAGAGCTATAAAGAGGAATATCTTGAAGTGATTTTGAAGTGGGCAAAAATTTCTCAGAAGACACAATAAACCTTAACTATAAAAAAACTTGATAAGGAAATCATCAAAATTAAAAACCTGTGCTCACAGAAAGATAAGCATATGGGATGTTCAATATGTCACTTAGCAGTAACATACAAATTAAAACCACAATAAAATATCCTTTCAGGCCCATTAGAATAGTTACCATAAGAAAGACTGACAATATTAAGTGTTGACAAAAATTAGGAACAACTCACACATGGTTGGTATTAGAATACAATAGTACAACTCTGAGGGAAAGTTTGGCGGCTTATTTTATTTTTCCTTTTT
>NW_022111373.1:18573099-18574315 GCF_000313985.2 Echinops telfairi
GCTCTGCTTAGCCACATTTGTAAGGTAGAATTGGGATCATGACAGTGGGGGGTGGGGCAGAAGCATTAAAGAACTAGAGAAATCTGTGTTTCATCAGTTCTATATGGCACCCTGGCTGGCTCATCCCATCCTTGTGACCCTTGTGTGAGTGGATGTCCAATTGTATACAGATGGTGGCAGCTTTTTTAAAAGTACAATATGCATCTATCCTATGTCCTATCTGTACCACTCTTCATTATTTAGCTATGAAAAATGCAAGTCTACATGCCTTTAGTCTGATTTTCTAGAGAAACAGAGCCAGTGATCGATATCTAAGAATATACAGAGAGGAAGACTAGCTTCAAGGAATTACCGGATGTGACTGTGAAGACCTGACAAACACAAAACCCAGAAGCCAGTCCACGGGAAAAATTAAGAACAAGGTGGCTCTGACAAAGGATCTGTCATTTGGAGGTCCAAACACATCCTAGGGAAACTCCCTTTACAGTCCTAAGGGCTTTAATTGCTTGAGGCTCATGCACATTCCAAAAAGTTGTCTGGTTTACTAACACATAACTACTTTGAGAGTCCGTATGCAGTACATACTTACTAAGGAAGAAGGGCAGCAAAAAAGAGGATGGATCTCAATGAGGTGGACCGACACAGTGGCCGCAACAATGGGCTCAAGAATGGGAACAACCAGGAGGATGGCGCAGGACCAGGCAGTGTTTCATTCTATGGATCGGAACCAACTACAGGACACCTAACAACAACATGCAGTACATCTGATCAATGCACTTGGCTGCTAATCAAGAGATCGGAGGTTTGAATCCACCCAAAGACACCACCAAAGAAAAGATCTAGCAACATACTTCTGAAAACTAGCCACTGGAAACCCTACAAGTACAGTTCTACTAACGCTCATAGGGTTGCTATGAACTAAAAATAACGAGATGGTAACATAAACCACAACTCGTTAACAATGAATAAATCAGTGTTTTACTACAGAACTGGGCGCCAGAGCTAGCCACTTTAACATATAAACTTAACAATCAGCACACACAGGACCAGGGTTTACAGCAGCTTTATTTGTAATAACCATAATATTTGAACTACTGGTGCATAGCTTCCAGCACTATGACAACACGTAAGCTACCACAGTAAGACAAATTAAGTAGACACGTATTTCAATAAGAGTTAATGGTCTTCTCTGTAAATTTAAAATGTTTTACATATC
>NW_022111373.1:18575652-18576917 GCF_000313985.2 Echinops telfairi
TTTGAGAACGTAAAAATGTGCTTGACACAATTGATGTATGTAAGGATTGTGATAAGAGTTGTATGAGCCCTGAATAAAATTATTTTTTTAATTATATATGTGCATAAGAAAAGTCCGAATACAAATAAACAACATAACAAATATAACAATACAACAAATAAACAAATAAGCAATGAAAAAAAAGAGTTAAGGTCTTGAAGACTCATAGAGTCATACTTTAGGACCCACTGGGGCATGTCTACCCTGTCCTGTAGATTGGCTATGAGTCAGAGTCAACTCAATGGCGGTGACTTTGGTTTTAGGATTTTATAGGAAATACAGAGAATTATCTTTACAACTATGAACTTACCAGCGCTAGGCAAGAACAAAAGGATAAGTTAATATAACTACTTTATGTCAAAACTATTGTTTTTCAATAGAGATCAAAAGGAAAACTAACCACAGCTGGGAAATTTGCAGAGTTAAAGGCACAGAGACAAATACCTGTAACAGTTGTGATCTACAAGTAGATGCATGAATAGACACTCAAGCTAAAGAGATGGGAGAGGAAGAAGATATCTGCCACAAATCCAGGATACATTTGACAAGAGTAAATTTTTGTAAATCTTTACTTTCTTTGCTGCAAATATATCCATGAATATAGTAAAATATACAGGGGGCAACGTCATGAAAATTTCTAACATATAACTTAACACCTAGAACGATTGAGTCACTGAGGCTGGGGAACCAGGACCATAGTCTTGGAAGACCGAAGTCATCTGGTATACTGTATATACTCGAGTATACGCCGACCCGAATATCAGCGGAGGCACCTAATTTTACCACAAAAACTGCATTAAAAATATGCTGAAAAGCTCGGCTTATACACAAGTATATACGGTAAGCAAAATGCAAGACAATATTCTATATTCTCCTTCTGTAAGTAGTAACTGGGGTCTTAAAAGTTCAAAAGCAGCCATCTAAGGGGCAACCATTCACCTCTCCCGATCCAGAGGAAAGAAGTGTACAGTCAAAAGACACATGGACACAAGGAGTCCAATGGACTAATGGACCATGCATTATCATGATTAGATAGGCAACCCTGAGATTAGAACTAGATGCCGGCTACTACTACCAACTTCTCAGAACAGGATCTCATTTTAAAAGGTCCTAGACAACTGGACATACCTTGCAGAGGGGTAGTGGGGAGGAGATGAGTCACTTAGGGTTCAGTATAGCAATAATGAAACTCACAACCTTCCTCTAGTTCTTAAACGCTTCCTCCC
>NW_022111373.1:18577635-18579910 GCF_000313985.2 Echinops telfairi
CCCCCCAAGATTATGGCCCTTAGTTTCTCTTTAGGTCTGAAACTGAACTCACCTTCCGTCATCAAACACTAAAGTTCAAGGACAAATTTTTTAAAGTTATGTCAGAAAAGTAAGAATAGAAACAGAAGACACAGTAAGAAGTAGCATAAGTGATGATACATTGAGGGGATTGCAGTAGATGAGTTCAAACAAAATATGTATGAATTACTGAATGTAAGACCGATGATCTGCTCTATCAATGTTCACATAACTCATAATAAAATGTTTTTAATTATGAAGTAGAAAACATTTTCATAACATATAAGTAAAATAATTAATAGAGGCAATCAATAAGAAAGAGGTAAACAATAAAAGATGTGAGCAGGCATTTCATAAAAGAAACACAAATGCTCAATACATATTTGAAAAGAAGTTCAACACTATCAATGACCAGAGGCGGACCACTGGCAAAACTTAACATAAGTAACTGACATTATACCAAGGGTTGACAAAGTACATTGCTGTTAAAAATAAATATTGACACTATCTTTAGAAAGCAGTTTTGATTTTATATTGTAAAATGTAGTCGACATGCTCCATGACTCAGTAATTCCACCATGTACCAGGAAGCATGTACAATAATGCTAACCACAATACCATTTGTAATGGCTTAGAAAAAAACTGGCATCAACCTGCCAAAAGAAAATAGCTTGATCTGTGGTATACAGGAACAGTAGACAGAAATAAAAATGGATGAACCACAGCAAAGCGCAACAGCAGTGTCAAATAAAACATAGTTTGGCACGCAACATACACCAACAGATTGTTTTCGGAGAGCTCACAGATAAGTGGCACTAAACAACATATTGCTTAGGGCAATGTACACATATGATCACATTCTAATAAAACACACAATTCAGGGAATTACCTCTAGAACAGAGGCATAGAGAACAGATAGCAAAGGTATACACACCTGGAACAAAGGCAATGTTCTAGTCTTTCTGTTGGGCAGTGCCCACAGGTGTCTGTTTTATTATTATGTGTCATGATTCACATGTATTACAGATATACAAAGGAGCTTCAAAAAGTTCATGGAAAAATGGAGTTTAAAGATAATGTATTTTTTCCACAAACTTTTGAAGAAGCACCACACATACTCCTGGATAATATACACATACAGATACACATTCTTTCATAAATCAAATAGTCTATTTATAAAAGAATACTACACTGAAACAAATGTAGCCACAGCTGTATATTCAAAAGAAATGTCCTAACTTCCTACATTTTATTACTAAGTGAGAAACTTTCTACATTTCATTACTAAGTGAGAAAACTGTTTCTGCATTCAGCTGAATCATCTTTCTTTGGAATGGTCTTAACTATGGATGTCTTCTAATCAGATGTCCAAGTAGCCGTCTTCCAATTTTATTAACATAGACAATTGAGTAGTTCCAGCATTGCATCTGTTGGTCAAATTTCTCATCTTGTATTCAGTCAATTTCTGGTGCTTTTGCTAAAGTCAGTTGGGATACATGCAATGTCATTTTGGTTTGCCTCCTGGACTTTCCTAAATACCAGTCTATTTCAGCTTACTAATGCCGAGGATAGCAATCTTGATGTATTTCACCTCATTTTAAACAACTTCCAATTTTCCTATATTCATACTTCATTCAGACCATGTTCATCAAACACACATCCTGAAAGATTTGCCCCATCCACATTGTTAAGGCCAACTCTATTGTTAAGGTCAATGCTCTGCTACTACTCCTAATGTTTGCACTGGCCGATTTTTTTCAGAAGTAGATTGCCACATCTTTCTTCCAAGTCTACACTGAAACTTTTGCACTGAGTGACCCTGCTGATATTTGAAATACCAATGGCATAGCTTCCAGCATCAAAACACCACATACCTAGCATAGTATGACAAACAGATGTGAAAAATTTAATGCCATATATAAAATAAATTCCGATATTAATATTTTAATTATGAACGGCAATCTTGGTGCTAAAAATGGAACATTGAGAAAATCTGTGGAATGTCATCAATTCATACTGTATCAATTAAGCTTGATCTCCTTGTCCTCAAACAACTCACCCATTCCTTTACAGTACTTAAAATCAAGTTTGTACTTACTCCATTACTCTCTCGCTCCCAGGTCTTAGGATCTTTACTATCTGCTTCCACACTTCCTTACTGCTATCCATCTTTATATGTCTATCCAGAAAATTAGTAACAAAAAGAAGTCTTGGCATTCCAAATTACTGAGTGACTAGTCTTTGTCTCAGGTAAAAC
>NW_022111373.1:18580378-18581860 GCF_000313985.2 Echinops telfairi
GCCACTGTGTCAGTCCTTACCATCAAGGGTCTTCCTCTTTTTCACCAATCATGGTGGGGCTATTCTCTCCTGATAACATGCCCAAATTAAGTGAGATGACAGCTAGCTATACTCACTTCTAAGGAGAAGCATTCTGGTTGTATTTCTTTCAACACAGATTTGCCTGTTCCGCTGGAAGTTCATGGTACTTTCAATACCACAATTCATATGCATCAATTCTTCCTCAGTTTTCCTTATTCACTGTCCAGTTTTCACATGAAGGTGAGTCTATTAAAAATACCAAGGTCTGGGTCAGGTACATCTTAGTCCTTAAAGTGACATCTTTGCTCCTTAATACATTAAAGAGATCTTGTGCAGCAGATCTCCTGACTGTTGCTTTCGTGAGAACTGATTATGGATCCAGTAAACTGAAATCCTTGACATCAATCAATATTGTCTAGGGATCCAGTTATTCAGACTGTTGTCTTTACATGCACCGACTAGGGGGTTACATTGAATGGTCCATGTCAAGAACATCCTGGAGGAGATGGCACTCCCTTGCTTCTTTCTGTTTCTGCTTTCTGTCCTGATCCATCCCAATGCCAAAGAAAAGTTAGTTCTGAAACTACTATTTTAGTTTGGGCTAATACCAGAGATCAGGGGCCACACATTCATATGCCCTTATCAGCCAGCCAAGTACCATAAATGAGCGAGTCAAGCTGAATATAAAACAGTAAGAAGTACTGTTATCATCCAAAAATGTTTGATGTGCGAATTTTTTCAAGAAAATCCAGAAGCCTACATTTTATAAAAAACATCTTTTATTTGCTGAACACTTACTATGCTGTCTTCTTTAAATAAATTAACTCATCCAATTCTCATGACTGGTGATTACTATTATAATCCATAATCTTTACCAATAAGGAAACTAAGACCTAGATAAATTATATCACTTGACCAATGTTACAAAGTTCACAATTGCTACAGTGAGAAAATGATTCTGAGTTCATATTCCTAACCACTGTACCTCCAGTGTTTTCTTGTTATTTCTCTGCTAATCTGTATAGGGTGCCTTTCCATTTGAATCGAGAGCATCCATCTGTTCCCTCCTTCTTACTAGCCTACATTTTAATTATCTCCAACAATATTAATGTTGCCAGACTAGAGAAAGAAAGAGAAAGGGCCAGGGAGGGAAACCAGCAAGTCTAATCCTTGTACAGAGACCTCCAAGAGGTTTATAAAGAAAAAGACCTGTATGTAGACAAGTGTAGAGGAAACCCAAACCACTGCCCAGGGGTGTTAACCTGATTCCTCATGCTCAAATAGGAACTGACAATACAGGATCGCTACATACATGAAGAAAATGAACCATATGCACAAATACTCAACGATGGAGGAAAAAAAGACGGGGAAGAAATCATTCAAAGAAAAGAGCTTTAAAAACTAGTGAACAAAATAACAAAAATAAAGAAATAGAATTCTCAAAGATTTTTGAGAAATACA
>NW_022111373.1:18583080-18583970 GCF_000313985.2 Echinops telfairi
GCAAATGTTTGGAGAATGATGAGCTTAACGAATGTACAAATGTGCTTTATACAATTGATGTATGTATGGATTGTGATAAGAGTTGTATGAGCCCCCAATAAAATGATATTTAAAAAATCCTCTGGATAAAAAAAAAGTAAAACACAGGCTGTTTAATTTAAAACATCAAATTACTAAATAGTAAAGCATCAAGTACCTCTATAAGTAATAGTTTTTGCTTTATAACTTGTATGTTTTAAGTGAAAGTATAGTTAACCAATCCTGGAGTCAATTTCTCTAAAGTTGTCTATCTAAAATTGATCGAACTACTAAGCATTTTCTTAAGAGAAAAATCAGAGCCTTCAATAGGCTGTCAAAAGATAATTAGTGATCTAAAATCTATGGCAAGGAGGGCATGCCTGGTAGAGTCTGATCAAGGGTAATGTAACTGAGAAGAATTACTGAAACCCGAATGAAGGCCAAACATGATAGTGGGACAAGAGGAAGGTAAAAGGAAATAGAGGAAAGAACTAGGAGGCAAAGGATATTTACAGAAGTCTAAATACAGGCATGAACATATGTAAATATATTTATATATGACAATGGGGAATAGATATATATACATATATTTTTATGTTAAGTATTAAGGTAGCAGATGGATATTGGGCCTCTACTCAAGCGCTTCCTCAATGCAAGAACACTTTTTCTAATAATCCGGTATTCTGTAATACACACGTTCCGGACAGGATTGTTGAAGACAAAATAGGTATATAGGAAAATGTGGTAAAGAAAGCTAATGGTGCCCGACTATCAAAATATATAGTGTCTGGAGTCTTGAAGATAAACATGCGGCCATCTGGCTGAGAAGCAACAAAGCCCACAAGGAGGAAACACACCAGCCTGTGTGATCA
>NW_022111373.1:18587993-18589564 GCF_000313985.2 Echinops telfairi
GGGGTCTCCACATGGCTGCTCCAGCACCCAGGGCTGCATCAGGGTAGGTCCATGCGGCTTCTCCTCAGGGATGTCTTGCAGGAAGTGAGCCTTTCCAGCTGAAGCAGGGAACTGCTAAGGCAGCTGCACTGTGGTCCGACCATCACAAAGCAAGAGACCTGAAAACTCGAAAGGCGAGGCTCACTCAGCCATTTATCCCTCTGCCCTTCAATTAGCCCCACATGTGTTTATCGGCCAGGTCACACCGTTTCAACTGCCTTATTCATTCCCTATAAGATGACAAGTCTTCAGCTTCTCTGAAATTTAAATGAGTATTTGTGATGTGAGGACTAGCTGTTACATCGCATGCCCTATTCGTAACAAGTGTCCCAGTTACTGGTTCTCTAAGAAAAGCCTAAATATTTACTTCTGAAAGCTACATCATTAACTGTATTGTCAAAATGGACATCAATTTCTCTAATGGCATACTACAGAAACGTATCTTGCCTCAGAAAATTTGAGTAACTATCACCTGCAACACTTCCATTTTTTTACACTTGACTTCAGTAATACCCCTTTATACATTGCTATTAATATCCAGGACATTCTAGCCTTTAAAAATTAATACCCAGTTACATGACCGCAGCAATTATCAAACTGGATCAAAATTCATTAGTGGGTTATTAACTAAATTTCATGGATCTTCAGCATCAGTTTTTTTAAATAAAATTATACAGAAATGGAACACACACATGTACTAAGGATCACCAAAACTCCCTGCCAGTGAATGGATTCTGACTCAGGGTGGAATTATCCCTGTGGGTTTCCCAGGCTTTAACTCTGTTTTGTTGTTGTTGCTGTTGTTTTAATGGGGGCTCATTAGGGATGTTAACAGTTTACCAGAAGTCAGGATTATAAAACATTGAGGATACAGTCAATGGTCCATGGTAACACCTCTCCTCAGCTAGAAGCCGAGTGTCTGTCTGGTCCTCAGCCTCTCAGTCACATGGTCCCTTTTTCTTCAGCCTCTATGGGGCAGGAAGCCCTCCTGCCGCTCTACCTCACTGTCTCATGGCCTCCTTGTCTTGGTGTGGCTCCTTCGCTCTGTTCTTTCGCCTCTGTTCTCGAAGAGCCATGACCTCTGCCATTTCAGGCAGGGGATGCAGGCATGCTCTGCTGGTGCCTCTTCTTCCTTGATGGTTCTTGGAATTCTCTCTCTGTTTCCAAGATGGCGCTCTTATATACAGACGAGTAACAGCCAAAACTGAAGAATCCCCCTTATTAGAGTTGTTTCACACACCCTATTTGGATAGTTCCACCCTATCATTTAGTGTGAGGGACGTAACTCTTTACAGGAGTAGAAAGCCTTGTCTTTCTCCATGGAGCAGCTGGTGGCTTCAAACTGCTGACATCATGGTTAGCACCCCAATGTGTACCCTGAAGTCAGCAGGGGTCCTAGCAACAAGGCTAAAATTCACTGCCATCAAGTCAATTCTGACTCACTCATGAGACCCTGTAATACAGATAGAACTGCCTCAGTTTCCAACGCTGTAACTCTTTAGGGGAGTAGAAAGCCTCTTCTTTCTCCCTCA
>NW_022111373.1:18590409-18596790 GCF_000313985.2 Echinops telfairi
TCCTGGTCCCGGAAGTTGAGACAGAACTGCCCTTGTGGGTTCCCAAGACCGTACCTCTTTACAGGAGTAAGTAACCTCATCTTTCTCCCATGGAGCAGCTGGTGGTCTGGAACTGGTGAACTTGAGGTTAGCAGTGCAATAAGTAACCCATTACACCACCAGGGATAAAAGGAAGGAGTGGAGAGGTTGGGATCTATTACCACGAAAGAAGAGCTGGGAAAAGGAGTGCACTCTAAACACTGAGCCCCTGGTGCTTTGAACCTCCTAGACTCAGAGAGACAGAAGTGTGTGCGTGTGTGTGTGGGGGGGGAGGGGGGTATATAAGAATGAAAAAACCTCTTAAAGCCAGCACTCTGAATTTGGAGTTCTAGCTTCCTAAACTACAAGAATAAATGTGTTTGTTAAAGCCTCCACTTCTGCTCCTTCTGTTATACAGCACTAAATATTTAAAACACCCAGTAACTAGGATACAATTGTATCCCATATTCTCAAAGTCTCTTTTGAACTTTCTCTTTGCAATGTTATAAGTAAATTTACACTTCCAATGATAACACCCCTTATCACAGGGAACTGAGTCTCAACTGCTGGATGAGGAGGAAATGTTTAATTTTAAAATGCCTCAGCCCCAGAAGCAAGTATTATGTGTACTCCCAGGGAAGCATAACTCACCGTGATTTCCTACGCCTTTAAGAAGAACAGGAATCATGAGAACATCAGTCTCCAAAATCCAGAGACCAGAAGAATAAATGGTTTCCAGCTACCACTACCTACTGTTCTAAAGAGAACACATTCGAAAGTCCAGGATAGAGTGGAATAAAAATGGATGCGGGTGGGCTGGGGTGGTGGGGAGACCTTCAAGATTATAAAAAAGACCATACTTACCGGTTGGATAGAGACTGGTGGAATCCCACCCCAGACTATGTTCCTTAGTTGCCCTTCAGTTCTAGAAAGGAACTATGAACCTATAGCTCAATTTCAACCACACAATAGATCCATAAGGGGAACAACACACATTCGGATAATTAATCATTTGAGATCAAGGGAAACATTTACTCAAGGACAAAAAAAGCTCATAAAGGCTAAGAAAGGAAGAAGGGAAGTAAAAAACACAAAGAGGAAATGAGTTAACTGATGCTACATTATGGGAATGCATCAATGACATGAAACAAAATGTGTTCACAATGTTGAGTAGAAAGAAAACTGATGTACCCAAGTCACAATAAAAAGTTTTGTTGATGTTCTAGCAAACCACAGTATATCAATTTTCTTCACTAACAATTCAAATTCATCAACTTTTCTAAGGTATAGCTTACACATGCAGATGAGGCAAATGAAAAGCACTATGGCCTAGGTCAGCGGCAACTTAGCCCTCAAGAGACATTTTTGTTCCAGGATTGAAAATCTAGTTTATCTTACAGAGATCACGACCATATTGTCTGAGCAAGAAACAGATTGATGGCACATTGCAGATTATAGTCACAGAAAAGTTAGGGTGGTTATCTCTAACTGGCAGGTCACCTTTAATAAAAGTATACTCAGAATTATGTTATTGTCACGATATTGCTGATGTGCAATCACACTAACAACTAATAACTCAATATAGACGATTTAAATGTCAAGAACTGCTTATTACTGAAACTCCAGTATACTGCTGGTGAGAATACAAAATAGTACAGTTGCTTTAGGAAACACTCAGAGGAGTGAGTTTCTCATGAAATTATACAATCACTTGCCATTGACCCAACAATCCCAATCCAAGGGCTTTTCCCAACAGAAATAAAAACTGTAATTTGCAAAAGAGATGTACTTAAATGTTTATGGCAGCTTTTTTCATAATCTCCAAACATTGGTATTATTTCATTGTGCCCTTAAAAGATACGTTTAAATCCTAACCTCTGTATCTGTGGATATGACCATTTTTGGGAAATCAGGCTATTCTTTTGTAAATTAGGTCATACTGGAGTAGCCTATTGCCATGAACTTGATTGCTACTCTTGGGGTGCCAATATAGGATTTCCATGGCTGCAAGCCTTTACAAGTGCATATAACCTCAACTTTCTTCCAAGGTGCAGCTGATGGGTTTGAACCACTGATCTTGAAGTTAGAACCACTGATCTTGAGGTTAGAAGTCCAATTGCGACCAGGGCTCCTTTACTGGAGAAGGATGGGTGCTAAAGTTAATCCCATCTGAGCATTGTTTTGTTTTGTTTTTTAAAGGAAGCAGACACAAGAGGAAACATACACAGGAAAGACAGACAGGAGCAGATGGCTCTACAAGTCCAGGAAGGCCACGAACTGCCAATTACTTTGCTAGTAGCTAAAATGAGAAAGAGATCAAAGGACTTTCCCCTAGAGACAAAAGCAAATAAAAACAAATCCACTGGCCTTATGCCAATTCCAATTTACAGAAACTCTAAAAATCAGAATAATGCTGCCCCATCGGGTTTCTAAGATTGTAAATCTTGATGCAAGCGGACTGCCACATCTTTCTCCCACAGAGCAGCTGGTGGAGCACACGCCCTGAATTGAGACTTTAGGCCTCTTCCAGAACTGTGATAAAATAAAACCCTGTTCATTAATGCTGCCCACATCTGCTAGTTTATATAACAGCACTAGAAAATTATGACGCTGGAAACAAGTGCTTCCACTGGTGAATGGATAAACATGCTGAGGTACATCCGTACACTGAACTACTACTACTCAGCAATGAAAAGAAATTATTGGCGCACACTACATACATCCTGAATGACTCTCAACTGCACTATGCTAAGTCAAAGCAGTCCAACTCAAAAAGTTACCAAAAGCAAAAAAAACTCGGGGGCCATCGAGGCAATGCTGACTCCCGGCAACCTCCTCTGGGTTTCCCAGACTGTATTTGTTTACAGGAAACAAAAGCCCAGTCTTTCTCTCAAGGATCTGCTGATGGTTTCGATCTGCCACCCATGTGAATTGCAGCCCAACACATAACCACTACACCATCAGGGCTTCCAGAAGATTTCATTGAGAAGACATTCTGGAAGAGACAAAATCATAGAACAGGAAACATCACACAAGAGGACAGAAGCTGAGGACTTGAGGGTGATGGCACTATTCGACATCTCGATGGTGAACGGGCGGGAACTGGACTACATGTGAACTTTGTAAACTGAAAACATTACTTACCGACTCTGTTAAATATTCTATAAGAAAACTGAAATGCTGGCAAGGAATGCTTCCTCGTTTTTTGTTTTTTTCTTCAGATTAGGCCATAAATGCATTTAATTAAAACTTCTGCCACTTAAAAATTTTTTCTAGAATATATGTCTCCATTTTCACGTCTGAGTAAATGAGCTGCAAGCATTTATTATAAGATTTAAATTGAAACAAGTTTATTTATTTAAAATTTGTTTGACAAATATGACAAGACAAACAAGATCAGTGAGCACTACACCTCAAAAGTTATTTAAGCAATGTTCTTCTATGTTAAGTACATCCTAATGCTTAAAAAAAATTAGTTATTCCATTCATTCAGTCAATAACTACCACTGGAGGCCAATTACGTACCTAAAAGAGAAAATACAAATGTCAAACAAGACAATCCTTGTCTCTGTCATTATATAGGTTAAACAAGCAATAAATAAATAAAGTATGATATGTACAATAAATCTCATTGTTTGGGGAATGCATAGCCAGTGTACATAATCAAACCATATGGATTCTGAATCTTATATTTGCTGTGCTGAAGAACTAAAGTGTAACTATCTATAAAGCTCACGCGTTCCCATTGTAATCTATACCTTAAAGAGCTTGGTGTCTTGTTGAACTCAAAATGACAGCTTAAATCCATGCACCACCAGTACTCAACAAGCAGCTGCCCCCATTAACCTCCAGTATTTGATGATGGAAAGACAGTAAGAAGGCTGAATGCATATACTATCCTGACACAAGCCATACAATAGTCACTCTCCTATCACAAATTCCTCTTGAAAATATTTCTGTCATTTTTAAAACAAGCAGGAAAATTCTCCAATACACAATACCATGATTATAAATTTCATTTCTTTTTTAAGATGGGGGTGGGAAGAGAGAAAAACATGAACGAATAGTAAGAAATAAAGCAAATCAAAGACTAGAAACTCATCTTCCAGAATAAAAATAAAGATTTTTTCAATTAAGTCATTAAAAAATGTAAGGAAGTTTAAGGAAACTAAACAGAAACCATAAAAGCACACTCCTTTTTAATTATTATGAGAGAGGAAGTTAAGATGTATAATAAAAGGCTGCCTGCAGGTACTTTAGCATGAAATGATCATATGCTGAGCCAAAATTATATGGCCCCAAAGGAATAAATAGCATTTGATGCATAGCCAGGTTTGCCAGTTACCTGAAATGTTTTCCATCTCAAGCATCCTAATTACATAATGCTCTGGGACTTCAATGGAGCCCACAAGACCAGGGTTAATAACATCATGTCAAAAAAAGAAAAAAGCTTTCAACAACTGCTTAAAAACAATGGATACAGATTAAAGTGCTTCTTGGTAGGTATACTATGTACAAAAAAATAGAAAAAGTGTATTAGCATCTTACTGACACTCTATCTCTAAGCACTAAGATGCTGAGTATCAAAAACAAGGAGTGAATGCAAATAAATGCAGGTTCATAGTCTCTTTTCTAAAATTCTTGTGGTCAAACATGTTTTAGGATTCACAATTTGGATTGATTTGATACAGTGTTACATTATATATTTTATAACAAGTTTCCGAGCCCTTGTCTGGCACCCTATGAAAGTAGTATTCATTGCTAAAGTATAAAATACATATTTCACAGAAATAAAAAACAAACATGACACAGACAGGGTGTAAGGAAAAGAAAACATTTTTCACTTCCCTTTTTTCTAAAGAAAACCCTTAATATAACTTTAACACAAATATGCTGTACTCTAATATACTGCCAAGTATGTGACTGAAAGTTGGGGGGGGGGGGAGTTTTAAAATAACAGATAGCAAGTAATTTCAAAATATTCAGATGTCTGCTACTTTTATAAAGTACACTATATCAAAAAGCATCATGTGACAAGTTTCCATTTAAAATGTTATGGTTAATATTTTAATAAATTCTATTTTAAAAATTAAAAATTAAAAATACTGCAGTTTTTATATAAAGGGCATGATGGCACAGTCCGACCTCCTCTGATTTGACATGGGGGAAGGCAAGTCAAACTTAACATAAACCCAAAGCTAAATTCTAGGGGGCAGAGTTCAGATATGCTTCCACCTTCCAATGTTCTTCACCAATTCTGACACCAATCACCCCTCCCAGAGCATTCCATGATGGGTTCAAATTGCAATGGCCATATAGAACTCACAGACAACCTTAGTAGGTAGAAGCTTTAGTAGGAAAATTCAGATTACAATTCAAGATCAGAAATGCTCAGGATACACTTCGTTTAATCAGGAGGGGCCTCTTCTCGGCCATGTCTGTAAATACACCTCTCTCTGGTCCTTGGGCTTTCAGCCCCTTGGCTTTTGCCCAACTTATAGACAAATGTTACACTTCAGCACTATCAATAAAATGCCCCAAAGGGCACACCATAAGCCTCAGCCTAAAAGAGCCAAACATAGGCAAGCCTAGTTCCTCCAATTAAGTGCCTGGAAACCCTCAACTCTGCAAGCAAGCTTCCTGCCTGCCTGACAGAGAATGTATTCACTCCGTGGGTCAGAACACCCCCCACTTCATCTCATGCTCTGGCTCTTGGATCTGCTGCTGCCACTCACTGGGACCACCGCTGTCTCCTGAATTGATACGGTCTGTGCCTAGGAATCTAGGGATCCAGAAGACGCACTCCACTTCTGGGTCTTCTTTCTTTTGGGCACTGAGATCCCCCGTTCCTGCTTTGAGATGGCTCATTTTAAAACTAAACTGACAATCCTCATTAAAATTCCATATACGTTGCTCTCCCTCCTCCACCACTGCCGCCTCCTTTCTTCTGCCGCTCCTGGAGCTGCCTGTGTGCTCCTTTGGGGCGGACCTGCTACCTCTTTTGCGAAGCGGCAGCGGAGGAGACTTCGACACCCGCCATGGCCGACGGGAAGCCCAAGGACGGAGTCAAGACTGAGAACGGCGATCATATGAATTTGAAGGTGGCGGGGCAGGATGGTTCTGGGGTGCAGTTTAAGATTAAGAGGCATACGCCACTTAGCAAACTGACGAAAGCCTATTGTGAACGACAGAGTTTGTCAGTGAGGCAGATCAGATTCCGATTTGACGGACAGCCAAGCAATGAAACAGACACATCTGCACAGTTGGACATGGAGGACGAAGATACAATTGATGTGTTCCAGCAGCAGACAGGAGGCGTCTTCTAAGAGGGAGCCTGCTCCTTTCCTCCAGAACTCTCTTCCT
>NW_022111373.1:18597206-18602705 GCF_000313985.2 Echinops telfairi
TCTGTACGTAGCTGTTACATGTAGGGCAATCTGTAAGCAGGGGTAAATTGCTCTCCAAGAAATGAAGCCTCGATAGTTTTCCCTTCAAGTCAAGCGTCTTGTTGTTTAAATTAACTTCTTGTTTAAAATTTTTTTTAAAAATTTCACATACTTTATTTGCACGATTCCCACCATTTAAGGAGACTTTGTGGTACAGTGGTTATGCACTGAACTACTAACTTCAAGATCAGCAGTTTGAAACTATCAACTGCTCCAAGGGGGAAAGACAAGGCTTTCTACTCCTGTCAAGAGTTACAAACTGAGAATCCCCCAGGGGCACAATGCTTTTATTTAATTTATATATATATGGGCACAATGCTTTTATTTAATTTATATATATATATGCATTGACTCCATAGCAGTGAGTTTGAACTCTTAATTTTACACTGTATTTGCATGGTCCCACCCAGCCATTTAAGGAGCCCTGATGTTATAGTAGGATATGTGTTGGGTTGCTAACTCTAAAGTCTATAGTTCAAATCCACCACCTGTTTCACAGAAGAAAGATGAGGATTTCTGATCTCATAAAGATTTATAGTCTTAGAAAACCAAAGGGGCAATTTTACTCTGTACTGGCAGGCTGCTATGAGTGAAAATGACTAGATAGTAGTGGGTGGTTTTACAGTCATTTGGTAAGCGATACAAAGAGTATCGCTAGAAGATTCATAGGAAGGAACAGTTTATCAAGGTAATAAACAAGGAAAGCAGTATATGTTAAAATTAAAGTTGGTAGAAACACTCAGTCCAGGAACTTACTTTTTTCCCTTCCAAAGAAAATAGATATTCTCCCAATTAAAAATAATGCATTGTCATTTTAGTGGATTCAAATGGTATAAAGGATTATAAAATTGTACATGTATAAATCACCCAAATATTATCACATTAAAAATAACTGTCATTAGCAATTCATGTTGTTGTGTTTAGGTGCCATAGAATCAGTTTCAACTCCTAGCTACACCCTATATACAAGAGTGGGACACTGCCTGGTCCTGCACCAGCCTCACAATTGTTCTTATGTTTGAGTCCATGGCTCCAACCTTTGTATCAATGCATCTTGTCAAGGGCCTTCCTCTTTAATCCTGGCCCCTCTACTTTACCAAGCATGGTGTCCTTCTTCAGGGACTGGTCTGTCTCACATATCCAAAGTACATAAGACAAAGTCTCACTATTCTTACCTCTAAGGAACATTCTGGCTCACTTCTTCTAAATATATGTTGCATCCTTGATTTCAACACTTGAAGGAGGGCTGGTACAGCAGATTTACCCAATGCCATGTGTCTCTTGATGGCTGTTAGTCTGGATTGCTGCTTCCATGAGCACTGATTGTGGGTCTACGCAAGATGAACTCCTAGACAACTTCAATCTTTTCTCCATTTATCATGCCTTTACCTGTTGGTCAAATTGTGAGGACTTTGGCTTCCTTTATTTACATTGAGTGTAAACCATACTGAAAACTGAAATCCATCAGCAAGTGCTTCAAGTCCTCCTTGTTTTCAACAAACAAGATTGTGTCATCAGTATATCGCAGGTTGCTAATATGACCTCCTCCAATCCTGATGTCACATTCTTCCTCATATAAACCAGCTTCTCTGATGATTTGCTCAGCATAAAGATTGAATATAATGAGAGGCTACAATCCTGACACACACCTTTCCTGGTTTAAGTCATGCAGCATTCCCTTGGCTCATGACAATCCTATAGGACTGAGAACATCTGCTCACGTGGGTTTCTGAGACTGCGGCTGTTTACAAGAATAGAAAACTTCATCTTTCTCCCAAGGAGTGGCTGATGGGTTCAAACTGCTGATCTTGCAGTTAGCAGCCCAATGTGTATGTAACCCCCTGCGTCACCAGGGCTCCTTTTTTATTAGCAATTCACAGCAACCCTATGTAGGATTTGCTATGAGTCAGAATCAACTCAATGAAAGTGGTGTACGTCATTTACAAGACTTGTCTTTCTCCCTTGCAGAAACAGAGGCAAGAACTAGAAAGTAAAAACTATGTAGAGAGGTATAAATATAGACATGCATATGTGTTAATATATTAATATATAAAGACAGGGGTATTGGTCTATGTGCATATATTTATATGTTAATGCATTAAGGTAGCAGACACTTCGGGCCTCCACTCAAGTCTTCCTCAACACAAGATACTTTGTTCAATAATGTGACACTGTGTGACACTCACCTTCCCGACATGATCGCTGAAGACAAAACAGGTGCATAAGCAAATGTGGTGAAGAAAATGGATGGTGCCTGGCTATTAGAAGATACAGCATCTGGGGTCTTAAAAGGCTTGAAGTCAAGTAAGCGGCCATCTAGCAGGGAAACAACTAAGCCAACATGTAAGAAGCACCCCAGCCTGTGCGATCATGAGGTGTCAATGGGAATAGGTCTCAGAAGTTCAAAAACAATCACATGGATGTGAAGGAGAGGGGTCAGAGTGGAAACCCAAAGCCCATCTGTTGATAATCAGACATTCCCTCACAGAAGGGCCACTAAACACACAACATTCCTCTAGTTCTTTAATATTTCCTCCTCCAACTATTATGGCCTCATTTCTCACAAATTCTGCTAGACTGGCGTTTGTACATTGGTACACATAAGAGCTTTTGATAGATAGAATCCAGTTTAGATAAACCACTCAGAAACAGTAATGGGAGAAACAACTCCATGAGGGTATGGCGGGTGAGAGGGATGTTAAGGGGGAGGAAAGAATTGATAGAGTGATGGCTGTATAACCCCCCTCTAGGGGGACGAATAACAGGATTGTAGGTGAAGGGATACATCAGACGGTGTAAAATATGGAGAAAAAAAAATATATATATATATATCTTAAGGGTCATGAGGGTGGTAAGGTGGGGAAGGGAGAGAATAAAGAAGAGCTGATATCAAAGGGCTCAAGAAGAAAGATAATGTTTTGAAAATGATGATGGCCAGCATCTGCACAAGTTCACTTAATATAACTGATTTATGAATTTTATATCTGTAAGAGCACCCAATAAAATGATTTTTTAAGGAAAAAAAATTCTTCCAAAGAATGAATGGGTTTATTTCTGTATATTTAAAGGCACAGATGTCTACACACATGATAAGGCTTCCAAAAGCTCATGGGAAAATGGACTTAAGAGATAATGATTTTTCCATGAATTTGTGAAGCCTGTTTGTACACAGATACATAGACATGTACATGGGTGGTGATATAAAATCTCTTAATAGGGTTCTTCTATCTCTGTAACTCCCACCAAATGACTGGGTGGGCCTAGGCAAATAAGGCACGTGAACAGTAATACAGGAAACTGGTCAGTTTTAGTTGCCATTCCCCTGCCTATAAAAGAGCTATCTTAGAAGTAGGAATATAGAGAATTCCCAGGACCATTAAGGAAGAAGAAAGAGCCATCATTAGAGCATGCGCGAAACACACCTGGAATCAGGGAGCCCACGACCAGAAGTCCCATACGCTGCTACACTGGAGGCCACGGGTCAGAGCAGAAGAACGATACCACTGAAACAGTGAGCCAGTACGATGGAGCCTCGGTGGGCTTCCTGACCCATGCTGGCAAAAGCTAAAAGACCACTTAGTTGAAAAGGCTGAGGACCAGAGAGAGAAGCTTGAGTGCTGGTTAAGGAGAGGCGCTGCTGTGGACCCATGACTAGATCCTTCATGCTTTTGATGCTGACTCGTGGTAACCTGTTAACATCCTTAAGAAAGTCCCTTAAGTAGGAGTATTGCCTGTGAGTTCTGCAATCAATTAAACCAGCAGAGAAGCAGGCTGTTGAGGGAGGAACGGGTGGTGTCAAAATAGGTAAAGAAGAATAGAGGAGGGACTGACCTCTGCCTTGTAGCAACTGACTTTGGGCTGCTGTGGAGACAGTCTGCTTCTCCCTATCCCAGCAGGAAGAGGTTAGATGCGGCCTCCATGCCACTTTCACAATGCGTATCAGCCAAAAGAGCAAGCTCAGTGCCATCAAGTCAATTCTGGCTTATAGAAACCCTGTAGGATAGCCTAGAACTGCCCCAATGGGTTTCCAAAGCTATATTCGTAACAGAAATAGAAAACATCTTTCTCTAACAGAGCGGCTGACAGATTCAAACTGACAACCATTCACTTCTCAGCTGAGTGCTTCATCACTACACCATTAAAGAAAATGCAAAGGCAGTGTACAAACCATTTATATTTTTATACCCAAGAATATGTTTATCTTCATAAATTCTGGACTTTCAACATATGTAAAAGACAAGAATATATGTATGCACATAGATTAACTTAATATATAGTTATTTCTTTTACATATATTAAAGATATAGAAATGATTATAAGGATTTCCTGGAAATAAAAGTAAACAAAATTTCAAGCATTCATTCTGCTTCTGCATAGTCATTTTAAACAGTTCAGGTTGGGGGTGATTTGTAATGTGAAGTCTTTGTACAAACGTGTGTGTGTGTGTGTGTGTGTGTGTGTGTGTGTGTGTGTTTCTCTGTGTCATGGTTGACCGCTTGAAGGGAGCCGAAAGGATTACTCTGTTCGCTTGTTTTACTTAAAAAATATAATTTAAAACTCCAGCTAAATTCTTCCAAAACCTGAGAAAACAGACACTTTACTAAAGTGGCTAGCTGTTATGGATTCCCACACTTTGGTCGGAACACCACCATATTAGTAACTACAGAGTTCTACTAACCAGTGAGCGATTTAGCTTCTCACTTAATCTTCCAACGATTTCTCTCAATTCTACAGTTTTTTGATTCTCCTCTGCTTCCCTATCCCCACAGTTATCTTTCAAAATGTATAGTTTCCTGTCTTCCCATTTCACTGGGATTCAACAATTCAAAATAAGCCCTTCTACCAGCTAACAACCTCTCCTTGCTCAATGCATTTATTTTCCAGCGTAGTAGGTTACACATTGGGCTGTAACCACAAGGTCAGTAGTTCGAAACCACCAACCACTCCTTGGAAGAGAGATGAGGCTTTCTACTCTTTTGAAGAGTTCACAGTGTGGGGAACTGAGTTGACAGCAGTGAGCTGGAGCGGAGATGAAGAGCACGATCGGTGCTAGGGGATGAGCACTGGACTGCTAACCTCAGGTGAAGCTGTCTCCTCCCATAAAGATGCTCAGCTGTCCGGGGTCGCTATGAGTCAAAATCAACTCTGAATCACTGGATGTGGGTTTTGTTTAAGTGTTTAAGGTAGGTATGAGCAATAAAATATGAGTAAGTAAAAAAGTATTGCTATGAAGTTATAGAAAACTATTAAAAATATCAAAATGCACCAATAGCAATGATCGAAGCATTAAACCCACCACCACCACCCCCAGTCCTGCCTCCTCACCCCCACAGGGAACGAACAACAGAAACATGGGTGAAGGGAGGCAGTAGTCAGTATAAGATATGAAAATAATAATAATTTATCATTTATCAAGGAGTCACAATGGTGGGAGGCAGTGGAGGGAGTGGAAAAAGAGGA
>NW_022111373.1:18603029-18608839 GCF_000313985.2 Echinops telfairi
CTGGACTGCTAACCACAAAGTCAGTGATTCAAACCCATCAGCCACTCCCTCAAACGAAAGATGAGGCTGCCTGCTCCCATAAGTTTTTATAGCCTTGAAAACCCTACATAAGGTTTCATCGCAATGGCAGTTGGTTTTGTTTTTCTTTGGGTTAGCCCTTCCCCCAGAAGCTTGGGTGTTGATGTGGATAAGACACTGAGCTACTAAGTACAAGGCTCCGAAAAACTATGGAAGGTCAGTATGAGTCAGAATCTACTGGATAGCAGTGGGTTGGGTTGGGTTTGGACCCCTTCCCCAAAGAATTGTGAGTGCTTTAGTTTATACCTCATCAAACTGGCAGTTCTGGAATTCTCAAAGAATTCTAATCACGTTTCTTATAAGTATTAAGTTTTGACAGACAAAAATAAATCTGAAGGGGCAAGACCATGGCTATAAGGTGGATGGGGTAAGCTTTCCTGAGGAAATTCCCAATGGACAGCCCATGCTACCTTCAAGAATGAGCAGATACAGTCATGATGGAATAAAAGAAAACATTTCTCAGCAACTTCCCTGGACCTTTTTTCACCAATGCACTTTTCAATTTCCTTAAAACTTCGTCCTAAGAAGCTTTCCTGACCATCCTGTGTCCTTTGAGAAAATCTATGACTATTTTGGAAAATCATAAAGTACCTGCCTGTGTTCACCTCTCTCTGCCTTCAATTTAATTGACCTAGCAGAACTTCCCAAGAACCATTGTTTCATTTAGACTTCTTTTGGAAATTGCCCTAATGAGAGTAAGGCAAGTGTATTACTGGGAGAGCTTGCATATAGCAAGCCACCCACTGATCACGGGCATGTTTAAACACATTTTGTTTGGAATAAACCAGTGTATGTGTTCATTGGAATCACAGTAGCAGTTCTTTTTGACTCACCCTCAAAGCTGTGTACCATTTGCGTGTGTGTGTGTGTATGTGTGTGTAACAACTCAGACAAAATTGTAAAGAAGCTTACAGATACAAATTCTGCATTCAAAGTAAGTTAGTTTTACACTATATTCCTCTGGTTCCTTGAGGCTTCCTCACCTCCCACTACCATGACCCCAGTGCTGCTTCTCAATTCAGACTAGACCGGAACATGTACTCAGGTATAGATAAGAGATGGGCGCTCACAACACATAGAATCCAGAATAGTGATACCAGAAGGGTAGGGGGACGTGGGGGAGAGAAAGGGAGAACCGAACGCAATGATCGACACATAATCATACACCCCTCTACAGGAGAAAGAACAACAAAAAACATGGGGGAAGGGAGACAGCGGTCGGTATGAGAGATGAAAATAATAACAATGTACAATCTATCAGGGAGTTATGAGGGGGAGGGAGGAGGGAAGGGAAGGAAAAAAAGAGCTGATACCAGGGCCCAATAGAAAGTAAATGTCTAGAAAGAATGAAGGCGACATATGTACAAACATGCCTGACTCAATTGATGTATGGATTGAGATGAGTTGTACGAGCCCCCAATAAAATGATTTAATAAATAAGCAAAATTAGTTTTGTGCATCTCATAGAAATAATATACAAACTTACAACACAGTTAACTTATTTTATTGACCCAAACTAGTCAATAAGAAAACTAACAATGGTTTCAGCTCTGAAAGTAACCTTATCTGAGCACATTTAAGACAGCAACACGGGAGGAGCTTTCTAATCTTTTATTCCCTATGTCTATAGAACACTTTAAAAGTTCAAAGTGCATCCATATGCATTATTTATTTTAATTCTCAAAGCAAGTACATATAATGGTCACTATTGATTGCCTCTCTAATATCCATTTTCCCCATATTCTTCCTTCCCACAATTGTCAAAAATATTCTCCCTCTACCATGTAACTCAGGAACAATGTGGTTCCATCTCCAGTATCAGGGATATATCCTGATTAGAAGACACCAACCATGAGAACCCCACCTCCCTCACCATGACCATTTAGAAAGTGCACGTGATCTAATGCCAATCAATAAAACATAAAGGGAAAACATGCTGGCAGGCTTGTGCAAAAGATTTCTTTGCTTTCCTAAAGACACTCACAAGAAAAAGCCCCACTCCTTCCTCTGGGCATTACATCTCCAGGTACGATTTTACTAACAGGTTGAGACTGAATCTCACATACAAAGGACAAAGCCAAGAAAAACTGCAGAGAGGCAGACCACCTGTCTGGTTCAATGTTTCATTCCGCATCTATTGCATTTCAGGTATGGTAATGTGGTCCCAAGAAACCCAGCTCACACCGCGGTTAAAACCCCCAGCTGTTAACCAAAAGGTTTGAGAGCCCAATAGCCCCTCTAGAGAAGAGAAACACTGAAGCTGGCATTTATAAAGATTTAAAGCCTAGGAAACCTTAAGAGGAAGCTCTACTTTGTCCTCTAAGGCCCCAATGAAGAGGAATCAACGTCAGGGCGGTGGGTTCATTTTTGGTTTTTCCATTTGTTTGTTTCTGGTTTAATGAGATGACACCAAGAAACATTAGTACTTACTGAATAGGTCATTTTCCTTCCTTCCACCAACCTCATCCTCCATCTCCTAAAACTCCTTTCCACTTCGGCTAAAAAATAAACAAAGCAATCCAACTGATGTAGACTAGAACTCGTCCTGAAGGGCTCCACGAACAGTGCAGCTTTACCAAAAGAGACAGCTTCATCATTTCTCCCACCAAGCAACTGGTGGGTTTAAACCATCAATCTTGCCATTAGCAGCCCAGAGCTTAATTCACTGCACCACAAAGGCACCTTCCACTGAGTTCTAAGCAAGGCAAAATTGAAGGGTAGGTAGTGCAAGTTGTTAGACCAGCATGCTTTGCACCAAACTCAGGTGCTCATAATACAAATCAAGGTGGCAGCATTTCCTCTTTCAAGGGGCAATGTCCTCTACCAGTTCATCCCAGAAGTCCCGACTTGTGTTGAGGAATGTTGAAATTATGAATCAACTCCTCTCCTACCCTGAAATTGTATCAAGGTTGAAAAATAACGTGAATCAGATCAGGGACTTTTTTAGAAAAAAACATATTGACCATAGAGTGATCAATTGATTAGATAATTCCTCCAAAGTACAAATGACTATTGGGTTCAGGAATGAGATTTTATTTATTTTTACAGAGGACACTATTACACTTAAATGTCAACATAAAACCCCGAAAGAGCAGCCCACCATGTGACTCACTCCCATTACTAGGGTCCTAAATACATTTCTGGGTCAGAGTCTCTGCCCTCAAGTCAATTTTGACTCAGAGTGATCCTACAGAACAGGGTAGAACTGTCCCCTGTGAGTATCCAAGACTGTAACTCTCTTTGAGACTAGAAAGCCCTGTCTTCCTCTAAAGGAGCTTGCTGATGTTTTCAACGTACTTGCAGTTAACAGACCAATGCATAACCACTATGCCACCAGGGCTCCTGATACCCTCAATAATATGTTCTTATTAACCAACCAATAGGCCCAGGAGGTCAAGATTTGAAAACTACCACTCGTTCCTCAGGAAGAAGTAGAAGCTGTCTATGAGGATTAGGAGCCCAAATGTGCAGTTCCTACTCTGTTCTATAGGGTTGTTGCCAGAAGTGAGATTTTAGTTTAATAGCTGCTCAGTTAGTTAAGAAAAAAAACCAAAATAACAATAATTTATAAATTATCAAGGTTTCATGAGGAAGTGGGGAGCGGGGAGGGAGGGGAAAAAGGAGGAGCTGATACCAAGCGCTCAAGCAAAAAGCAAATGTTTTGAGAATGATGATGACAAAAATGTACAAATGTTTGTATAGGCATACTGTGGATGTATGTAAGGATTGTAATAAGAGTTGTATGAGCCCCCGATAAAATGATTCAAAAAAAGAAAAAGAAACGTATTCCCCTTAAATATTTCAATGCAACTTGAATATTAATGAGAAAACAAGGCTTCTTCTTCAAGATGGGTCATTAATTGGAGTTCAATTTTATCTGACTTGAAAAAAATTAAACACACAGTACATCACCTGCGATTTCCAGTTTCTCTTTCTTATACATGGAAAGATATCTCACCGACACTTGAAAAACAAGCTTACTGTAAAATCCTTTCTGATTTCTAGGTTATGCTTTATGGATTGTTTTCAGTTCTTTCACCCAAACCTATTTCAACTGCAATTGATTTTAGCTACTTATTTTCAAAGCAGCCAACTAAATTCCCATATAAACAGCTTTCTGTCTTATATTTCACAGACAGCATTTCGTTAAACTATGTAATTACAACATCATACATCACTACCATAAGTGGTTGCTTACAAACAAATATTCTTGGGAAGTACCCAATAATTAAAATGAATAAAAATTCAATGTAGCATGGACATTAGGCAGTAAATTCTAAGAGGGAATCAGGAGCATCATGTAATCTGGTGAGTGGGTTTAGCAAAGATCATTTAAGAGAGATTCTTCTATAAAAGGCTGTTCCTAATAGCCTTTGCTTATTCTACCCACCAACCAACCTCTAAACAACTCATATATCTCAGCAACTTCCGAACAGGGCTTGGGAGAGTGGGGCGACAGGACATTTGCACAGTGCCTAATTGTGCCAGACGTCCTATCTTAGCACTTTATCTGGACAGCTCAATGGGGAGCCTAATGGCAGAGATTAGTCTCTCTCATGTTTTTCGCAAATATAGCAATCAGCTAAAGAAAGTATTTGGAAGCAACACAAAAGCAGCTAATAAAATGTACATTTAAATATAGCTTAAAATCTGACATTATTCAATTAAAAGAAAAAAAGGTTAGAGATTTATGTTTGATAAAAGGAATGTCTATCATGAGATTTTACTCAATGACAAAAATTATTAAAAAGTGGGCATCCTTTCGCTATACATTTTCATTCATTACATTTTAACACCGTTATCATTAATACAGAAAATGCCCCAAGAGTGTGTTTTATCACCCAAATAAACACTTGACGGTCATTCTTAAGAATTAATCCCTCCAACTAAGATGATGGAAGGTTCGAGGACAGAACATAGTCGATCACTTTCTGTGGCCTAACCACAAATCAGTGTCTCAGAAGATCCCAAGTGAAGTCCTGCTGGTGCTGTTGTGTCAGCTTTGGACTGCTACCCAACTACAAGGTGGATGGTTCAAACCCACCAGCCCGTCTGGAAGAAAGATGAGACTATCTGCTCTCGCAGAGCTTTGCAAAGCCTCAGAAACTCTAAATAGGATCACTATGCAGTGAAATCAACAGGATGGCAGTGGATCAAAGTGGTGGGGCCCATAACCAAACCCACAGCCATCTTGTCACTCTGACCCACGGCAATTCCATATAGGGTTTCTGCGGTTGAGGTTGTAAATCTTTACAGGAGCAAACAGCCTCATCTTTCTCTGGCAGAGCAGCTATGGGTTTGAACCTCCTACCTTGTGTGAAGAGTCCAAAGCTTACCTGCTAGTATGGCCAGAGTTCGTTTGGTAGATACCATCTAGCGGGGAATTCCAAACTTTCATCATTTCTGAATCTCAGCTTAAGAAAGAAACAAACAAAGCCTGGCTCACAGCACCCTCCATTGTGTCTTCAAAAGTTTTCTCTCCCAGCTCGCGCTCTCATTCCATAGTCTTTCTGAGTAGTCCTGAGGGGCACTCCAAAGTCCCTTCCCATTAGCGGAGAAGACCCACTTGATGTCCACACATTATGATCCAAAGTCTGCTCTCTGCAGGAGACAGCACAGAGGTGATTTCCTGCGATAAACTAACCTACCGAGAACCATACTACCTCCTTCTGCAGAATTCCTACCACTGGAATTGTCTAAAACGATCACTTCCAAAGACATTGTATCTTAAA
>NW_022111373.1:18608949-18612961 GCF_000313985.2 Echinops telfairi
TTTTTTTTTTTTTATTAAAAGGCTTGTGGCAACCCAACATTGAGCAAGCTATCGGTACCATTTTCCAACAGCACGTGTTCATTTCCTGTCTCGGTGTCACTTTGGTAATTCTCGCAATATTTCAAACATTTTCTTAAAGCTGTTACACACGTAAGGAGCCCTGGTGGCAGAGTGGTTATGACATGGGCTGTGATCGGAAACATCCGCAGTTCAAAACCACCAGTCGCTCGGGAGAAAGGCGGGGCTTTCTACTCTCGTAAACAGTTACAGTCTCGGAAACTCACAGGAGCAGTTCTACCCTGTTCTATAGGGTCACTGAGCACTGGCATCAACTCAACGGCAGTGAGATTACATCCTTAAAACTAAACATAATTGCATCGAGTCAATTCCGACTCACTGGTAAACCAGAAAAATCCATGTGATTTGCTTTATTACAGCATTGCACTCACCTTACTGTGGTGGTCTGAAAAGGACACCTCAGTATCCCTGTGGAATGTCTATAAGAGCCAAAGGCTTTATAAAAAACAACTGAAAAAGGTTAGATTGGGGGAGTGGAACAGATCATTGATGGCTCCAGTCTTTCAAGTAAGGAAACCTTGATCTGAATATGTAATCTTGCTACTTCCAAGATTTATCATAAACAAGTTATTTAGCCTATCGGAATGTCTGTCGCCTACTCATAAAATGGGTTTACACCTCCTAACAAACTTAGCTTAACAGTTAAACATAAAACTACTATTATCCTGAGAAAAACAACCCGCCTATTGTTATTTCGATGTTCAATGTAACAAAACTCAATTTTAATACCAGTGCTACATAAACCTCTCAAAACATAAAACAAACTCCCTGCCACTGAGTCCACTCTGACTCACAGTGACCCTGTAGGACATAATAGAACTGTCCCTGTGAGTTTCTGAGACGAACTCTTTATGGGAGTAGAAAAGCCCTGTCTTTCTCCTAGCTGGTGTTTCTGAACTGCTGACTTTGTGGTTAATAGCCCAGCCCGTAAACACTACATCACCAGGGCTCCTTGTACAAATCTTGGGGGAGAATGATTCATTTAAATCTAAAAAAAAACTCAAATCACTTTCCCTGTAACATAATTCTATACGGTTTTAAAGCTGGGTGTGTAAGGGTAATAATGTGACAATGTGATAAATGATTAAGGTTGGGGCTCAATTAGCTGATACTTAAGATGATAAAAAACACTTACCGAGCTTGCTATGAGTCTGCAACCCAATCGGTGGCAAGGAGGGAATGAGTGGAAAAGCACGTGTTTACTTGGAAATTTGAAAATTTCTCACTTTCTCACCCAACTGCTGCTGTCTGTTTTCTTCATGTGTAGATTCCTTATATTTCACATGATCCATAGTAAATGCCACTTAAAATGTGTTAACAGTAATATAACTATCCAGGGACCTGTACTTGGTTTTGTCGGTTAATGTTGTAGCAGTCCCTCCTGGGGAGTCTTTTGGGAAATGTTTTGAAACTAAACCTTGAATCATTTGTCCCATTCTGGGGGAAAAGGAAAAAAACAAGCTACACTGGTTCTTCTATTTCCAGCATGAAGATGATTATAGGAGGTATCAGACGAAGGGGCACAGTGGAGTCACTGGAGAGCTTCCCACTTCTTCCTGAGTCACAGTTTTCCAGCTTGGACTTATTTCATGTAAGACCAATTATCAGATTATCGGACACACCCATATTCAGATGCAAGGAAAGAAACACTACAAAGACTACAAATTGTCTTAAATTAATATATATTTTTGCTTTCCTCCATTATGATGAATGATAGCAAGCTGACTATTCTAATGTGCTCCTTTAACTTTGCTATCCACCTCCTCTCTATTGGTATAAGGCTATAAACTTGGATCTTCACGCCTTCAGCTGACTCATTTTTAAATACAAGGCATTTCCATGGCCAGATCTCCACCTACTTACACAGCTTCCTTGCCCACAGTCATCCTGGCAGAGCAGCCTATGTCCAGCTCAACAGGCTCTGAAACACCTAACCAACATCACAGAACACTTCAACTCCTTACTCCCATTTTACACATTACATTATTTTTCAATCCAGCTGAAGTGACCCAGCTCCAAACTTAATTCATAAGCTTCCAGTCAAAAATTAATCTCACACGCAGACACGCGCATGCACGTTTCCATGAACCTCTAATAAAGCCCACAGGAGTCTTGTGTTGCAATTATTTCTGAACATGTCAGCTTCTCCCTTGAGAAGAGCTACTAGGTCTCATTCATCTTAATATTCTACTTCCTCTAACATCAACACAGTAAGGGCCCCTTGTACACAGTAAATGTTTACAGTGGAATTACGCTATTTCTTATTTCTAATCCCCATTTTATTTTGGAGAAAGTTATAAATAAATTCCCTGTTCTTAAGAGGTTGTTATATATTGCTAATGCTTGCAAATCGAATGATAATAATGTAACAATTATACATATTGTGCATTAATTTTAAGCTGATATCCAGTGTCAATAAGTACATTTAGCAATCAGTAAAAGATCATCTTAATTACTAAGATTAACCCCCCAAAAGTCTCACACATCTCAACATTAAAGTTAACCTTTCTGTTCCCCATGCTTAAGAACTATTACTACCTGATGCATACCAGAAAACTAAACTCATTGGAAGCAAGGTGTCTACACATTCTACAAGGAAGATTCTGTGCCAAAACCACGTGATGTGTTTGACAGCACTTTCTTCCAATGCCCATAAATGAAAGTTTTATCTTTTGTGCAGCTACAAAGGTTAAAGTATACGCTAGGATGATCATTTATTTTAGCTCAGGTTTCAGTTGAAGCAAAGTTTAGGGACAATTACAAGATACATTAAGTACATTTTCATTACCATGGGTGGGGGGAGGTGGGACACACACAACTCCAACTTAATAAGAACATCACAAACCAGATCTGATTTTTGTTGGAACATGTTTCCCTCTTAAAGTGTCCTGACATCTTTCTAATTCTAAATAACTCTGACTATAATTGTTGTGATAGTTTCCTTCCACAATCTACTTATTTATAAGGGAAGCCCAGTATTCTTCACAGAAACAGATGTGGGCTGACAAATTAAGCCAGTTTGAATTTTTAAAATCACTGCAACTTAGATAGAATTAACTTCCAACATCTCTTGCGACCTGTGGACAAATGTCATTCATGTCACAAGGAGAAACTGCAAACGTGAAGTAAATATTGACTTAATCTCTTCACTTACTAAAAATAAATTGGCCTTTAATTTGTCGATTTAAAGTAGATGTTCTCTAACAGAAGGCTGGAAGGGGCTCACTGCCTGTCCAACCTGGGTACTCAATATAAGAGAGTTAAAACTGATTCACAATGTATAGCAACCGTAGCTATCTCCCACACAGACTCTCTCTGTCCCACCCATGAACTTTTCCTTCTTCCGTGAAGCATGGGGTGGGAGTACTGGAATGACTATGACACGGGCCTAACTCCCCCGTGAGCACACACCTCTCTCCACCAAGAGCCCGCGGAATAGAAACGTGGGGGGCTGTGCACCAGGAACCGACGCTACTTGTCCCAGCATGGGGGATAAACAAACCAGAAGCGTTACAGTAACCACCAGAGTAATTGTGTTAACCGTGACTAATGCCTCGTTGAGTTTTGAGCCAAAGCTCTAGCCAATAGGCAAGTCCCTGTACTCCGCGAAACAAACACCTCAAAGGGAAGTTTACCCCCGAACTGCAAGCTGGCCCCATGTCACCTCCTCCTAACACACCCATGCCAGGCTCCCTGCTCCAAGCTCCCACCCAGAAGGCAGTTGTCTGCCCACAATCCGGGAGCGCGCGGGGCGCTGCACTCGGACTAAGCCCTCCCCAAAGAAGCCCCCGCCTGCTGCCTGCTCGCCCACCTCCCCGCTCCGTCCGCACTCGCGCCGCACCACTCCGGCAACTTTTGCACCCAGCGCGGCCCGCCGCCGCCGCGGGCCCCCTTCCTGCCGGTTGGGGCTCAATTAGCTGATACTTAAGATGAT
>NW_022111373.1:18613337-18626103 GCF_000313985.2 Echinops telfairi
GGAAGGAGCGAGGGAGGTAGCGCGGCTCGGCTCGGACTCGCCCCGTGCACCAGCGCCCGCGTCTCCTACCGCCGCCACTGGCCGCAGAGTAGCCGCGCGGGCCGCTGCTGCCGCCTCGGATGCCGCCGGCAATGAATGCACAGCGGCGCCTCAGTTATCCGGAGGTCAAACATCCTTCTGCCTCGGGCATCCGGAGAGTCGCCGGACCCGGAAGTGAACACATGGAATTAAAAAAAAAAAAAAGGAAAGCGTCTCTCCAGTGGCGGTGGCCCCCAGGCTGCCTGCATCAGCGAAAAGAGCCGAGCCGAGCCGAAGGTTGCGCCGACCTGTTCGGATTGGTCGGCTCGCACACCGGAAGACAGGCAGCTCGCTCATTGGCTGACAAGGCCCATAAAAGCCTATCCACCCACCCTTCCCCGCCTCTGCACAAGTAGTTCGCCAGCCTGCTCGAGGAGTAATAGCTGGTACGGGGACGTTTCTGTGGCTGAGGCCATGGGAGGAGCGATTTAGCAAGATCTAAGGAGAATGCTGGGAAAAAAGAATGCTCTCCTGGGTTAACAGCGCAGCTTGACAGAGCAAAGAACTATTCTGCCAAGTAAGGGGGTGCCAGGGCTTTCCAGGGTCTGCCAAGCACAGCGCCCAGGTGCCAAGATTTCATTCGTAGGGCCTGGCAGGAGGAAGTGTGATATCTCCGGATTGACAGTTTCCCCCACTTTTTTGTGACATCAGTGCCAGTTCAGGTACTCTGCTTGGAAATACGAATTGTAGCACACGTTAGCATATCCATTTGCTGTCGGAGAATGTGAGTTCAGCTTATGGATTACATAATGTGGTAGGCTCTCGGGTTTTCGAATAAGTTTCAAGTTCCTGAACACCTGAAGTTCCAAGGTGTTCAACATCACTCAGGTTAATGGAACATTCATTCACGTTAACAAACTGGACCCGATTTTTTACGCCATTTTCTATTTCACACCACCCACTCAGAAAACGACAGTTTATAGTACTCTCCTGGTAGTTGGTTTGCATGAGGAAAGATAATTTTAAAAGATCTTCTCAATAAAAGCATCCTCTATGGACTGAGACTAAGAGGCACATCTCTCCTGCAAAGTGGTCCCTGGGTTCCAACTGCCCAGCTTTAACCTCTAGGGCGCTCCTGCCATGACTAAGGTCATGTCAAAAGTCAAACATGAAGGAATCTGCACACAGAGGCCTGATGCTTTGTTTAGATGTTCGTTTAATAAGCATATTTTTATATTCTTCATCCCCTCAGTGTGTCAGGAAGCTCAAGCTTTGAACTTCATGCACACAAAGGAGAAAAACTGAAAAGGCTCCGTGAAACAAATGCACTTGAACGAATCACTCAGTTCATTCTTGCTCCCTTAATAGCTTGTAAACTCAGAGCAAAGAAGATAACTTTAAAAAAAAAACAAAAAACTTTTAACCTCTCCCTTGACCATCTTCCCCAAACTGTAAATTAAGAAGCAACTGGTGTCAGCAATATTACAAAGGGCAATAATAAGAGCACTGGTCCTATGCTTATGATGCTGTACCAGACTCAAAAGCAGCTATGATTTATGCATGGTCAAACTGGAGACTAATTTGCTTAGTCAAATGGTGTATTCCAACATTTCTGATCTATTCCAGATATCAATGCTAGTCAAATAACAAAGTTAACCCAATCTCACGAGATACAAGTGTCTGCAAGAATCTCAAGTAGCATAAACATTCAAATGTTGTCATCAGCTCTCAACAAATCATTCTATACTCTGCTTCAAAACTGTTTGGATAAAGAACAACTTCTAGCTACCTCTGAAAATGATGATAAATACTTAAGAAACAAGTATGTAAATATCTGATCAAATTACATTCTAAAATTAGATATGGATGGAAACACATACTTGAATATTCTAAGTGCAATAAAAAAAATTTAATGGATATTTGGCCTAGAAGAACAATTAATTGGAATTGTGAAGTATCATTAAGTATGAACCCAATTAGATTTCTATTTCATTTTGCAACATGCAAGAAAGAAATTAACAACACGGAAACAATGAAGGAAAGACCAAAACCTAGTCACCACAACCCAAACTCCTTGTATCATGTAGCATGGTGTCACAACATAAGCAGACAAGGTAATTTTCCATCTGCTGTATTAAAAATCAAGTACTGTTCATTGGCTGTGTCACCCCATGTTTCCTGGCATTGCCACTTCTCTAGTATTTACATTTGATTAATATTTTTCATCTTTTCTTCCAAAATAGTGTCGTATATTTTTTTGGTACTCCGATTTTTATTCTGTTGGATTTCCTTATAGCTCTAGAGACATAAGTAAATAGCTCCTCCAACATTTCAGCATACAATGGTAATGATCACCACGGAAATCATGGAAAAGAGCAAGAGCAGCTGGACCCATGTACTTCCATCAAAATTACAATAAAACGTTAACCTCAAAATGACAGCAGCCTAAGATTATCTTGAAATGCTTAAAGTGGGGGGAAAGGGGGTTTATGACTAGATAGTTTGAGAAGGGCAGAAAAAGAAAGCAGAATGCCTTGATTAATTTAACTTCATTTCTGAGTCTGTGTGTTTGATTCTACATCTAACATGTTTTGCTGTTTCACCTCTATTACTGTTTCTCTCCCTCTCACCTCTCTATTCCCTCTCTGTGCCCTGACCTCAACTGCCCCCAACACACACACACACACACACACACACACACACACACACACACACACGTGCGCACGCCAAAAGTGGTCAGAATAAAGATTAAAGTTCTTTAATAAGACTTTAAGTAAGAAAATATTTCCATTTCTCCTTTCTGACACCAAGAGTCATACAGCTTATAGAAGAGAGAAAAAACCAGTTTTATTTGCTACAAAATTTATGCAATAGTCTCGTGATCAAACAAAGCACTTTTAGGGCATAGAGAAAAAGCATTTTTGTCAAAAGAAAAATGTGTAACTAAGTTTCCAATGTACCATTAAAGATATGGCTGATGAATACACAGCTTTGTGCTAAAATTCTCTCTCCTCACAATCTATACTATAAAAATGTTTTCCTATACCAAATTTGTTTTGCATAAATTGATTAAGGGTACCAGAAAGAGAACAAAACAAGAAAAATGAAAAAAAAAGCTCTTAAGTTAATCTAGTCCTTTATTTTCTTGATGTAGTTGTATTAGATATGTGCCAATTAAATTCAGGCACAGGCTTTCCATCTAACAATATAAAAACAACATTGGTACAATCAGATTTACATTACATTATTCTTCCAAGATGTTATCAGCGGGCAGGCTAGCGTAGGAGAGATCCTAATCCAATCTACGTGAGTCTATACAGAAAAAAAGGAAGAAAACCATATAATGCTGCAAAACAAAAGAATTGCCTATAGTTGCCAGGAAGTAGATTAGAGGCATAGACTGAATTCTCCTTCAAACTCTCAGAAGGAATCAGCATAGCTAATACCTTGATGTCAGAATCCCAGCCCCAAGAATTCTAAAACAATAAATGTCATTTCTTAGAATCCATTTGGTTTGTGATGTTTTGTTATAGCTCTTCCAGGAAACTAAGACACAAGAATAAAGCCCACTAGGTCCATGGTGTGTAAATATTTTTGCTATCGCTAGGCTCCCGTATTAAAGCTTCAGGGCCTTTATCAGAGCTTGAATCCTGAGTTTAAATTTTCAGGAGTCTAAAAGTTTCCATTGGGAGCCAGCCTAACTTCATTTTGCGTATACAGGTGAATTCAGCCTGAGCACCTTCTGTCAACTGCCTGGCAACCTACAAAGCTTTGCCCTAAGCAGTGTGCTGGAGAACAGATTGCTGGGACTCCCCTAGTCAACCCTCAGGGATGGAAATTAGGGTATCAGGGTCACATGGCCATAAATCATTCTTTAATTTGTTAGAGGACCCTGAATCAGTCTGCAAGCTTTTCTAATTTGATATAATAATATATGTATTCCGGAGAAAGGCAGGGCTTTCGATTCCCATGAAAAGTTACCCTCACAGAAACTCACAGGGCAGTTCTCCTTATCTTGCTACGTTAGCTTCTTTTCTTTACAATCAATTTGCAGAAAAGGCAGATTGGTTCCTTACGAAGCATCACTTGGATACTATTTCCTACTTCGAAGGGAAACTGTTCCCATTCCATATATTCATTATTGATCAACTTCTGCCTGCAAGTCAAATCAGGTGCTATTTATTGAAATGCCATTTAAATAGGCCAGCATTTACTATTTGGCCTATTTGGGATTCTTACAGCGAGTACGACAACTTTTGGCTGTGATGGATGGCATTGAAATAATAGAAACATGATATTGTCCCTTACTTGCTACTTTGGAAACAAACCCAGTTGATAGATCAATAATCACTTTAAAACTCCTATTTGGTTCATTTTACATCATAACCTGCTTTCAGGAGTGATTCCCCCACTAGGTGGGGGAGGTAGGTGCTCCCATTTTCTTTCTTTTTTTTTTTTTGGTGCAACGATTTTCAAAAAAAGAGAGAGATAAGCAGCAACCAAACCTGTTGTCACTTGTTCAACTCTTAGTCCAATCCAACAGAGAACTGCCGCACAGGGTTTCCAACGCCGTAATTCCTTGTGGAAGCCAGCTGCCACCTACTTCTCCTGTAGAATGCTTGGTGGGATCAAACCTCTGACTTCTGGGTTAACAGTCAAGTGCTTAGCTACTGCACTACCAGAGCACTTAAGAATGAAATAAAAGAGGGAAATTATTATCAGGAAGCATGCAGAAAGCAAATGTTTTGAGAATGATGAGGGCAACAAATGTACAAATGTGCTTGACACAGTGGATGTATGCATAAATTGTGATAAGAGTTGTATGAGCCCCCAATAAAATGATTTTTTTAAAAAAGAAACATGCAAAGTTATACTATACACATAATTGTTATAATATACAATTCAGTGTCATGTTAGTGTAAGCAATGATGATTATTAAACTTTCTAACTTTGGATAGAATCATAACAATAAAATAGTGTTCCCAGAACTATGAAGGAGCAAATCTAAAGTATTACACTAGCCAACAGAATTATAAGTAATATTTACTGATGAGTATTACTACTCTTAAAAAAAATAAAACAAACCCCATTTATCATACCAAATGTACTTTGCTTTTAAAAATAGCATTCTCCCACTCAGAAAATACTAGTATCAGCAGCAGACACTGGAAATCTTGAAGAAAAACATTTCTGTGTTATAAAAGATCTGTAGGACCTTTGACTAGTCACTATTTCTCAGGTTCTAAGGAAATGACTAAATTGTTTCATGTGTTATGGTGAATGCTTATATATATATATATATATATATATATATATATATATATATATTAAAGAATTACTATTGAAGCATTCCCTAAATTTCTCACCCAGAGAAACAAGTCTATGTTTCCTGCTTACCCATTCCCCATTAGGAAAAAATTAATATACATTATGAAAAAAATTAATATACACCAGTCAACAGTTTGTGAATTCTTTACAAATAAGGGCACAGTCTTATTCATAGTTGTACCCCTGGAGCCTAGCACCATGTCTTGTATATAGTGGGTGTTCATTTATTTTTTAGATTAAATTTTTAAAAGGCACATATACCAAGCACTGTGCTGGGACAAACTTTTATGTAATTCTTACAAACACCACATGAGATTTATGTATTACTTAGTAATCTTTGGTAACAAGTGAAAAACCCAAATCAAAGTCTGACTTCAATCCTGGAGACTCTTCTTATAATTAGAAACCCAGCAATAGAGTAATATTACAGATACAATGATAACACTGATCGGATTCAATTTTTCCACTGTTCTCTCAGCTTTGCACTTTTAATGAGTCAAATTTAATTTCATTTGGCTTCCTTGCAGTGCAAGGACTGCAACCATAATGTCTGATGCCTGTCAGACATAAGGAAAAAGAGTATATCTCTTAGAAATATTTTAGAAGTAGCACATATCCCAAAAGTTTCCCCAAAAATATCTGTTCATGTTGTAACCCAGGTCTTTTTTCTTAATATAGTAGAAAAACACAACATACAAAATGCAGCTAACCTAGGGTACTGTACTTACTACAATCTCCCTGGAATTGTTATAACTTGCTACAGTGCTCCAAAGCAGACAGGTTGGAAGCAGATGTCACCTAAAACAGGGCCAAATAATGCTGAGTCTTCTATTTATCTGACTGTTAGTGACTGAAAGCCAGACCCTGCTGTCTACTTGGTCAACAAAGACGTCCTGGGACTGGTCTGAGACTCAATGAACTTTATTGTTCTGTTTGCTTGCTCATGGTCAACAGTTGTTCCCTGTGGTTACCCTGAAACCTGAGTTCATGTAAAACAGCTAGATGTGACTTCTCTACGTGTAATTTCCAAAGTCAAAGGTATATCTTCTCTATGAATTCTGATTTCAAACAAGACATCACAAAGACAGTCTTTCTTGCACTGCTGTGGTCTCCTTACTGGTATGTCTTCTACATAAAATCTTCTCTTTCTTCCCCTGACATGGAGTGGGTAAATTAGTGGTACCACTTCAGGGTAACACACCTGCATTTCAGATGACAAAGCAGTTCAGCTGGATAACAGTTTAGTGACTGGCTTGAATTTATCAATATCCACTCTTAAAATTAGGGTTGGGGTTGATCCTTCATTCCTAAAGGTTGTTATGCATTGGCATCAACTCGATGACAGTGCATTTTTTGAGTAAAGGAAACCTGGCAGCATAGTGTGTTATTCTTTGGTCTACTAACCACAAAGTCAGTAGTTCAAAACCACCTGCTATGCAGCAGGAGAAAAATGAGACTTTCTAGACCTATAAAAATGTATGGCCTGTGAAATCCACAGGGGCAGTTCTAGTCTGTCTCCTGGGGCCACTGTAAGTTGGAATCAACCAGATGGCAGTGAATTTAGTTTTTTGGTCTGGAAACTGTCACTAATGACAATTGGAAATTTGTTAGGAAAGGCAATGAGAGAACTAAATGCTGGGCAGGCAACCAGCATAGGTCTACTAGATATTTTCTTAGCCTCACTTAAGCTCAGAGAGTTTAAACAACTTGCTCCTGGTGGAAAGGGCCTAAAACTGAATTCTGCCATTTAGGTTTGGTGTTCTTCATATTTTAACTGGTATAGTGTTAGGAAGAACTACCAGATAATAAGAGACATCATCCTTGTTCTAACTTTAGGAAATAAAAACTAAAATAGTTTGATCCTGGGGAATGATAAGATGTGATTTAAATAAAAAGTATCCATCTTTTCTTTCCTGACTTCCACTTAGTCTGGTCTGTTGGAATCTTTCTCATCATTTTTACCCCAACCAAATAGCTTCCTAATACCAGAGCAGTGGCCCATGCTCCAAAATTCTCTCCCTTTCTTAATGTTCATTGAATGCCCCTTCTTTTAGGTGTGAGATAAAGTGATGCAGTGTTTAATTGTGACCACTCCCAGGGATATTTGCAATCTATATCTTGATACTTGATGAATAAAATTCCACAACTCCTTACCACAGGAAACTGCCTTAAACAAATTTCAAGGGGAAAAGACAACAAAAGTTAGGTAAGAGTTTTGTTGCATACAAGTCTTCCCAGAACCCCTCAGCTCAAATTCTGAATATGATTATTCCCATTGTCACCATGAATGAGTGACCTTGCTTTCTGAATTGTCTTTCCCCTAAAAATTCTGAGTACGGTACTTATATTGGCTAATCTTCCTCTAGTCTCACTTTTTGGCTACTTCTGATGTGTATTTAAATGTAATTATTGATTGATGTTTCTTAGGTGAGGCTATTTTCACTTCAAATTATTCATTTCTATACTGAACTGGACTTGATAATATGTATTGTCATTTCAAAATGACTTCCAGGATTCAAATAACTTTAAAATGTGATTTTTTTTTCACTTCGCATACAAAAGTAAAACAAGCAGGTATTACTTTTCCAAGACTTTAAACAAACATAAACTGATAATATAAATAAAGCCAAGTTTACATTTGACCTCTAACACCGGAAAAGTCTTTTTAAGAATAACAAATCAAAATTTAGGATCTGTTTGTTGTGGTGGTTGGTTGATTTTGTGTCAATGAGACAGTCCATGGCCAGAGGTAGAGTCACACCTGCCAATCAAGTGGTAGCTCGACACCTCCGTGGTGGTGGGAGTGTGTCCTTCGTATAAGTATGAGACACTCTTCAAGAATTGCCTCTCACTCTGTGACTGCCCCTTCCTCCTTGCTGGGATGCTGCCTCCAAACCTGAGAGTTGTTGGCACCCTGCCATGTGTCCACCACCAAGGCATCTGCGGGACCCTGTGGCGTTGCCCTGTTCACCACTGTGAGTCACCAGCATGTGACTCCTGGGATAGTGTTTGATTTCTACACTTGAGTTGAGTTGGGCTGGGGTGCCTTCTTGCAATACAATTGCTTCTTGATATAAGGCTCTTTCTTATACATAGAGGAGTGTCTCTGGATTTGTTTCTCTAGACAACCTGGCCTAACACCTTTGTCAAAATATTAATTGGCTGCTTCTTAGCTGTACAAATGCCAGTTGAATTCTAAATTCAGGAGGCTGGAGTGGAATTGATTGGTACTGTGTTGGTTAGGTCCTGTAGCAAAGTGAAATTGTTTAAATATGGCTCTTTCATCCATGTTTTTGTTACTTCCAACAAATGATTAGATAGGCCCATGGGAATAGGGTGTGTGAAACACTAATAGAAGAGATTGGGCAATTTTATCATGCTTCGGGGTGTATCTTAGAAGCAGGAAGAAAGAGAACCCCATGACCATCAACATGAAGAGCCACAGCAGAGCAGAGATACCAAAGGTTGCAGCACTGAGAAAACGAGGCACAGCAATCAGCTTCCTGACCCAAAGCGGAAGGCAGAGGCTCAGGGATCTGAGAGACATGCTTGCCAGTATGGCTAAGAGGCATTGGAGACAAAAGAACTGTATCCTTAACATATTGTAACTTGGTAGCTTCTCCCAATAAACCCAGGTTTGGCTTATTGCAACAAGTTACCAAACCCAGCCAAGAAGTAGTGTGTCAGGCATGGTTGATGGTGCAGGGTTAATTAAGTACATTGGAGGGCGGAAGCAATTGGCCTTGGGCTGATGCGGAGTTGGATTCTCCTCCTTCCTGAAGCCAGAGGAAGTCAAATGGGGCTTCCAGTTCATCTCTTCGGGTCCCACTCCTCAAACTACTAGCATGTGTCCAGCCAGACCTACTTTAGACTGGTGAGAGCCAGAGTGTGGGTTGTTTAAGACGATTAGATGAGCCAGAATTAGACTGTGGGCTCTAGGTCACTGATGCTTGCTTTAATGCATGCGAGCCGACTCGAGGCCTGCGTGCCATTGTTTTGCACTGCTAAGCTTTACCAGCCTACCCCTGGGTTGCAATCACAAACACACTAGCCCCGTAGCCACTTATATATAGGACACTCCTCCCCGCCTCCCGCCCACGCAGAGAAATACTGCACTTTCAATATTCTGAGCTAGTCAGCCTTTACAGAGTCAGCCCCCACACAGTAACTGTAAAAGTACTTATTATGTCCTGCTCAGAATCTGCTATGTAGAATGCTGTTGTTTTTCCTAAGTGAAAGCAACATTGTAGATATTTATAGACTTCTTCCTTAGTAAGATTTAAAGGCCCTTAATGATCTTTATAAGACAATGTGACAACTGTTAAAATTTTGAGTAATGTTTATTGCTAGCAGAAAGGCTCTTTTAAGAAAAGAAAAGAACAGTGATACTATAAAAACCAAGGCATTTAAGATGTGGGTGGCAATTCACTTGGACATATCCACTCAGGCTAAAATTAACTAACATATAGGGTTGCTATGAGTTGGAGTCCGCTCACTGGCTGTGGGTTTGGTTGGTAGGTTTTCAGCATAGGAGAAATGCTGTCTGCCAAAGTTTACAGAGCATCCCCACACACTCATAATGTGGTAGTTAGCACATTGGGAGGGGGGGGGAGATGGACAATGCCGTGGTACTGTTAAAGGTTCCTACTCACTGTTTCAGAATGACCATAAAATCTTCTCCCCACCCATTCAAAACAGACTTCAGCCTGGAACAGAGTGAGAATTGGGAAGGAGAAACTATTAGAATAATAAATAGAACTGTGAGATGCCGGCAGGGTACAACTGTCCCATCAGGTTTGCAGGGCTGTAAATCTTCAGTGAGGCAGACCCGCCACATCCCTCTCCTCCCGAGGAACCCGGGTGTTCCAAGAAGCCTACCTTTCACTTAGCAGCCAGTGCTGCTACGGCACCACCAGGCCTCCTTGACTATAAAAGGCTTTTAAGGGCTTTTACATTTAAATAAAATGAGAATTTGGCACCATTATATGTTTCCATGAATCATGTGTACAGGTTTGATTATTGGTTCTTTTTAAGTATCAAAGCAGCAATTTTAGAGCTAGCTTCTTTGCACATGTAATACTTAAATGCTATTTTTAGATCAAAGTTATGTTAAAGCAGACTGGTCAGGATGATCCTGGCCTGTGAACATTTCAAGAAATAAATGTTTACTGAACTTCTGTTGCTTGTTGAGTAGATTTTTAACCCAAAGTGACCCCATGTGATTGAGTAGAGACAGGATTTTCTTGGCTATCATATTTATGACAGAAGATGCCCAGGCTTTTCTCCCTTGGAGCCATTGGGTGGGCTTGAACTGCCAGCCTGAGGGGCTATATAGCCTAAAAGGTAATCCCTAGGCCACCTTTGTGAGCTCCTACGATTGCCAATCACAGAGTTGACTGCAGGAGGTTAACAAGATAAGAAAAACAGAGCCCCAAATTTGAAGGGCTCTGAAGAAACATATTTAAACAAAGAATAAACATGTAGCATGATAATTTCATAATTGAGGCTTGTTCTCTAAAAACATCCAACCAACAAAGAAGATGACCCGATAGGCTGACGTAGACACTGTGTGAAGACAGGCTACAGCAAGATCAACAACAACACTCACTGCCATCAAGTAGAGTCAAAGCAACCCTAAAGGACAGAGTAGAATTGCTTCCCAGGGTTCCCAGACTTTACATTGTTATGGAAGCATGCACCTCATCTTTCTCCCATGTGATTTTGAACCGCTGACCTGGGGTTAGCAGCTCAAGCTTGCCCACTAACATAGGAGGGATGTTTAAGTGGAACTATTTTTTTAACCATTTAATTGGGGGCTCATACAACTCTTATCACAATCCATACATACATCAGTTGTAAAGAGTACGTCTGTACATTCATTACCTTCATCATTCTCAAAACACTTGCTCTCCGCATAAGTCCCTGGCATCAGCTCCTCATTTTCCCCCTTCCCTCCCCACTCCCCACTCCCTCATAAACCCTTGATAATTTATAAATTATTATTTTGTCATATCTTACACTGTCCCTTCACTCCCTTCACCCACTTTTCTGTTGTCTGTCCCCCAGGGAGGATGTTATATGTAGATCCTTATAATTGGTTCCTCCCTCCACCCTCCTGGTATCGGCACTCTCACCACTGGTCCTGAAGGCATCATCTGTCCTGGATTCCTTGTGTTTCCAGTTCCTATCTGTACCAGTGTACATCCTCTGGTCTAGCCAGATTTGTAAGGTAGAATTGGGATCATGACCGTGGGTGGGGAGGAAGCATTTAGGAACTAAAGGAAAATTGTATGTTTCATTGTTGCTACATCGCACCCTGACTGGCTCATCTCCTCCCTGTGACCCTTCTGCAAGGGGATGTCCAGCTGCCTACAGATGGGTCTTGAGTCCCCAATCTGCACTCCCCCTCATTCACAATGATTTCATATTTTGTTCTTTGATACCTGATACCTGATCCCTTCAGCACCGCGTGTTCACACAGGCTGGTGTGCTTCTTCCATGTGGGCTTTGTTGCTTCTGAGCTAGATGGCCGCTTGTTTACCCTCAAGCCTTTAAGACCCCAGAAGTGGAACTATTTTTAAATTAGTTAAGTTAGTATAGATGTTTATTATTGTGATAGTTTTAGTTCTCTACTTAGAATATGAAATGATAAATTTTGAAGGTGTAGCTGACTCTTCAAATAGTGACAACTCTATGGATCCTTCTTTCCAGTAGGCAGGATTCCTAGCTCTCCCCTGGGCTCTGCCCTAGGGTCAATCCTGTATTCAAATGAAAGAGATTTAATGAACTCTGATTTAATTCTTTGAGAGCATCTTAAAAATTCTGTGGCACAACTTTGATTGTTAAAATCGAAGAAGATTTGAAGTATTTGTTGACAAAGATAAACCACTGCAGCCTTCACTGGGGATTGTAACTAAATATAAAGAAAATCATAATCATCATAAATGCGTCCATAGACACCATGATACACAGAGAAAAGAACAAAATGATTAAAGATTTCATTTTGCTTGCAGCCACAGTCAGTGGTCATGGAAGCAGCAGCCAGGAAATCAAATGACATATTGCATTTAGCAGATCTGCCGCACACCACCCCAGTAAAGTATTGAAGAGCAAGGGTGTTATTTTGAGGATTAAGGTCCATCTGACCCAAGCCATGGTATTTTCAGTTGCCTCATATGGATATTGAATAAGGAAGACTGAAGACGAATTGATGCATTTGAATTATGATGCTGCTGGAGAATATTGGAAGTACCATGGACTGCCAGAAGAACAAGCAGATGTGTCTAGGAAGAAGTACAGCCGGAATGCATGGTATCAGGAGAGCCATTCCCTAGAAAAGAACATCGTGCAACAAAACAGCAATAATATCAAGCCACTGACAAAGAACAAATTAAAATATACCAAGAAAGAAAAGCTTGTA
>NW_022111373.1:18627793-18646084 GCF_000313985.2 Echinops telfairi
GCATCTCTCTTAGTTTGCTCATGTATCTGTAACAGAAATATCAAAAGTGGATGGCTCTAATGAACCAAAGTGCTTTCTCACTGTCTGCTTCGGCTGCCCTTAATATGTTCCAAGACAAATCAACGATTATAATGAAATGTGCAAAGACCTGGAGAGAGTTAGAAAAACAAAAGGAAGGGCACGCCCAGCATATCTTAAACTGAAAGAACAGCATGAAATTCAAGCCTTGAGTCACAATATTGAAAGAGTCTATGGGAAAGACGTAGAAGGATGCGGAAAGCATCTAAAGAAGATGGGGGGTGCGGGAAGCTTACAGATTCACTATACCAAAAAGAAAAACTCAAAACCCCACCATTTCAGGAGGTTGCATCCTTTCACTACATTTATTCAATCCATATGCAAAGCAAATCATCACAAAAGTTGGCTTGTACAAAGACGCATGTGGCATTCAGGATTGGAAGGTTTATTAACCAGCCACAATAGGCAGGTGACACAATCTTGCTTGTTCAAATTCAAGAGGACTTGAAACATTGCTGATAAAGATCAAAGATTGCAGCCTTCAGTCTGGATTACAACTCAGTGTAAAGAAAACAAAAATCCTCACAACAGGACCAATAGGTAACATCATGATACATAGAGAAAAGATTGAAGTTGGCAAGGATTTCATCTTCTTGGTTGGATCCACAATGTCAATACTCATGGAAGCAGCAGTCAAGAGCTTAAAAGATTGTATTAGGTAAATCTGCTTCACAAGACCTTTTTAGAGTATTGAAAAGCAAGGACGTTACTTTGAGGACGAAGGTGAGCCTGCAGCAAACCATGGCATTCTTATGCATGTGAAAATTGGCCATGCAATCAGGAAGACTGAAGAAGAATCGATGCCTTGTGGTGCTGGGGGAGAATATTGAAGGTACCATAGACTGCTAGCAGGAAAAGCCAATCTGTTTTGAAGAAGTACAGTCAGAGCGCTCCTGAGAAGCAAGGATGGCAAGACTTCGTCTTACGTATGTTGGACACATTGTCAGGAGCGACCAAGCGCTGGAGAAGGACGTCATGCTTGGTCAAGCAGAGGGGCAGTAAAGGGGAGGAAGACCCTCAAAGAGAGAGCTTGCTACAGTGAGCTCGAGCTTAGGAACCGTTGGGAAGGTGGCATGGGTTTCCGCAGTGTTTCCTTCTGTTGGGCAGAGGGTTACTGTGCATCAGCACGGACTTGCCGGCATGGAAAGCCAACATTTTCTCACAGTTTAGGAGGGTAAAAGACTAAATTCAGGATGCTGGTCCTAGGAGAAGCTTCTCTTCATCTGCTTTTGGGAAAATCCTAGTTTCTTTCCATTTCTTTTCTTGGGTTTCTTGGTTAAGTCTGAGTAACCTCAGTTTCTCCATTTGTGTTTGCCTTAGTGCCTAATCTGCTCTTTCTTATGTCTCAAAAACCATTGGCTTAAAATATATCCTACCATTATATGGCCACACTAACACCACAACGAAGACCTTATTCCCAAATTGGATTATATCCACAGGTATAGGGGTGAGGATTTATTACACCTCCTTCAAGATAAACCAGCCCAGGTTTCACAATGGTTTCCTGCTGGGTCGCTCACCAAAATGTTGGTAGTTCTAAACTGCCCATTTAATCATCTAGTTCCATAAAGATAACAGTAAGGAAAGTTATGACAACTTCTTAGACATAATCAAACACCTTGAGGAAATGAGCAAATGGGTTTGAGGTCTCCAGAGTCTCAGAGGACACCAAAATCCACTGGCCTCACCATGAACAAAGACCGTTCTACAGCCTATATTCCTGACTATCAACTGATCTTAAAACCTCATGAGCAGTCATCGAAAGTACAGCTACTGGGATCTTCTTATCCAAAGAAAAGAAAGACGAAGACCTCAAAGACACATGGAAACATTTAATCTGAAAGATGAACGGATCATGCAAACGTCAGGCTTCATGTCCCTGGGGTCAGAAAATCTAGATAGTGCCCAGCTACCACAACTAATTCCCCTGAAAGGATCACATTACAAGGTCCTGGATAGAGTGGAAGAAAAATGTGGGGAAAAGCCCTAAGTCATCAAAGGGCTCAAGCTTCCAGGTTGGGTAGAGATTGGGGGATTCCCAAAGACTATGGCTATTAGTATCCTTTAGGTCTAGAACTGAACTCATCCCTGTGTTAGAATAATCAAGCAGTTAAGATTAAAATGCAGCATTTATCCAAGGACAAAATACGAAGAAGGGAAATGCAAAATTGGGAAGAAGGAGGGATGGAAGGAGGGAGGAAGTGGTATAAGTGATGGTACATTGAGGATATTGCTGTGGATGAGTTGAAATGAAATACACTTGAATTGTGAATATAAAACTGACGATCTGCTCTGTTCAAACTCAGAGTTTAATAAAAAGTTTTTTTCAAAGATTAATGCTCAGAAACCCTTTGTAGCAGTTTCTATTAGTCTGGGTTCATTACAGAAACAAATCCACAGAAACTCATATATAAGACAAGGTGACCAGATACCCGGCTTTTGGCGGGACAGTCCCGATTTTTAACAATTGTCCTGCCTTCCGCAGCATTTTTAAAAAGTCCCGATTTTTGGAAATAATTCACAACAAGCTAGAGTATACGTTTTTCGACTGCCATGTGGTTATTTCGCTAGGACATGAGTTTTATCAATGGTGTCCTGCTTTACCAGTATTAAAATCTGGTCACCTTAATATAAGAGAGAGTTTTATATAAAGGTTAAGTGCACATCAAGAAAACATTCCAACCCAGTGCTGCCCAAGCCCACAAGTCCAACATTAACCCATATGTCCATATGTCCGACACCAATCCACAAAGTCCTCCTCCAGCTCACAAAACAGACACAAAGATGTAGACTGCAGGAGGAAAGCTGAGTCCATGAACGTGAAAACATCTCAGCGCTGGCAGGGGTTTCCACATGGCTGCTCCCCCACCCAGGGCTACATCAGGGTAGGTCCATGCGGCTTCTCCTTGGGGATGTCTTGCAGGAAGTGAGCCTTGCCAGCTGAAGCAGAGAACTGGCTAAGACAGCTGCACCCTGGTGTAACCATCACAAAGCAAGAGACCCGAGAACTAGAAAGGCGAGGCTCACTGAGCCATTCATCGCTCTGCCCTTCATTTAACCCCACATGTGTTTATCGGCCAGGTTAGTACAATAAACTAACTACCTCACAGTTCTACATTGTATGAGCTCACTAAGAATCAGAATGAAAACTAAATTATCTAACAACTACAACAGTTTGGAGGGGACACATATTACTCTATAACAGTATTTTATGTGATAGAGTATCAAAGATCAAAAGGTACAACAATGATGAAAATGGGAAAGGAGGCATTTAAGATCAACTTTGTCCCTTACCACTGAAAAACACAGAATCAGCTTTCCCCAAAGGTAGTCAGGATGGAAGATCTTGATTCTGCACTCTGGGAGCTCCAAACAGCTGCCCTCTATCTGCAGAATCTTATTTTTCCAAAAGCCTACCCAGCCAGCAGTTTCCACCATTATAACCTTCTACTCCACTTTCTGACAGCTAATGTGTACATTTTCTTCAGCACAACCTAGTTCTCTGTGATTTCTCTAAAGCTTAGAGCATTTCTAAGGTTAGCTAAATATCGTCTTTCATGCTCAAAGTCTGAAAAGAAAAAGACCTAAAAGAATTATGTGATCATACAAACAATATATTTTTGACATACTAAAATTGAGTGAAAAATACTGTGGACAGGTCAAGATTTTCACGTTAAATTAGATCAGGCCAAACGTGATAATTTAATGGCAATGTTCCCAAGAAAATGTCGTTTTCTTCAATAAAAATCTAAACAGGAAATGATACTTTTTAGATCTGTGATGAAAAATACCACTTGGGAAATTTACAAACTTGAAGGTAGATAATAACCCTTTCTAGGTCTTTGATTCAATCTTAGTATTTTCATTATAAAACTGATAGAGACATAAGTGAGGAAGTTAGAGCAATGAGCCTTAAATTACATAGAGTTAACTGAAGTTATTCATAACAATTTTCACTGGCAATCAATATAGCATTGATTTTCTATTCTTGATATTCCTGTAGTAATGTCCTTGGCTTGAAATCCAAGCCAAGCTAGGAAATATTAGCAAATAAAGCAATTCCATTCTGAGGAAATGGAACGAGAAAACAAGACAGCAAAAACCTGGGTACAGCTCAGAGATGAAAATAACTGTCTGCTGCCGTTAATTCCGCTGCCGAGAAGATATGCCAAGGTGACCCAGGCTGAGAGCTTCCAGGTTTTGCTTTGTCCCACAGTTAGAGACTATATGTGCACCCGAGTCAGTCAGGGGCATCTTTACTCCTGCGGAGTGACCAAGATTGCATTCACATGATCACTGCTGCAAAATCCACTCAGTCTGTGCCCTACTAACTGTAAGTCGATATTTCAGTACTTGAGGAAAAGAAGAATCTCATTCAAATTTAAAAGGAATTGACCAAATTGAAAAAATTAAACACTACCATGCATTAAAGCACAGATCATTAAAAATTGCCTTGGGGGGTCCATTCATTCCAGAAGTACAGCAATAATTTCTTACAAGATAGGAAATATGAGGCCTATGCTGAGTAATTCATAGATAAATATCAAAGCCCAAACTTTCAACTGGGAAAACTGGATTCAAAATAAAGAACATCAAATTACAAAGCTTTATTTGGCAACTGCAATTCCAGTAGCTTTGAGCAATTCAATATAAAGAAAACTTTCAAAGGACAAATCTATGACTTCCTGATCTTAATCAAATCCAAGAGTCCTACACACATACACATACATGCACATTAAACAAATATGGTAGAGGATGAACGACATCTGCTTCTAAATCACAACATCTGTTTTTAAACATTCTTTTCACCTTCTTTTGAGGGGAGATTTACTGTCTGACAAGCCTTTCGTCCAAAAGAACTCCACAATTATTTGGCATTAAAGGTACTAAGCCAAGTTTTGTAAATAACTTTCAGAGGAAAAATAGTAATAGGAAAAGATCTTTTCATTTTCTTACACGCAACATTTGAGAAATGAGTCATGCTCATTTGCTCAATGCAAAACGTCTTGTAACCAGACAGGAAGGAAATGTATACCTTATTGCAAATTGTCAAGAGTTCCATAGTGGAAAAGGCTGGAAATTCAACCTGGCCGTAAAAGATAGAGTCCACGTTAAAACGTGTCCACATGAGACGCTTTCTCTATCTCGGGAGGCTCGATCCTTTGGTCAAGTGGCTCCTGTCAGAATACTCCAGACCAGCAATAGTGGTTTCCTGAACTTCACCACACTGATTTCTTTTTACGAAGGCATGGAGTCAGCCAAACAGCTCTTTTCCCTCTTGCCTATCTGTCTTGCTAGCAAAAAACTAAAATAAAATAAACCCTTGAACTTTGTAACCATGCACATTTTAATTAATTACAGTAACTATCATTTTCTGACAGTGAGTGATACATGTTATTCAGGTATATCCTCCATGCCAGTGTTTTATACACTCATCGAATAATGAAGCTGAAAATGGCTTTCTAGTTCACCTAAATCAAAGCGTCCTTTATGGTGGAAATGCATTCCTGCCCTAGAGCTAGAAGACTGGTCCTCGACCCTTTGTTCCTTCAAAGAATGGAGACACTTGTATTCGCCACATGCAACACCCCCTTAGCATGATTCTTTATTCCCTTTTTTATACCTCTGTTATTTGATTTAAAAAAAAAAAGCCTTAGTCCTAAAATACACAATTAACGTTGCAAATTACAAAAATCCATTGGCTTGGCTAAAGCATCCATTTAAATGACTAAGTAGTATTTGTTCATTAATTTAGGAATTTTTTTAAGTGCACATTTTTGAATAGGCTACAGTCCACTGGAACAGGTGGCAATAATTAAATTTCAAAAATATAACTGAATGAGAGCTGTTGTGTTGCCTTTCTGGTAAATCTGATGCTGGCTATAACTTAAAATCTAACTAAACCCACTTATATCAGGTCCACCAGGCCTCCAGAATAAGCCATCGTACAAAGTAAACGGCTGCCTCATGGGGAGCTAGGTGACTGAACACTCCTTGTAAAGCTGTCTTTTGATTATATGGACTCTGACTAAAGGAGCCCTGGTGGTGCTGCCAGGTGAGTGTTGAACTGCTGACCGCAGGTGATGGATGGTTGGTGTTCCCTGAGAGAAAGAGGAGACTACCTGCTCCTATGGAGATTGACGGCCGTGCTGCGCTCTCTGGGTTTGGAGTAATTTGCCAAATGAAAAGGCCAAACGCGCCAGGAAAGTCGGGATCGTGGACAAATATGGGATCTGTTATGACACTTCCCTGAGAAACATGATGTAGGAAATTGAAATCAGCTAACACGTCAAGTATGCTTCTTCTGCTTCAAAACTGAAATGCAGAGATGAGCTATGGGGACCAGGCACTGAGGCTCCTGCATGAAAATAGCCGCTGTCGGTGCCTGGACCTGCAATACCCCTGTGTTGTCGCTGTGACAGCTTCTGTCAGAAGACGGAAGGCACTGAAAGACCAGTAGAAGCTCCACCATATGCAACAACTCTGGCCTGTCACAAATGAGCTAAGGTATGTTAAAAATAATTACATCCTTGAAAACCCTTTCTAGATACTAGAAGTGGTTCTCCGATAGATAGAAGTGGGTGGGACTCTGACTAAGAAAAACCTGATGACATAAGTGAGTGCAGAGAAACTTCTGAGAAAAGAGGTTTTTTTTATGGAAATGTGAGAAATCTGAAATTGGTTATCTACTATGGTTTGGTTTAAAGGCAATAAAATTAAATTGTTAACTACCTTCATTCAGATTCAATCAAATTATCACCTCTGGTCGCTTTCAAATATCATTGAAGATCCCAAACTCCAAGCTATCAAGTGGCTGCTGACTCATAGTGAGCCTGTAGGACAGGGTAGATTGGCCCTTGTCAATTTCTGAGTCCATACTTTTTTACAGGAGTATACAGCACCATCATTCTCCCACGGAGCTGCCGGTGGTTTTGAACTGAGGACTTTGAGGATCCCAGGCCTCACTCACCACCGCTCCCCGAGGGCTCCTCATTGAAGATAAGACTGGGAAGTCTCTGGGCTAATACTCGAAGGCAGAATGAAGAACACCAAAGAGTGACTCAATGTTGACTTTCTTCTGGAGAGTTCGTAGCTTCTGCCGCAGCATAATTGTCATTGTTTTTGGTGTTGTTAGGTGCCATCGAGTCGGCCAACACATAGCTTCTCTGTGCACAACACGGCACAGTCTGTGCCATCCTCCAATTGTTCCTCTGCCTGAACCCACTGGTGCAGCCACTGTGTCAATCCATCTCATTGAAGATCTTTTTGGCTGCCCCTCCACTTCACAAAACTTGATATCCTTCTCCAGGGACTAATCTCCCCTAACGATATGTCCAAAATATGTAAGACAAGGTCTTTCCATTCTTGCCTCTAAGGAGCATTCTGACCTTACTTCTTCCACCAGAGATCAGTTTGTCCTTTTAGTACGTACATAGTACTTCCACTATTTTTCTCCAGCACCACAATTCAAATGCCTCCATTCTTCGGTTTTCCTTATTTAATGTCCAACACTCACATGCTTATGAGGCAAGGGCAAATACCATGGCTTGGGTCAGGTACATCTTAGTCCTCAAAGTAATATCTTTGCTCTTCAGGACTCTAAAGAGATCTTGTAAAGTAGATTTACCTAATGCAACATGTCTTTTGATCTCTTGACTGCTGCTTCTATGAGCATTACATAGGCAAACAAGTCAAAATCCTTGACAACTTCAACCTTTTCTTCATTTATCATGATGTTAGCTATTGATTCAGCTGTGAGGATTTTTGTCTTCCTTACACCGAGTTGTAATCCACACTGAAGACTACTATTCCTTGATCTTCATTAGAAAGTAACTCAAGTCCTCCTCACTTTCAGCAAGCAAGTTTATGTCATCTGCATACCACAGGCTGTTCATAAGCCTTCCTCCAAACCTAATCCCACATACTTTCGTCATATAATCCAGTTTCTCTTAGCATACAAATTGAACATGTAGAGTGACAGAATACAACCTTACCCGCACCTTACCTGATTTGAAACTATACAGCATTTCTATTTGCACACCTGCTTCTTGATCCAGGTAAAAGTTCTGAATGAGCACAATAAAGTATACTGGAATTCCCATTCTTCTCAGGGTTATCCATAGTTTATTATAGCCCACACAGTAAAATGTCTTTGAATAATTAATGAAATACAAGTAAACATTTTTCTGGTATCCTCTGATTTGAGCCAAGATCCATCTGACATCAACAATGGTATCTCTTATCCCATGTCCTCTTCTGAATCAGACCTGAACTTTTGGCAATTCCATATCAATGTCCTGCTGCAACCATTCTTGGATGATGTTAAGTAAAATTTTACTTGTGCGATATATCGATACTGCTCTGTAGTTCGATCATTCTGTTGGGTCATCTTTCTTTGGAATGGACACAAATAAAGACCTCTTGCAGTCAATTGCCAAGTAGCTGTCTTCCAAATTGCCTGGCATAGACTAGTGGGTGCTTCCTGGACTTCTTCAGCTTGCTGAAACATTTCAATGGGTATCCCACCAATTCCTGGAATCTTCTTTTTGACTAATGCATTCAGTGCAGTTTGAACTACTTCCTTCAGCACCATTGGTTCATGCTCATGTGCTACCCCCTGAAATGGTAGAATATTGATTAGTTCTTTTATTACAGTGACTCTGTATATTCTTTCCATCTTCTTTTTATGTTTCCTGCATTATTCAATATTTTGCCTATAGAATCTTTAAAAATGGCAACTCCATCTGCAAAACCATTTAATTGGTAGCTACTACAGATCATTCTATAGGTCAATCACAACAAGCAGTATTATACAATTGATACCACAATCAGTTTCAAAACACTCTCTTCCTTCTTGCACTCCTTGATCTTAGCTCCCCTGTATCCCTCCCCCTGATTGTACCCCCGAGAAACCATTATTTTACTTGTTTTCTATATAGGTTCATCAATCACCAGTTAACCATCAATGCATCTTGACTGTATATTGATCAATTTTTGTCTGAAGTCACTGGTAGCATTTTTCAATTTCTTTATCAATAGCTTTTGTGGTTGGTGTATACATTTGAATAATAATTTTTTTATTGGATTTCTTTGAAGGCTGGTAAATATGATCCTATCACAAACAGCGTTGTACTTCATGATGGATTTAGCAAGATCCTTTCTGACAATGAATGTCATGCCATTCCTCTTCATTGTGTTGTTCTGGGTATAGTAAATCACAGGATTTTCTGATTCATAATGGCCAATACCAGTCCATTTCAGCTCACTAATACCTAGGATATCAATCTTCATGCATTCCATTTCATTTTTGTCCACTTCCAATTTTCCTACATTCATGGTTTTTTTTTTGTAGCTGTTTCTCTTTAGCTTGAGCCATGCATGCCCCATCAGCAAATGATGATCCCAAAGGCTCCACTTCCACAGGCTTCACCTGACTCACATCACTGTGGGCGACTTCCCTCCAAGAAATCAGCTCCTCTTCAGTCACATGTTGGGTGTCCTAGGACCCGATTGGCCCATCTGCTGCCAGCATCTCAGACAATGTGCTGCTTCCTTTGTTTAAACTTTCAGGATTTGAAAATGCTTTCAAGTTATGTATAAGGTTTTGGTGGCTTTCCCTCCAAAGGAGGGAGTTGAGTCCCTCTTCCATGTCTATTCTGAGTCGGGGAGCTCCCCTGAAACCTGTTCACTTTGGGCGACCCTGCTGGAATTCAAAATACCAGTGATACAGCTTCCAGCATCACAGCAACACACAAGCCACCACAGTAGGACAAACTGACAGAGAATGGTAGATACGTTTCATTAGCATCCCCTTTCACTGTTAAAAGTGTCCTGTTTTAGACAATAAAACTAATCATCACCCAAGGATGAGGTGACTGAGAAAAATGGATAGAGCAGATGTTTCAATTAGTGCCCTGAAGTTAATATATGTCATCAGGTTTCTATGGTAGTGCTTAAAAAAATACAAACAAATACCCCCTTTTTAAAAAATTTCTTGAAGTTACTGGGTAAAAAATGAAGCGTGCGATCAAACTGACTATTTGATCCAAAGGTGTGTTAAGTAACATCAATTGAATCCATAGCTTCTCTAGGTTTTTGACTTGAAATGAAGGCAATGACTGGGGACAAATGAAAAAGGGGAACCATACGAATAATAATGAGGCTGTGCTGAAGCGAAAGAGGAAGACCCTCAACAAAATGAATTGACACATTGGCTGCAGCAATGACCTTGAGCATAACAACCATGGTGAGAGCAGCACAGGTCAAGGCAGCGTTGGGATCTCTTGTCCATAGGGCCGATAAACATAGGATCAGAACTGACTCTACAACATGGGAGAATTTGGGTGACTCTAAGAATCACCTCTTGGTATGAATACGGTTGCTCCTGCCTTGCTTAAACAGCTTGTAACTGAGGAAGTGATCAAGCAAAGGAAATCTGAATTCATAAACAGGACCCCATGAACCATGAACTATGAAACTCAATTGTCTCCCATCCTAGAATGAGTCTGTGAAGAACAAACTATGGCGGACCCGCTTCATTTACATAACAACCCAATCCTTCTAGACTGCCTTCAGTTATTGCGAGAATCAAAGCACCTTACCTGGTTCCCAAACCTGAGTTCATACAATGTCCCAGAGCATTGAGAAGAGGTGGGAGCACTTAAGAAAAGATACTATATTAACTTCACTAGTGTGGACTATGAATTTTCTTTCTAACTTTTCCCAAAGGAAACCAGAGTCATTTACCAGAGTGTGTACTGGAGAAAGGAAATTACCTAAACCATTTAGGGATTATTGGGCTCTGAGCTAACAATCATTCCAGAGGGGGTGGGGTAAACCTTTAATGTGACTCATTGATTATAATATGGGATTGGAGATAAAGTCATAAATGGAGCTGTGATCCAAATCCACCTCACAGAGCTGACGTCCTGTTCCCCCTGCCTCCCGCCTGCTGTCCCCCGGCCCAGGTTCCTAAATGAAGCCTCATATAAATAACTGAATAACTTCAACAAATGGCCAAATTGCCTTAATGCATTCCTGATCCCAGAAGTCACAGCATGATTATCAAAACTGCTCCTTTCCTATCAAAAGCATCTGATCTTAAAGAAAAATGATAACTTGATTGTGGCGTAGAAGAGGAAATTAGTAGCCACAACCTTTTGGGAAAGGGATAGGAGATAAGGGAGTAGATGCAAAACTGTGTGCACTTTCCAAGCTTTACTCAATAGATGCAAAAGCAGCTTGATTGACCTGTGTAGAAATCACCTTGAACAAGAAAAAGAAAACGTGTAAAAACAGCCTTACCAACTTGATTATCATAACCTTAATCTACTTTTCAAATCCTAGTTGCCCAATCCAGATGATTTCTTTACTAGAGCAAATCAGACAGATTTTGGTTTTCATATATATTGATCTGACAAATGTTATTTCAGTAAATAGAGAATCTCTTGAGGATATTTACTTTCACTCGGCAAGAGACTAGTATACTTACCATGCCACTGGACTACATCAATTCCTTACCTCTGAGCCACAATTTTGTGGATCCAGACCGAATCTATTGCTGTTGCGCCACTTCTAACTAATGGCGACACTATAGGCAGAATAGAGTTGCTCCCTAGTGTTTCTGGGGCTATAAATTTTAACAGGAACAGAAAGCCTCATCTTTCACCCATGGAGTGGCTGGTGGACTCAAACTGCTGACCTGGTGTCTAGCAGCCTCATATGTAACAACTATGCCACCGGCACTCCTAATTTGGTAAGTAGGGCACTTGCTTATATTACTATTTTATAAGGCATCAGTCTAATCTACTTCATTATTAATATCATGCTGATAAAACACACTAATAAGAATTGTCAGGGAGTTTAGATGGACCTTTCATCTGTCTGAAGCACTTAGGACATCCTCACCAATATAAAGGATAAGTGACTGTGTCTTGCACACCGTATCATTAAAGAAAGAGGCATAATATTTGATGGGCCTCCTTGGTTATGGAAGCAAATATAATATGTTGTGTTTCTGAGATTTATTTACAGAGTGACCCAAATGACGCCAAGCTTAGAGCTGGCCCTAGGAGTGACTAGAGAAGGCTAGTTCATGCAGGCTGCACTTCAGGTAACTCTGACACTTGACTTTTATATCGAATGAATCCTGCAGGTCTAACCGTTTTTGTAACTGATTGGCATACTTTCTAAATCCTATGGAAATTCAAATAAATGAATGACATCAGAGGCCTTTAGGGTACCGGAACATAAACACATCCTTTTTGTTAAGTAATAGCTCTCTTTGGAGAAACAGCTTTTGTATTGATACAGCATCCTGGTAGACACTGTCCGGCTGTCCTTATGACTCCATTCCCCCACCATACCCTATTCACAATAAAATTGGCATTATCTGAGGAACTCTGCTTGCTTGACCTCATGAATGAAGTGGCCACAATAGCACAAATAGGAGTTCAGTCATATATATTTCCCCCAAACAAGGGTAGCCTGCCTATTGATAGAGTTGAATGCTCAATTTATCAGCTGTAGTAGCCAAACCTGAGCATCCATTGTGGTACTCAGTGCCAAGGGAATCAGAAAGTCACTGCCAAGTTGATTACATTTCTTAATGGATGAACAATTATTTGTCTTCATTGCATTGAATTTGCTTTTCTCAACTACCATACGTCTACAAGCACCACTGTCTGTGGATTTAGTGAAGACTTCATTTGCTAGTGACTTCTCTTTCAATATATTACTCCCGACCAAATGGTTCACTTTTAAGTGAAATAAGGCAATATATGAATGCCCAGAGGTCACATCAGAAGCTCCATCATTAAGCAGTTTGACTCTTAAAATGGTGGAATGCCAGTTGAATATTTCATTATGTAGCCTTTAAGAAACAATAGCTTGGCAGTGTGAGGCACTGGTCTGTGGATGTAATAAATGCTCGAAACAGGAGATAAATATTTACTACTATTTTACTTTATGCAATAATAGATGGGTGCAAGGACAAATGGGCCCCAGTGGGAGTGACACATCTCACTAGTAAGCTTAAAGATCTCCTCCTTCTTGGGCCTCTGCTGATTTAGAAATCTTAGTGCTCAAACAAAATTTAAAAATCTGTATTATTACAACTCTCTGATAGATGTCAGTAAATTATCTTGAAGAAGGGACATCTTTTCCTAATTTATACAAAGATACTATCGAGGCTAGTGAAATCTCTGTTTATTCAGGGGATCATTTCTGTCATTAAGCACAGTTTCTGCTACCTAATGGGACAAGGAGCTAAGTTGATACAACACCCTTAGAGCTCTCTAGTCATGCATGTCTTTTGATATCGTGGTAGTTACAGAATCTCATGTCAACTTGAGGGTATTAAGAGGGAATCCAGGCTGTTGATCAGGTCACAGCCTCATGATGCCTCCTTATGGGCATGGCCTTCTCATGAGGATTCTGGGAACGTCTTCTCTTTCTTCTTGGAGGTGGGCCACACACTCTCTGTTTCACCATTCCTGTTGACAAGCCACATGAAGCCATGCTGATGGCAGCCAGAGCCCTGGAGATGCTTCCATTGCCATTGGATCCCCAAGACTTTTCACCCACTGGCCTGTGGTCTTGCTGCATTTGGCATCATTGCAAATGTCTACATAAGTCTGAAGACTAGTCTTGGACTAATGGGCTGATATCAGACTTGTGGACTTGATCTGGACTGGCTGGGATGTTTTCTTAATATGCCATTACTCTTTGATACGAAGATCTCTCTTATATATATATGAGTGTCTCTGAATTTGTTTCTCTAGTCAACCCAGACTAAGACGGGTATATTGTTCTTTTCCTTCTGCATACATTTTCATAATCAGCTACTGCCTCACCTCTTGCCCCACAAAGAAGCCGGAACTCACCCTCTTTTAAAATCTGGAGAAATGTGTTTAGAAGGGGATCAAGAATGAGGAGGATTACTTTCCTCTTGTAAGACAAATCCTTCAAGTAAACTACCAATAATGATTTTTTAACAGAACAGTTTGGGTTATATGTCTGAACAAAATCTAGGAGCATGAAGATGGGATGTTTGGATTCTTTGGCTTCTTTACAAATGGAAAGGATTGCACAATGGGGAATTCTATCCATAAAGTAAGGAGTTTGAGATTTTGGCAACATTGGCATTAGAAATAGAGTAATTAAAGAATCACTGGTTATTGTTATTGTTGTTAAGTGTGCAGGTGAGTGGATTCTGACCCATAGTGACACTGCACCACAAAACAAAATACTGCCCAGTTCTGTGCCATTCTCACACTTATTAATATGTTTGAGCCCAATTTTGCAGCCATTGTGTTGATTATTCCCACTGAAGGTTCTCCTCTTTATTTCTGACCTTCTACTTTACCGAACATAATGTCTAGCTGATCTCTCCTAATAACTTATCCAACATATGTGAGACAAGGTCTCACCATCTGTTTGCGTGTTTTGCGGACAGTCCATGGTAGATTCAATGTTCTTCATCAAAGCCATAATTCAAATGCATCAATTCTTCTGTCACCATAATTCACTGTCCAGTTTTCACATATGTATGAGGTGATTGAAAACAGCATAGGTTGAGTAAAGTACACCTGCATCCTCAAAGTGACACCTTTGCTCTTTGATGTTTTAAAGAAGTCTTTGCAGCAGATTTGCCCAATATAGTATGCAGTTTGATTTTGAGAAGCTGTTGTATATAACTATGATCAATATGTGACATATTTATTAAAATATTTAACTCAATCATCACGATCCCTGGTGGCACAGTGGTTATGAGTTGGGCTGCTAACTGCAAGTTCAGCTGTTCAAAACCACCAGGGCCTCCAAGGGAGAAAGATGAGGCTTTCTACTCCTTTGAAGCATCATAGTCCCCAAAATTCACAGGGGAAGCTCTACTCTGTCCTATAGGATCAATAAGAGTCAGCACTGACTAGATGGCAGTGAGGGTTGTTTTCAATAAATAAAATCTTTTTAAAATTCTATTATTTATGAAAATAATTCTATTATTTATGAAAATAAAACAGCATTGTTTTAATATAACACAATTCCAATATCATAAATAATATTAAGAATTTCTTATAATTTATTAAAATGAGAGTCACATTTGGGGGCAGAGTGCCGTATAATTCTGGCAAGCACAGTGACAAATCGACCATGTTATTTTCCTAATGACACTAGAAGATCATGAATTCATTATATGATTACGTGTTTGAAAACTTGCTCTTTCTTTACAGCTCACAAGAGAACATAAAAAGGATTATATTCCTTGTGGGACATACTTCTTATAACTTCTCAATGCAAAATTGCAACAAATCCTCAGAGAAGATAAGGAAAACAAAAACTTCCATGGGTGAGACAACGTATTAAGTACTTGATCAACTACAAGCAATTGGTGGATTACATATTTCCATTATCTGTCTTTTGCTAACATATTCTCATTAGGTAGTCATGCCAAACAAGTATGCCAAAACCAAAATAGAGGAAAATTTTAAGTTAAGATGTCAGGAAATAAAACAGAAAACACTATCACTGCTTCTAATTATAGTAAAATGTGTGAAGGACAAAAAGTCCCCGGAATTTTTCAACAGAGCAAGGATTCATAGCTTATTTTGTTAGTCCCATCTACTATCATCGAACAAAGAGACAGGACAGTCTTGTTCTTATGTAAGTTAGAGTGTCCTTATGTTTAACCACTTCCTTCCTTATAGTCTTAGTACTGGCAAGAGTATCACATCTTGTCAGTCTTTCTGTCTGATTTTTTCAAGTTGGTTTTCTTTCTCACCATTTCATGATGGCATTTAATATTTATTTACTACCAGGTAGCCCACGCACCTGGTTTAAAAAAAAAAAGGGAAAAATGTCTCTTTCACATATACATCTGCCCTCCTGCTCTCCTTCCAGAGATAACCACTCTTACCATTCTTTGTGTAATCAGACAGTCAGTGCAAACATTAACTGTTCACTTGTATTTTATACAAATGATAACATACTATATACTCGATGTATTCTTTCTTACAGTTAATATATCTTCGGAGTTTATATCAACACATTGTTTCCAAAAGATTCATGTTTAAAGGACATACTCATACGACAACCCACAGTTTATTTAAACAATCCTCTATTGTATTAGTCAGAACAGGCTAGTTTATGTTGCAAAAATAAAGAATCCTATAATTCTCAGAGGTTTGTTTCTTTTCAAAATATAAGCCTAGGTTTTAGGCAGTTTCTATGTGGCTAGAGGCTCCATATTCCACTGTATCTTCTGGAATAAGTTGCCTCCTTGATTAATGGCAATGAAAGAAGAGAACATTGTATACTCTCATACCAGTAATTAAATGCTTTATCCCATTAGTAAATCTACATTGCTTCAGTCTGAAAGACATGTACATACTTCTTGGAACCTATTCACCAGGTCTCTCTTAGTTTCACAGAGAATATGGAAGTATAATTCTCCCACATTGTCAGAAGAACAGATCTGGCCCTAAAATGAATTAGAAAGTCCTTTGAGTATTTGTATTATCAACTCAAATCCTGTGGAGGAGTTACACCTCATAACTTTAGATACTCAACAAACATATCAGCCAGTGTACTCAATCACTAAATATATATGAGAGAGAGAGAGAGAGAGAGAGAGAAAGAGAGAGATCTATTTTACAAACTTGGTTAAATGTGCCAACACAAGGTAAACCCAAACCAAGCCTGTTGCCATCTAGTCCGATCTGACTCATGGCAATCCCATAGGACAAAGTTGAAGTGTCCCATCGGGTTCCCAGGACTGTAAGCCTTAATGGAAGCAGACTCTCACAACTTTCTCCCACTGATTGGCTGCCAACTTTTCTAATAATAGCCAAAAAGCACTGCACAGTAGGACAGCTTTCATCACATGATAGGTCTGAATTATTACTGTATTTCCAGACAAAACAAAGATGAAAAATAAATGCCAAATATTTAAGAACTTGACTTATTACTGGCCTGGCTCAGACACTGGTGAAGCTATGGAACCTCTGAAGTGGACAACAGCTTCAGAAAACGATTCTAAAAATTTGAGGAAACTCTGAATTGCTTAGATTCCTTTAAAATAAAAACAAAAACTTAAGAGGCAGTTGACATGAAAATAGTCAACTAGGTAGAAAGAGCAGAAATTATGGTTACGGAACCAAAAACATTTTGAATTAATGCTTAGTACAGGAAACTGTTTCAGAAGATGACAAGATTAGGGTATGCTCTTAGAAGCTGACTGAGGTGGAGAGAAAGAAGAGTTAATGAAATATGTGCACTTTAGAGTTCACATTGCTGGATGGGACATCCATATGGCCATTTAAGTAAACATAAAGATGGCCGAGTTTTGAGAGGAAAAAGAATGCTGTGAGCCTGAGGCCAAATTCTATGAATAAGTTAAATAAGTGGGAGGTTCACCCTATTTGGCTAGTGGCCTCAAAGTGTATTTATAGCTTCTAGAAGACATTCAACACACATCAGATGAGCTCATAGAAGACAGCTTGTGCAAATGAGAATGGCAGTTAGTTAACTGAGAAGAGGTAAAGAGCTATCCCATGGACTGCTTATGTCTGCAAGAACAGCACATTCCTTTTCAGTAGAAAATTTGTGTGGGAAGGCACATTGCAATCAGAAGCTGTTTAGTGAACATGAAATGACAGAAAAAGTAGTGATGGTTGGTGAGGGGAAGGGACAAAATCTTAATGTCTAAATGCCTAATACCATCATCTTCCAAGTAGTGTTACCTGCCTCATTGACAGGGTAGAGCATTTTTAATTCCAGAGCACCTCCCCAACCCCCCAATTGTCTAGTGGGCATTACCAAGATTTATTCCCTTACTTTCAAACCCACCAGCCAATCTGAGGAAAAAAGATGAGGCCTCTGTTCCTATAAAGATCTACAGCCTCAGAAATCCACAGGACCAGTTTTACTGTGTTCTGTAGAGTGGCCATGAGTTAGAATTGGTGATACGGCTAATAGTGATTTTGAGTTTTTGATATGCTAACTATCCACTCTTTGTTGACAGATTTTTTTCTGTTTTTAATTTTAGCAACTTCAGTGACATATAATTCATATTTTATACAATTCAATGTTTTTAATATATTAAAAAGAATTGTGCAATCATCACTATGATCAATTATAAGATATTTTCTTCTTTCTTGGATTCATTGTTGTTCCTTTCCCTTTAATTTTTAATCATTTTATTGGGAGCTCTTTTTT
>NW_022111373.1:18647308-18668276 GCF_000313985.2 Echinops telfairi
ACTTGTGGACTTGATCTGGACTGGGCTGGAACGTTTTCTCAATATTCAACTGCTCTTGTATATAAAGCTTTCTTATACACCTATGAGTGTCTATGAATTTGTTTTTCTAGTCTACCCTGACTAACACACCCATTATGCCACTAAGGCTCCTTGTGGAAGTGAACATGAGATAAGAAATTTGATGCTAGATGCCAAGGTTTAATTCAAAGTATGAAGGCAAATGAGACTTCCTTTATCATTTACTATTTTGCCCATACGATCTTTCAATATTGCAACGTGAAGCTTGATTTTTTTTCCTTCAGCTCTTTCAGTTCAAGATATGCTGAGCATATTTTTCATTTTTTATTTTCTACCTCTATGTCTTTGCGCATTTCATTATAATATTTGACTTTGTCTTCTAGTGCTGCCCTTTGAAATTTTTTCTTCAGTTCTTTGAGTTCATCATTTCCTCCATGTGCCTTAGCTACTCTCCAATTAAAAGCAAGGTTCAGAGTATCTTCTGACTTTGATTTTTCTTTTTCTTTCCCCCCTGTCTTTTTAATGGCCTTTTGTATGATGTTCAGAATGTCATCTTGCAGCTCGTCAGGTCTTTCATTACTGGTGTTCAATGCATCAGATCTGCTCTTGAGATTTTCCTGAAATTTGAGGAAATACAAACAAGGTTATATTTTGACTCTGGTGAGCTTGTTTTCATTTTCTTCAATTTCAACCTACACAGGAATAATAGTTGGTTTGCTCTACAGATAGCCTCTTCCCATGGATGTACTGTACTCAGTTTTATTTTTGTGTATTCCATCTTGAGACATCCATGTATACTTTTGTGTTGTTAAAAAAAAAAGATATTTGCTATGAACAAGTCATTGATCTTGCAAAATTCTATCGTGTGCTCTCCAGCTTCATTTCTATCATTTATATTTTTCCACTATGGTTCCTTCTCGTTGTTTCCAACTTTTGTATTTCAATTGCCAATCCCGAACATGTCTTGATTGCATGCATGCTTGATCAATTTCAAATTGATGAAGTTGGTAGAATTTTTCAATTTCATCATCACTAGCTTTAGTGAATGGTGCATAAATTTGAATAATAGCTGCATTTGTTGGATTTTCTCATATGAGGATAAACTTTATCCTATTATAGACAGAATTATAGTTCAAAATAGATCTTGAAATGTCCTTTTTGATGATGAATACACCATTCTTCTTGATTGTGCTATTCTTGACATAATAAACCATATGATTTTCTGATTCAAAATTGTCAATACCAGTCCATTTCAGCTCATTAACACCTAGAATATCAATCTTTATGTGTACCATTTCATTTACAACTTTCCTAGGTTTCTATACTTTATACATTTCAAGTTCTAGTGATTACTGATGTTTACAGCTATTTCTCTCATTCTGAATCATGCTCGATCAGCAATTGAAGGTCTTTACTCTGGCAGGTTTGCTCCCTCCATGTCATTATGGTCGACTTAATTTTGAGAAGGCAGCTTTTCCATGTTTTCAGTGACTTCTGAACTGAGGCACTTACCTTGTGGCACTATCTCTGGCAATGTTCTGCTTCTGTTCATTAGGTTTTCTCAGTAACTGACAATGTTCTGATGCTATCCAGAGGTTTTCAGTGGCTAATTCCTCAGAAGTAGACTGCTAATTCCATTGTAGTCTGATTTCAGTTTGGAAGCTCTGCTGAAACCTATTCAATTTTTGGTGTCCCTGTTGCTGTTTGAATTACCAGTGATGTAGCTTCCAGCACCACACATCAGCCACCATAGTATGACAAACTGATAGACAAGTGGCGAATATCACTGATATTTGTTGACAATTTTCAATTTCTGTTGGATCACTTTACAAATACAGATCTCTTTCAGTCATTTGGTCTTCCAAATTTCTTGACATAGACAAGTGAGCAAGTCCAGTGTTGCATCTGTTGGTTGAAACATCCCAATTGGTATTCCATGAATTCCAGGATCCCAGTGTCCTCAGGGCAGCTTGGTATTCTTCCTTCTTTTGGTTCTTGATTATATGCTGACTCCTGAAATGGTTGGATATCAACCAATTCCTTTTGATACAGTGACTCTGTGCATTCTTTCCATCTTCTTTTGATGCTTCCTGGGTCACCCAAAGTTTTGCTCATTGTTTCTGTTGTTGGGTGTCATTAAGTTGACTGGCTCCTTTTTAGAAACACTGTTCAGTCCTGTAATATTCTCACAATTGTTATTACTTTTGAGCGCATAGTTGTAGCCATTGTGTCAATCCATCTTGTCGAGAAACTTCCTCTTTTTTTACTCACCCTCCACTCTTTGTCACAGAGTCACTGTACCAAAAAGAACTAGTTGACATTCTGCCATTTCAGGAGGTAGAATAAAATCAATGGTACTGAAGGAATAAGTTCAAGCTTCCCTGAAAGCATTTGCCAAAAACAAGATTCTAGGAGCTGATGGAATAACAATTGAAATATTTCAGCAATTTGATGAAGCATTGGAAGCACTTACTCATCTAGGCCAGGAAATTTGGAAGATGGCTACTTGGCCAACTGAAGGGAAGTGATTCATGTTTGTACCCATTCCAAAGAAAGGCGATCCAACAGAATGCTTAATTATAGAGCAATATCAATAATATCACATGAAAGTAAAATTTTGCTGAAGATCATCCAACAATGGTTGCAGCAGCACATTGACAGGGAGTTGCCAAAGGTTCAGGGCAGATTTATAAGAGGATGTGAAATAAGGGATATCATTGCTGATTGCAGATGGATTTGGCTGAAAGTAGAGAATACCATAAAGATGTTTACTTGTGTTTATTGGCTATGCCAAAGCCTTTAACTACTTGGATCAGAATAAACTATGGATAACCTTGTGAAAAATGGAAATTCCAGAAGACTTCATTGTATTCACGAGGAACCTGTTCAGAGGAAGTTGTACAAATGAAACGAGGGAATATTGCATGGTTTAAAATCAGGAAAACTGTGCATCAGGGTTGTATCCTCTTACTAAACTTACTCAATCTGTATGCTGAGAAAATTTTCAGAAAGCTGGATTACATGAAGAAGATTGTGATATCAGGATTGGAGGAAGGCTTGCTAACAACCTTCAACATGCAGACAACACAGCCTTGATTGCTGAACTGGAGAAGGATTGAAGCACTTGCTGATGAAGGGTTTCAGTTTTCAGTATGGATTACACTCAATGTAAATAAAGGAAACCAAAGTCCTCTCAATTGGACCAATAGTTAATATCATGCTAAATGGAGAAAAGATTGAAGTTGTCAAGGATTTCATCTTGCTTGGATTCACAATCAGTGCTCATTCATGGAAGCAGCAGTCAAGAGATCAAAAGACACAAGGCATTGGGTAAACCTGCTGCACAAGATCTCTTTAGAGTGTGGAAAGGCAAGGATGTTACTTTGAAGACTAAGGTGTGCCTGACTCAAGCTATGGTATTTTCAACTGCCTCATAGGCATGTGAAAGTTTGATGGTGAATAAGGAGGACGGGAGAAGAATTAACGCATTTGAATTGTGGTGCTGGAAAAGAATATTGAAAGGACCATGAACTGCTAAAAGGACAAACTGACCTGTCTTGGAAGAAGTGCAGTCAGAGTACTCCTGAAAGGCAAGGATGATGAGAATTCATCTCACGTACCTTGGACACGTTGTCAGGGTGGCATGTTGCCCCTGATGAAGGACATCATGTTTGATAAAGTGAAGGGCAGTGAAAAAAGGAAAGCCCTCCATGGCGTGGCTTGCCCCATGGCTGCAATAATGGGCTCAGACTCAGGGACAATTGTGAGGATGGCACGGTGCCGGGCAGTGCTTCCTTCTGTTGTGTGTGAGGTCGCTATGGGTCAGAACCGACTCAATGAGACCTAACAACAACAGCAACTACCCTTTGCACGTGCATATTTCAATAGTGCCGTTGGTGCCTTGACCTTTCTGTCTTCAGTTTTTAAATCTTGAGTAGGACCAAGCATGTTCCTTTTTGGTTTTGTAATTGCAAGTCTTTGTGTACTTCTTTATCTTCTGGAGCTTCCTTTAAAAGCTAGTGTTCAGTTATTTTATCTTCTCATTCCCCCCACCCCCACCCCCTACCCCCGTGAGTTTTAGCTACTCCATCTTTAAGAGCAAGTCTTAGAATCTCTTCTGACAAAATTTTGGTGAATGAAGAAAAAGAAGTCAATGAATAGAGGGTTGAGAAGAGATGATTATTATAGTTGGTAATTCATGAGTAACTGGCAACCTCATGATGTTAAATGCAAGGCATCCCATCCAACATTTAATTACTTTCATCTTCTTATTTCAGATCTTCTGAGAACATATAGTTATCAGTCTTGAAAAGAGAAATCTTCTCATTTTATTTTTGCTTAAAAAAACCTGTCACCATTTTGAGTGTATATTTGTTTTAAACTATTTTAAAGACATCATCTCCTCTCAATAGGTTAGTGGTTTATTCTGTCCTATTTACCTTATTAATTTATTTAGAATAGGTTATCTTGATATAAATATTGGAATCCAAGTGCTCCTAGTGAGAAATCGTCATAAGAGAGATGTTGTGCTATAAGCTTAGAAAGTACCATCAATATTTACATAATTGTTTTCTGCTTGATATCCACTTGGCTCTATTGATTTTGTGCTTTGTGAGCATGATCTGGCTTGGAACATGTATTATGTTTTGAAGTATTTTTCTGAGCATTACTTAAATGTTTTTTTCAAAATATAATTAGAGTAAGGTATTAATAATTAGATCATCTGAAATAATATTTTAATTGTTCATAAATGGTTTCTCATTTGAAAAGACACACCACATAAATTTTACAGTACTTTAAAAATAAAAAATATATGCTTACAAATATTAAGAATTCCATTTTTGATATTTGTTGAATATCTACTATGAGCTAGAGACTACTAGACACTGTTAGTGTTATAGTACATATAGCAGTGGTTCCCAATGATTTTCTAAGTCTGTAGGGAAAAGCAAACCTTGCACCAGTCTTACAAACATGATAACAATGTCAAAGACAAAATGTTCAATGTTTATATAGACTTGTAGGGATCTCTGGCAGCACAATGGTTAAAGCACTCAGCTGCTAACTGAAGTTGAAAGGTTGGAATTCAACAGCTGCACTCAAGGGGAAAATGTGGCAATCTGTTCTCATAAATATTTACGGTCTTGAAAACTGGTTGGGGCAGTTCCACTCTGTCCTATAGGTAGCTATGAGTAAGGATAGACTCTATGACAGCGTTTGGCTTTTTTAATATATAGACTTGTAACAGAGGATGACATAGTGAGCTATGTGTTGGGCTGCCAACTACAAGGTCAGCAGTTCATAACCAAAAGCTGGTCCATGGGAGAAAGCGGAGGCTTTCTACTCCCATCAAGAGTTACAGTCCTGCATTAGAAAATGGATTATTGCACATGAAGTTAGATTAAAATTTAATACCTTATCATTTGATCTCCTGTGATAGTTATCATATATACTTGAGTATAAGCTGACCCAAATATCAGCTGAGGCACCTAATTTTACCGCAAAAACTGCATTAAAAATGTGCTGAAAAACTCAGCTTATACACGAGTATATATTGTAGGTTTATTTTGTCAACTTGGCCAATAGAAACGTGTGAGGTTAATCAGGTTGCAGTTTGATTGGAGGGCAAAGAGATAAATGGCTCTGAAAGGCCTGCCTCCCACAACCCCCTTCTTGCTTTCTGGTGACCAGAGTGCGCTGTCATGAGCTGCTGCTTTAGCTAGTTCTCTGTCTGAACCTGTGTGCTACACTACCTGTAGGCCAAGCCAAACCGTGGATCATGTCAATAGAGCTTGAGGCTCCATGGAGGCTTGCTTTGTCACACTGCTGGTGCATACAGCACTTGCATTTGAAGCTGGTGCATCCACAACATTGCTTGCATTTTGTGGTAGTTATGTAATGTGTTGTCAATTTGAGAAGATTAAGAGCGAAGGGGTGAAGCTTATCCTGTCAATCAGGTTGAAGCTTCATTACTTCATTTGGAGGAACTAAGGCGATAAATGGCTCACTGGTGGCAGAACACAGGCTCACTCCCTGAGAGACTCTCTACTGACAAGACACATGGAGCTATGCTGATGGCAGCAAGAGCCCTGGACCTGGAGGAGCCACATGGAGACCCATGCCAGTGCTAAGATGCTTCCTCCATCACTGGATCATAAGACTTCCTATCCACTGGCCTGTGACTTTCCTGCCTTCTGGGTCCTTGCATGTGTTTTGTGAGTCTGAAGAGGACTTTATAGATTGGTATCAGACATATAGGCTAATATCAGACTTATGGACTTAATCTGGACTGGGCTGAGATGATTTTTCAATATTCATTTGCTCTTGAATACACATATGAGTGTCTATGAATTTGTTTCTTTAGTCTACCCAAACTAACACACATTTAATATCCCATCTGGGCCTATGTCCCTAAGTTCCCAAGCTACTGATTGTTGGTGACCCACCATGCTGTTTGCTGCCTGTGGGCAGGCTCGGCTTGCCTTGCCCTAGGAAGGACTCTACTGTATGCTTCCTTGACCTTGGACCAGGCAGCCAATGTGAGTTGAAGGACTTTCAGTATATTAACTGCTCCATGAAAGTGAGTTGAACTGAACTCTCTGTACTGCTGTGTGGACTAATTAGCAGCTATATTCCTTCTCACTGTATGAACATATATATATATATAATCACAAGTGTCCTGGTTTTATTTCTCTAAAGAGCTCTGCCTAACACATCTCCCTTTTGCTCCATTTTAAATTTGTTCTAGTTTCTTTTTACTATTTTCTGCTTTCTTCTCTATTGAGTTTTTAAAATCTGTTTTACTTTGTTATTGTTGTTGTTGTTTTTCAAATGCTTTTCTGTATATGAAATCCAGGACAGGTAAATCTGTAGAGATAGTGACTGGATGAATGGTTCCTTGAGCTATGGCAGGGTTGGTTGGGGAAAATGGGGAGTTACTAATGATGAGTACAAGGACAAAGAAGATGTTCTAAAATGTATTGTGCTGATGAGTGCACAACTATTCTTGATGTGCCTGAACTATTGCATTGTATATTATGTGAATTATGTGCCAGATAAAGCTGTGAAGAAAAAATTAGTTTCAGTCTTGGCAACCCTCAGTTCTAGGCTGACCTACAGAGTCACTAACTTGATGGCAGTGATTTGGTTTTTGTTTTGTTTGTAAATGGGGGATTGAAGACACAAGCCAGGCATGTTAGTAATGACAAATGAAGGAAGACTACAAGGGATTTTATATTTTGTCCTTATTGCTTTTTTTGATTTTAAACTTTCTATTACAAGAAAGATTTCTGTCCCTAGAAAAGGCATAATGTTTATTGGGGGGGAAAAATCTAAAAAAACCTTTTGGATCTAAAGTAGCTAAAATAATATCATGGATTGCAATTACAATAAACAATTTTTAAAGTATATTGTAAACGATTATTTTAATTCCCAAACTAATTACATTTTTTACATTTTACTTCTCTAGACCAGTTAGTGAGAGTTGTTGATTTTTAACCATTTCTGGAAATCCTCATAGCATTTGTATTAATGAAAGTATTTACAGGGGGCTAGAAATGAAAATGTAATGAAAAATTTACATGAATATTTTGAGGCCCCCCCACATTACTATTAAACTACATAACTAAAAAAATATGTGGGATGAAGTTTAATATCAGACTCTCTCTGGAGTCAGTTGCAAAAAGATAACTTTCATAGCTGTATTTTTTTCCCCTGAATTTTGAAATGCCTTATTTAACATTTTGTGGTAATTACATAATTTTATGTCAGCTTGAATTATAGGTGTGGAGGCTAGCCTGTCAATCAGGTCACAGCCTGATGGTGCCTCCTCATAAGGAACCTTCCCTCCCATCCTCCCTTCACCTTCTTGTTGACAAGCTAAACAGACGACGGAGTTCTGCGTTAGCCCTGTGATGCTTCCACCACCATTTGATCCACAAAACTTTTCACTCACCAGCCTTTGATGTTCCTGCGTTCTGCAGCATTGCATGTGGCTTTGTGACTCTGAAGAGGGACTTATGGCCTAGTAGCACACTTATAGGCTTGAGATGGACTGGATTGGGATGTTTTATTGACGCATGATTACTTCTTGATATAAAGCTCTTTCATATTTATGTCTCTGTATTTGTTTCTCTAGCAACCTGGCCTAACACACATTTCCACACAGTAAAATGTCTGAAAAAGAAATAGACAAAACCCTAGAATGCATAGTAATAATTTTACTCTTCTAGGTCTCTCAAGAAAAATACCAGGATTTAAATATCTGTTTTAACTGTCAATTACTGATAAACGGATGCAATGTATACATTACCATTTCTAAATGGTTTAATAATTAAATACATTCAACATTAAAATGGCACTGATTATGATTTAATATTCAGGATTATATATTTCTCAAGTTCATCACTGTGAATATAACTTATAGATATTTGTTATTCCATACATAGATGGAACAATTGTGCTCATTGAAAGTATAGAGAACTTGAAGCAATTACTGTTAAAGATCAAAGACTACATGATTCAGTAGAGAATACAACTCAATATAAAAAAGAACAAAACAAAAATCTACACGACTAGGCCAATAGACAATAGCATAAATGGAACAGAGATTGAAATTGCTAAGAATTTCATTTTAATTGGATCCACAACCAATGCTCATGGAAATAGTAGTACATAAATCAAATTACAAATTACACTGGGCAAATCTGCTGCACAAAAGCTCTTTAAAGTATTGGCAGCAAGAATGTCACTTTTAGGATTAAGGTGTACCTGACCCAAGCCTCTATTTTCAAGTGCTTGACATGCTTGTAAGAACTGGAGAAGACTGTCGAAGAGTTGATGCGTCTGAATTATGATACTGGCAAGGAGTATGGAAAGTTCCATGAATAGTCAGCAGAACAAAAAAATCTGTCTTGGAGGAAGTACAGCCAGTACAATCTTAGTAGTAAGGATGGCAAAATGTTGTCTCATGTACTTTGGACATGATGTTATGAGAGACCAATCTCCATCAGCCGTACTTGATAAAAGAGAGGATCAGTTAACAGGAGTAAGACCGTCAATGAGATGGATTGACACAATAACAAGGACAACGGACTCAAGCACCACAGTTGTGAGGATGCCATAGGATATCTGTGTAGAGTTTCATTTTTTGTACACAGGGTTGCTATGAGTCAGAATGGACTTAATAGAACCTAATAGCAACATAGATATCTGGAAGTGTCAACAGAATATCGCATAGATGGGCTCTTGTGACACATATATTGTAAATGTATGTTACAAACGATAAAACAGGATAAATCCTTATTTTTGAAGTAAGAATGCATGATCACTTAAGCTTTGAAACTGGTGTTTTATGTGAATCCGTTGATTTTGAAGACTGTCAAGGAATCTGTAAAGATACCTGCATGTCAATATGTAGTAGTGTATTGGATCTTCCTTGCAGTCAACTCTAGACTTTAAACTTGCTCAATCACAGCTCTACTATAAATAGCACAACGTTGTGGTTCTTTGGTCTTTCAAAGGATACAGAGATAAATGACGGCTGGGCAAAGCAGCGACTGTTCAAATGGGAACCAGTGTGACAAGTATTGGAGCAGGGTTATGGCACTGACAATTAGCTAATGTCAATGCAACACTTAGAAACACTGTGCAAGAAGGCTAATAAATTACAGCTGGCCATCATTAATAACCCAAGACAGAAGGGGAAGGAGAGCAGGGGGAAAAAAAAGAGAAAGAGATGGGAAAAAAGCGCTCCCTAGAAAAACACAGTAAAATATAAAGTGTTCCATAAATAGAAGTATTTGTATTGCCAGAAGACCCTGGAGAAGTTCTCCAGTGAATAGTTCAACAAACAATTGTCAGGGAGGTGGGGGAGAATAGAGAAGTATATTGTCAAGTCATGATTATCTACTTCATTTAAAATAGTATTTTCAGCTGTTTTGTGTGCCTTCTAAAATCACATACCAGGCAGACATATTTGGATTGGGTCCCAATTTCCTAATATTACCGTTCTAAACTAAGAGACAGCTAATAGTCTCTGTTGGAAGTTCTGAATTAGACTAGTTCTCCCTGGCTATGTACTAGAATAACCCTTGCTTTCAGGTTACCCATATACAAAGAACTGAGAACTCTTTTGATATCCATCTGATATTTCATCATATCAATGATGGCAGAGCTTATAGTTATAAGTGTATCATGCTAGTTTTAAAGCAATGGCGAGGCTTTTACAGCACAGCATGGTGAGTGGAGTGATAGGGAAAGGAATGGAACATTTGCCAAGGCAAGGAGTTTGAAGGTCAAGGAAATCTAAGCTCTAAAGGATTCCTTATAGTTGAACAAGAAAGTATAGAGGAGGAGGAGTGAAGAATCATGATTCAATCAGAAGGAATGCCATGCGTGAATCATGAAATTGAGAGGGGGAAAGGTGTATCTGCAAAATGCAAGTTCGTTAGACTCTATTGGGTATGCATTTTGAGGCAATGATAGAAGCATAGTGTTCCACATTTCTCCACAGGAAAAAGAGGAGGCTTTCTACTCTCAACAGTTATAGTCTTCTTACCCACAGGTGCAGTTCTACCTGAGCCTATAGGGTAGCTCATGGGTCCCAATCGGTTGACGGCAGTGAGTTTTGTTTTTTTGGTTTATAGGGATAAGTAAAACCTAATTAATCAAAGAGCACTGATGCTGTTGAAGAGGCAGAAAGCAGAGAAATGGTATAAGTCAGGTCTAAAGCAATTACAATCAAACAGGTGAGAGATGAGGGAGATTTTGAGCATCAGTTTGTAATCGTATTAGTCACTGCGATTGAGTCAATAATGATTCCTGGGTTTCCAAGACTGTAGCTGTTGATGGGAGTAGAAAGCCCAGGCTTCCTCTCGATGAGCTACTGGTGGTTTCAAACTGCAGACCATGTGGATCGCAACCCAATGCGGACCCGCTACACCACCCAAAGCACAGTTAAATATGGTAGATGAAGAGATTGGAAGATAGTGGCAGAAGTAATGATAATATTTGGTACTGATTTTTCCTGTTGAATTACAAATTCCTACAGAAATTTCTGATGATCATTTTAGCCCCACCTTCCAATACCACATTATAAAATAAAACAAAACCAATCTCACTGCCATCAAGTTGATTCTGACTCATAGGTTTCCTATAGGACAGAGTAGAATTTGTCCCTGTGAGCTTCTGAAACTGTAAATCTTTACTCAGCCCACCCCCATCATGCCAATTGCGACACATAGCAAACCTATTATGGGAGGAGAAATCCTTCTCTCTTTCCCCCAAAGCGGCTGGTGATTTCGAAAAGCCAGGAGACTTAAAGTTAGCAGCTCAATGGCTAACCCACTATGGCATCAGGGATCCTTTGTATTTACAGTATACTACAGCACAAAGTAAAAGTTCAATAAATATTTGTTCAACGAATTAGTGAAATTAATTAATTCAACCAAATTTATTTTCTTTTGTAATCTAACATTGGAGAAGGAGCTTACTTCTCCATTTCACTTGACTTACTTTTTAGTACTGGTATTACCTAAGTTTTTGGCTCACATTCAGCTGTCTTGCTTGGGAAAGATAAATTATTTTTCCTAAATTGTTATTATGAATTATTTCAAACATACAAAAATGTTGAGAGAATAGTACAATGGATGCCCAGATACTTACCCACAAATAAATCACCACACTTAATTAATATCTCTACTAATAATTTGAGATATTTGCCTTATTTGTTTATGTGTGTGACGTTTGAAACTAGACATCACATGTATAGCTACCACATTTCACTCCTAAATATTCCAGCGGTAACTTTGAAAAATAAATATTTTCCATACAAAATTCTATGATCATTATTGTACCTAAGAAAACTAGGAGTGATTACTTAATATAATATAAATTTCCAAGTACCTATATACTTAAGTATAAGCTGACCCGAATATCAGCCAAGACGCCTAATTAAAAAAAAATCATTTTATTGGGGGCTCGCACAACTCTTATCACTGTATGATTCAATCCATACACTGATTGAATCAGGCATGTTTGTACATATGTTGCCGTCATTCTTTTCTAGACATTTACTTTCTATTGAGTCCTTGGTATCAGCCCCTCTTTTTTTTTCCTCTCCCTCTATCCCCACCCTCATCACCCCCTAATAGATTGTACACTGTTATTATTTTCATCTCTGACACCGGCTGCTGCCTCCCTTCCCCCATATTTTCTTTTGTTCTTTCCCTCTGTAAAGGGGTGTATGGTTATATGTCAATCATTATGATCGGTTCCCCTCTTCTCCCTTCCTCTCCCTCTCATCCCCCTGCCCTTCTGGTATCGCTATTCCCACTCCTGTTCCTGGATTCTGTGTGTTGTGAGTTCCCATCTCTTATTGATACCTGTGTACTTGTTCTGGTCTAGTCTGAATTGAGAAGCAGCACTGGGTCATGGCAGTGGGGGGTGAGGAAGCCTCAAGGAACCAGAGGAATATAATGTGTTTCATTGATGCTTTAATGCACCCTGGTGACTCATCCCTTCCCTGTGGCCCCTCTGTGGGGAGATTGTTCCACTGTCTACAGATAGGCATTGGATCTCTGCTCCAGCCCTCCTCGTTCTCAATAATATGTTGTTGGTTTTTTTGTTATGTGTCTGCTGATGCCTATTACCCGGTCCCTATTATGATTCCTCAAGATTGCACCGGCGGTGTGCTTCTGCCATGTAGACTGGTTGCTTCATTGCTGAATGGCAGGTTGTGTAACTTTAAGCCTTTAAGACCCCAGAGGCTATATCTTTTAATAGTCGGGCACCATCCGCCTTCTTCACCTTCTTGCTTATGCATGTTTTGTCTACAGCGATTGTCAGGTGGGTGAACATCTCAGACTGCCGATTTGTTAGAACAAAGTGTTCTTGTATTGAAGGAGGGTATAAGCAGAGATCCGAAGTCCATCCCTTACCTCAGTGTACTGCTGTATAAATATATGTGCTTGGGCCAATACCTCTATTTGTGTGGATTGATGTATTTACATATGTACACCACTATGTTTATACCTCTATCCATTGTTTTGCTTCCTAGGTCCTTCTTCTGTTTCCTTTCACCTTCCTCCTGCCCCACTGTCACTTTCCCCCTATTTCTGCATCTTGGTACCTCCTCTTAGCTAGTTTGCTGTTGCTCTGACATCCCCCATCCTCGGATCCCTATCTCCTCCTGATTATTGACTCCAACACCCCAGTTGTTCCCCTGTTCACGGCCCAGTCTGCTCACTGCCCCTTTCCCCACCACCCTCACCTCCCAGGTCTCCCCGGAACTGTTGGTCCCGCTGCTCTCTCCTCCGGCATGCCTCCCGTGCCTATCTTATATAGGTAGGTACACTGACTATGACATAGTCCAAACTGATTTTTTAAAATGATAATAGTAAATAAATAAGAAAAAATAAAAATTAAAAGAAAAAGAGAGACAGAGAGAGAGAGAGAAGAAATATACAAAAATCCTGGGTCTGTTCGCTGGCCTTCAGACTGTCCAGGAGCTGCCCCTCCTGGCCTGGATTGCCCCCTTGGGGGCCCCTCGGGGGCTTCGTAGCTCTGCCTTGCTCCAGCTCCTGATCTGGCATGCTCCCTTCTTGGTTCGCTCAGTTTTGGGGGTTCAAGCGCTGCCACCCTACCCAGTGACCCCAGAAATGTCCTCTGTCCCAGTCTGCTCCAGTAAGTGGACAACATGACACGTGCTGTTGTCAGTTGCCCAGTCCCCTCTGTGTCCATTAGCTCCCCACAGAGACCTCATCCTCCGGGCCTGGTGGAAGTACCTATTTTTACCACAAAAACTGCATACAAAATGTGCTGAAAAAACTCAGTGTATACCTGAGTAGATACGGTAACTAAAATATTTCTTTTGCAGTTTGTTTTTCCCAAATCAGTATCCAACAAATGTTCATAGCTGTGCTTGGTTGTCAGGTCTTTGGAATTTAGAGAATTTTAAAGATTAATTGTAGTAGAATTACTTAGTCTGGGGCAATACTGCTGAGGATAATTTAATATTCAATTAATTTGGGAAATCAACTTTATTTCCGAATGAGAAGTACTTTCTTTTTCTTTAGCCAATTTGTTCAGTTGGCAAGTGTATCACATAAGTGAGTCATAGATCAAGGGGTCACTTGCCATATGGGTTTGCTGCTTTGTTCTGGAAACTTGGAGATTATCTCTGTGCTTGTGATCATACATTATCACCAGCAGGATCCAATGAGAGTTTGTAGATCTTTAGATGAAAGCTATTATTTCACTAGGAAAAAACACCTCAATAAACAATCAATTATTATTTTCATAGAACATCTTGTTATGCAAAATGTAGTCTATTGGCGTAAGATGCTTCTATCATGGAATGCTTCATCTCATGCTTTTGATTTAGTCTGAAACTAGGGACAAAGGGTGAGCTGAGATAAATGCCAAACAAACGTGGAATCTCTCTCTCTCCCTCTGTCCCGTCCCACCTGTGAAATCATCAAAGCACAGGAAATATATATGTTTTCTTTCAAGAGCTAAGATTTTACGTTCTTTTCATTTCCTTTTCTCTCTTTCCTCCCTCCCTCTTTACTGGAAATGCTAATAAGAATCTGACAGCGATGGGCATACCACAAGCACCATAATGAAGTTTGCAAGACTGGCACAGTATCTCTGTCTCTAGTTGCATAGGATTAAAAACTGTTTATCATTTGAATCCACTGTATGTATCCAGATGCTGTGTGGTTTTCTGGGGTGATGACTGTCCCTTCCAAAAGGGTGACTCTTCAAATGGTTTATTAGCTGTTGTGACAATAGTCTAAGTGACTGTTGGTATGTGTACTAGTTCCTAGCAATGGAAAGACCACTGAAAGTGCCCAGCAGTTCCTGTGAGCTGTTTCCCAGTGGGAAGATAACTCAAACCGAACATCAGTATGTTCTGCACAACTGAATGAAGTTCCTTTGTGGGTTTTCTTCTCTTTAAAAATATGTATCAATGATACGTGCTTTGTATATTTTTTAAAAAAACAATTTCTTTCACGCAGATTAAAACAAACAAACGTAAATGTCACAAATGTGACATTAGTGACCGTGACAAGGTGGTAGTATTGGTTTTCAAGTTTCTACATGTACAATAGTTCTCTCACCTCACACGGATGTGTCCTCTGGTTTCAGGTTACCACTGCTATTTGCAGAACATGGCAATGATAGTAAGCAGGTGTTTCTATTCTTAAATTATTTCCTTCCTCTTTATTTCAGGCAAGCTGCCTTCTTTCCAACTGCTTCACTCCAGACTAATCCATCGCCTTGATTTACAAGACAATTGAATGACACATAGTTACAGGCTACTATGAAGCAAAAGCTTGTTGTAAAGCTTTCTGTTAACATTCCTAGCTAATTGGAGTTAAATTAGAAAAATGCACACTCTTGAAATGCAGAGATGGATAGGGCTCTGGAAACAAATTGCTGATTTCAGGACATTGTCACTTTTTTGTTAAAGTTGGTTAGACATGAAACACAACAAACAGCAGCCACCACCAGAGGGGACATCAACTGGAGGTGAGACATACTTCAGGATATATGACGAGCCATCAACATGTTCATGGAAATAAAATGAAAAGACAATGGAATGTTGCTATGTACTTTTTTTGATGCCTCCTCTTACTATTAGCAATTGTAATCACAAATCTTGGAGAAGCAGGGTCACAACACATAGGATTACATAGAGGAGCAAGATTTCTAAACACTAGTGTGTGGCAGAGAGGATCCCTGGAGGTATAGTGGGTTACTCGTTGAGTTGTTAACCATAAGGTTAGCAGTTCAAAACCACCAGCCTTTCTGCAGGAGAAAGACAGGTTTTTTAATCTTATAAAGAGCTACAGTCTTGGGATCCCACAGGAGTCGGTCTACTCTGCTTTATCAAGTCGTTGTGCATCAGAATCGATTAGATGGCGTGTTATGTGTCTGCTGAGTTCATAGCAGATTAATGGAAGAAAAGTAGAAAGATTAACAGCTAGCTTTCTGATTACTGTGCACAGCCTGAAGCCAATTAAGCCTCTGTTGGTCCTATAGGAAGTGGGAGTGTGTATTTATGTACATAAACATTATCCATCAGGGATGTCCCACTACCATGAAAACCTTCATAAAATTCCCCAGACTCTAGGCATATTAATTTCCCCTTCTACTGATCATTCTGAATCTAATAAAAAAAGTCTTCTAGGCAGTATTAAGTCACTTGTTTGCCTCAGGTAAGATAACATAGAGTTGACAATTTTTGTTTATAATAATTATTATGGAGAACTACTTTCGATATAAAGTTATTGAAGTAGGTATGTACACGTGGGTCTATGAGCCCTGATGGCGTAGTGGTTAGGCATTGGGCTGTGATTCCACAAGGTCAGTTGCTACTTGGGAGAAAGATGGGGTTTTCTATCCCGGTAAAGAGTTACAGTCTTGGAAACCCACAGGGACCATTCTACCCTGCCCTATAGGGTCACTATGAGTCGATATTGACTCAATGGTGATGCGTTTTTGCGTGATACACAAGAGACTGTTTTATTAACACTGTACATATGCTAGGCTCTCTGCTCACTTGGCGGCTTGCTAAAATTCACAAAATCATACAGGAAGTATATTTTTGGTTTAGAAAAATATATGCATATTTAAAATAGCATTAGTATGTTAATTTTCCCAAAGGGAGCATTAAACGGAGGGGAAATGGAATCCTGGTGGTATGATGGTTATAGTTGGGCTACAATTCAAAAGGTCAGCAGTTCAAAACCAGTAGCTTCTTCTTAGGAGAGCTTTGAGCTTTCTACTCCCATAAAGAATTACCCACAGACAGTTCTATGCTGTCCTATAGGGTCACAATGAGTCAGCATCAACTCCAGGGCAGTGATAGCGAGAAAGGGAGTGGGAGAATTTAGCCATTAGCCATTAAGAAAAGGTTTCAAGGGTTTATTAACATCTTTGTGTAACCATAAGTGGAAAATCATATCCCTGAATTACGCCTGAAGTAATATGCAAACTCTGAGAAATTGATGGACAAGACTTTTTTTCCCAGTTTTTAAAAAATGCTTTTATTGGGGCTCTTACATCTCTTACCACAATCTGTACATTCATCTACTGTGTCAAGCACATGTGCACATATGCCACCATCATCCTTTTCAAGGCATTTGCTTCCCACTTGAGCCCCTGATATCAGCGCTCCATTTCTTCCCCCTTCCTCCCCTACCTGCCCTCCCTCCCGAACACTTGATAAGTTATAGTTTATTATTATTTTCATATCTTACATCATCCTCCGTTGCCCCTCTCCCACTTTTCCGTTATTGTTCCCCTGGGAGGGGGTTCTAGATTGATCCTTATGATCAATTCCCCCTTTCTCCCTCAACCCTCTTCTAATCCTCCTGGTAACTCTTCTCTCATTGTTGGCCCTGAGGGGTTTATCTATCCTGGATTCTCTGTGTTGTGGGCTCTTATCTGCATCAGTGTGCATGTTTTGGTCTAATCCAATGCGTAAGGTAGAATTGAGGTCATGATAGTGGGAGGGAAGGAAGCACCAAAGAACTAGAGGAAAGTTGTTTGTTTCATCCATGCTACACTACACCCTGACAGGCTCATCTGTCCACTTGTCTATAGATGGGCATTGGGTCTCCACTCCATACCCCTGCCCCCCCCACCTCAATTCACATTGTTTATGATTTTGTTCTGGGTCTTTGATGCCTGATACTTGATCCCATTGACACCTCATGATCAGACAGGCTGGTGTGCTTCTTCCATGTGGTCTTTGTTGCTTTTGAGCTAGATGGCTGCTTGTTTATCTTCAAGCCTTTAAGACCCCAGACGCTATATCTTTTGATAGCCAGGCACCATCAGCTTTCTTTACCACATTTGCTTATGCACCCATTTTGTTTTCAGTAATTGTGTTGGGAAGGTGAGCATCACAGAATGCCAGATTATTAGAACAAAGTGTTCTTGTGTTGAGGGAGTACTTGAGTCGAGGCCCATTGTCCATCTGTGAGTTGGTCTGGGTAGACTTGAGAAACAAAATTCATAAACACTCATATTTTATAAGAGAGGGGTTTATATAAAGAGTAATTGTATATTAAGCATCCCAACTCAATCCAGCACAAGCCCATAAGTCCGACATAGCCCATATATCTGACATCGATCTACAAAGTCCTCCTCAATCTCACAAAACACATGCAATGACACCAAGTGCAGGAGGAAAGTCGAATCAGTGAGCGTGTAAGGATCTTAGCGCTGGAAGGCTCCTCCAGCACCCAGGGCTACATCAGGATAGATCCATGCTGGTTCTCCTCAGGGATGTCTTGCAGAAAGTGAGCCTTGCCAGCTGAAGCAGGGAACTGGCTAAGGCAGCTGCACCCTGGTGCAACCATCACAAAGCAAGAGACCCAAGAACTAGAAAGGTGAGGCTCACTGAGCCATTCATCTCTCCGCCCTTCAATTAACCCCAAATGTGTTTATCAGCCAGGTGGGCACAATAAACCTTAACTATCTCAATCTACAACCTTAATTCTTAACATATAGATATGAGTACATAGTTCTATTCCCCGCTCATTTTATATATATATATTTACATATGTACATGCCTATATTTAGACCTCTATAGATCCTTTGCCTCCTGGTCCTTTCCTCTATTTCCTTTTACTTTCCTCTTGGATGGACAAGACTTTTATGAGTCCAAAGCTAAACAAAACAAAATAAAAATCAAACCCACTGTCTCTAGTTGATTCCACTCACAGCAACAGCAACCCTGTGAGACAGAGTCAAATCACTCTGTCCGGTCTCCAAGACAGTAAATCTACAAAAGCAAATGCCACACCTTTAGCCCCTAGAGCAGCAGAGGGTTCAAATCACCAGCTTTTTTATTAGCAGCCAAGCATGTTAACCACCACTCCACTAGGGCTTCTGAGTGCATTTACAGAAACGTTTAATTAAAGAATAGGGAGGGAGTAGATAAGGTGTTTTCTGCTTCAGATATTACTGTTCCTTCAGCCTTGCCCCCAAGTATAAAGCTTACAAATAAAGCAGCAGTAGACCTGAGGTGTGGAAACAAATTCCCAGAGGCACATAAGGGGGTAGAGCAAGGTAACAGGAGGGAGAGCATTATTCTTTTTTCTTCAAGGTAGAACAGACCTTGACATTAGTGCTGTGAGTTTCCTAGGAATGTGGTGTTAAAAATCTTTAGAAATGACATTTTGGTACAGATAGGCATCATTAGCATCATAGCGATAACAACGGGAGAGTGAAATGGTGTCCTTAGGTGACTCAGATCAAAACACGCCAAGGTCAGTATCTGTGAGCTCCTGGGGTCCATAATTGGGAAATCCAAGTGCAGTCAGATTTCCCGGGACAATAGGCAGGGTAATGGGCTGGTATTTTTCTATAAATATTAGCCGGTGTGCAATAAGGACCACAAGCAACCTTGCTCCTGAACATATGGCACATCTGAAATTATCCACCTATGAGATACATTCTGTCTGTGTTTTTTCTTACTCTTATAATGCAAACACCACAGTTGAATGGCTTTATTTTTTTAATTTTTAAATCATTTTATTGGGGGCTCTTACAGCTCTCACCACAATCCACACACATACCCATTATGTAAGCACTTTTGTACGTATGTTGCCATCATCATTTTCTTTTTTTGGTCTAAAAATGTGTTTTATTGTTTGCAGCAGATCACTGGATATCACCGATTCATTACACTTAAGAACAAGGAAACTTTCTTTTCTTTTTTAAAAAAATAATTTTATTGGGGGTTCTTACAGTTGTTATCATAATCCACATATACACCCATTGTGTCAAGCACATTTGTACATATGTTGCCATTATCCTTTTCAAAACATTTTCTTTCTACTTGAGCCCTTGGTATCAGCTCCTCTTTTTCCCCTCACTCTCCCTCCCTCCATCCCTCCCTCATGAATCCTTGATAATTTATAAATTATTTCTTTCATGTCTTACACCAACCACTGTCTCTCTTCACCCACTTTTCTGTTGTCTGTCCCCCTGGGTGGAAGGGGGGTTAAATGTCGATCCTTGTAATCACTTCTCCCTTTCTCCCCCCACCTTCCCCCTACCCTCCTGGTATAGCCACTCTCATTATTGGTCCTGAGAGGTTTATCTGTCCTGGATTCCCTGTGTTTCAGCTCTTATCTGTACCAGTGTACATGCTCTGGTATAGCTGGACTTGTAGCATAGAATTGGGGTCATGAATAGTGGGGCCGGGGTGGGGTGGGGGGAGGAAGCATTAAAGAACTAGGAGAAAGTAGTATGTTTCATTGGTGCTATACTGCACCCTGATTAGGTCGTCTCTTCCTTGTGAGCTTACTGTAAGGGGATGTCCAATTGTCTACAGATGCGCTTTGGGTTTTCACTCTGCACTCTCCCTCATTCACATCGATATGATTTTTTTGGTCTGGGTCTTTGATGCCTTATACCTCATCCCTTGGACACCTCATGATCACACAGGCTGGTGTGCCTATTCCATGTGGGCTTTGTTGCTTCTCAGCTAGATGGCCACTTGTTTATCTTCAAGTCTTTTTTTTAAAAATCAATTTATTGGGGCTCATACAATTCATCACAATACATAGATAAATTGTGTAAAGCCCATCTATACATTTGTTACCCTCATTAGTCCCAAAATTCACTTTCCTCTTGGGTTCCCAGAATCATCTCATTTTCCTTTTCCCCCCTCCCCCCCTTCTTCCTCCCCTCTCCCCCATGCACCCTTGATAATTTATAAATTATTATTGTATCTTATATTACACTGCCCAGTGTCTCCCTTCACCCACCCCTCTGCGGCCCGTCCCCCAGAGAGGAGGTTATATGTAGCTCCCTGTGATCAATTCCCCCTTTCTACACCCCCTTTCCCTCCTGGTATCGCCACTGTCACCCCTGGTCCTGAGAGGTTCTTCTGTCCTAGATTCCCTGCGTTTCCAGTTCCCATCTG
>NW_022111373.1:18668990-18680921 GCF_000313985.2 Echinops telfairi
GCATGAGGAGGCCCAATGTCCACCTGCCACCCTACTACCAAACCTATAATTATTTGCACCTACGTCCGTTCCCCCCTTAAACTTAAATATATTTACATATGTACATGTCTGTATTTAGGCTTGTATGTATGCCCTTTGCCCCTACTTCTTTCCTCTAGTTCTTTACGCTTTCCTCCTGTCCCAATACCATGTTCAGCCTTCATTCTGGCTTCGGTAGTTCCTAGCGGTTGCCTTGCCCTTGGTCACTCCCTACCAGTCCTCCCGTCCCCTCCCTACCATTGGTTTTGAACCATTTGTTGTTCCCTTGTCCCTAGGTTGGCCAACCCTCCTCCCTTCCCCTACCTCCCACACTCCCATGTCCCTCTGGGGCCATCGGTCTTTAAGACCTCAGACACTATATAGTTGGATGGCTTTAACAAACAGAAATGTATTTCCCCACAGTTGAGAGGTTAGAAGCCAAATTCAGGGCATTGATTCTAGGGGACTGCTTTCTTACTCTGTTAGCTCTGGAGGAAATCCCTGCCTCTTCCAAGCTTCTGCTCCTAGAAAGTCTTCATGGGAACAGCATATCTCTTCTGTTACCTCTACTTACTGACTATTTATTTGATCTATTTTATACTACTCTAATTCTATCTCATTAACATAATGAAGACTACCCCCTCCCAAATAGGATTATAACCGCAGGCATAGAGGATAGGATTTGCAACACTTATTTTTGAGAGAAATAACTCCATCCATAATGTACCCTATTATTCCCATTTTTAGAGGAGAAAACAGAATTCTTTTAGGTAATGTTACCTAAATAAGTAATATAAAAAAACCAGATGTGATAAGTTATCTAAAGTCACACCATTAATAAATAGATGAAATTAGAAGAACTAGTGGGTGCCCAGCTACCACTAATAACCATTCTGCTCAGAGTTAAAATAGATGAACCCACAAAGAATGGGGAAAATGTGGACTAGAAACAATATTTTTTAAATTCCAGACTTATGAGATGTATTGAAAATAGGATCCCCAAATCTATGACCCTGGGATACTCTTTGTCCCTTGAACTATCTCTATAGATCAACTTTTAGCTAAATAGCAGATGTAGAACTTAACAAGACGAGAAATTCTAATAAATTTTCACTGTGCTAGTTGGTTATCATATACTACTATTATTGTCGTCGTTCTTGGGGCTGTCAAGTGAGTTCCAACTCATAGGAACCTGACGTCTGACAGAACAAAACACTGCCCGGTCCCGCACTTTCCCTACGGGTTTCCATATGCTTGAGCCATTGCTGCATCCACACTGTCAATCTGTCTCAAGGGCCTCCCTCCTCTTCTTTACCAAACCTGATCCCAAGACGCCCAAAGCATGTAAGATGAAGTCTCATCATCCTTGCCGCTAAGAAGCACTCTGGCTGCACTTCTTCCAAGACACATAAGCTTGCCCTTTTAGCAGTCCTTGGTGCTTGTAATATTCTTCTTCAGCACAATTCAGATGCATGGGTCCTTCTCAGTGTCCAACTTTCACATGCACATGAGGCAACTGTAAATACTGTGACTTGGGTCAGGCACACCTTAGTCCTCAAAGTAACATCCCTGGTTTTCAGTACTCTAAAGAGGTCTTGTGCAGCAGATTTACCTAATGCAAGTCTTCTTTGATCTCCTGATTGCTGCTTCCGTAAGCACCGAGTGTGGATCCAAGCAAGATGAAATCCTTGACAAATTCAATCTTTTCTCTGTATTATGATGTTATCTATTGGACCAGTTGCGAAGAGTTTGTTCTTATTTACATTCAGTCCTAACCATACCGAAGGGGGAAATCGTTGCTCTTCATCAACAAGTGCTTCAAGCCCTTCTCACGTTCATCAAGCCTGGTGTAGCATCTGCTATAATAAGCTTCCCTGATGCCACATTAATCTTCATAGAAACCGCTTTCTCTGATAATCTTCTCAGCATGCAGATTGAATAATTATGGTGAGTTTACAACCCCGTCACACACCTTTTCTAATTTTAAACTATTCTGTGTTCCCCTGTTCTATGCACACAACTGCTTCTTGCTCTATGTAAAAGTTTTGCAGGAGCACAATGAATATTCTGGAATTCCCATTCTTCTCAAGGCAATCCATATTTTGTTATGATCCACACAGTTGAGTGCCTTTGCATAGTCAATAAAACACAAGTAAACAGATTTCTGGTATTCTGTACTTTCATCCCAAATCCTTCTGATGTCAGCAATGACACCACTTGTTCCAAGTCCTCTTCTGAATCAGGATTGAACCTTGGGGGGCTCCCTGTTGATGTACTGCTGAAACCATTATTGGGAGATTCTCAGCAAAATTTTACTTGCAGGTGATATCAGTGATACTGTTCTATAGTTTAAGCATTCTGTTAGATCACCCTTCTTTGTATTGGGTACGAATGTGGATCTCTTCCAGTAAGCTGACCAAGTAGCTGCCTTTCAAATATCCTAGCCAAGACAAGTGATGCTTCCGGTGCTTCATCAGGTTGTCCTGGAACCTTGTTTTTGGCTAATGCTTTCAGTTCTGCTTGAACATCTCTCTTTAGCACCACTGGTTCTTGCCCACATGCTACCTCTTGAAATGGTGGAATGTCAACTAGTTCTTTTGGGTACAGTCACTCTGTCTTCTTTCCCTCTTCTTTTGATGCTTCATGCATCATTCAATATTTTGCCCATAGAATCTTTCAAGATTGCCACTCGAGGCTTGCATTTTTTTTTTTTGAGTTCTTCAGTTTAAGATATGTTGAGTGTGTTCTTCCTCTTTGATTTTCTAATTCTAGGTCTTGCACATTTTGTTATAATGGGTACCAAATTTCTCACCTATAAAATGCTAAGAATCATTGCACAGTGATACGTCAGTTGTCAAAAGGCTCCAAGTTCAGACATTGTACAGTTAGAACAGCAAAGTTATTTTAAAAATCTGCTCAGTGTTGGTAACTTTGCTCAAGAGTCCAACTGAAAATCTTAACTTGAAAACCCTGGGCCATGAGTGAGTCAGCAATGCTTTTCCACATAGACACAAAGGGTGAGGCTTCAGGCTAAGCGCCACTCTGGCTGAGACTACACAAAGTGCTTGTGTTAGTGCCTTAAAATATTCATCACTGTGCTTTTTGTTGCACTTTATTTGCATAAAATATTGTAACCATGACTCCAAAGTTAGTGATACCAGCAGTAAGACTAAGAGGAAGACTGTAAGAACCACGATAGGTTAAAGAAAGAAACTGTTGCAAAATTCGAATTAGGTTGCCAGGTGTCTGATTTGGCAACTGAATACAACATGGCTAAGTTGACATTATCAATATTTTTTTGGGAGGGGGTGTGATTAAAGGGGCTAATGCAGCAGAAGGTGTGAAAGTTACTGTAAATTTGGATAAATCTGAAACAACTGGATGATGATAGTGTATCCGAGACAGTGATATGTGAGAAGGATAAAAGTCTCTGTAGTGGATTGAATTAATTTGGGGGCCTCAGGACCAATTGTTTGGTTTTCCATGATTTCTTATGGGAAAAATATGTTCAGTCCTCGGACTTTTTGGTGTTCAAAGTGAATTTGGAATGAATTGAGTTCAACAATCGAGGTATCACTGCATATTCTACTTACTTTAGAAAAGTTGTTTGCAAGCCTGAATAGAATTATGTACATGTAAGTGCTTAGAACACTATGAAGATATTTTGTTTAAACTTCATGAGAAATTATTGCTATTGAAATTCGATTTTATGTTTCATTGCTGGGCTTTTCCATTTATCATCAAGGCTTTCTTAATATGATAAAATTCCATACTAGCAGCAAAAGCAAGAATTTTACATTGCTTAAAAAGGAAAAATCTTATGGTAATGTCTCTGTATTCCCATTCAGGCCAACTGACGTCACCACGGCCATTAAAGAAATTTGTGTTTACATATGTTTTTATTCTTGACTAGACTTTGAATGATTTGAATTCATGGAATCTCTTAGGTTAAAATCTATTCTCAAATTCCTTCTATCTACTAGCTACCCAATAAAAGTTTTTGTTGAGAGAGAAGGGGATGTATTCTCAAGATTACAGACGCTTATTTATAGTCTTGGGGAAAGTGGCAGCAGATGAGGTGAATTGCACATAATTTGATCAAGGTAAACAATGCCACGGATAAGCGCACAGGATAAAAGGATGTTTTGAGTGAAAGAGATGACAAATATAATTTTGTAACAATGTCAACAATCAAAATATATATGTATGGTATTTTATGATATATATAAGATCTCCCAATAAAATGATTAAAAATTTATATATATATGCTTACCCAAATATGTATATGGCCATTTGTGTGTATGGATATGTGAAAATGTCAGTACATATGCATCCACAGATGGATATAAATTTAGGCAAATATGTATAAGGATATGTGTAAGTATGCATGTATAGTCATATATATAAAACTACATTGGGCACACAGTTATGGATACTTCTTAGGCATAACTAAACATCTCAAGAGATTGGTTTTCTAGGTTTGAAGGCTTAGACCATAGTCTCTCAGAGTCATAGGCAATTCAGTTAATTGGCATAATACAGTTAATAAAGTATATGTTCTATATCCCAATGTGTCCAGTAGTGTCTGGGGTCTTCAAAGCTTGTGAGGCACCCTAAAGTGGCCCAGGAATATATATAAACCATACATATATGGATTTTGAGCTGGAACTTAATCCCAAACCTTCATCTAAGAATAACTCATTCTTATAACGCGGCCCAGCTCAATACTGGCCTCTTGCAGTAATCACTGAAGACACCAGTGCTATTGCCAAGCTTGGTGAAGAAGTTAGAGGTGCCGGACCAGCAGAAAGAATGGCACCTGGAGTCTTAGAGGCTTTTCTTAAAACAAGCAGCCATCTAAGCGAGGTGGCATTTAAATCTACATGGAAAAAACACACTCACCTGTGTGAGCCAAGGATTAAAAATAACAACAGCCAGGATGGAAAGAGGGAATTATATTAGAGCTTACATTCTGAGCACCTGGCTTTCAGAAAGCTATGGATGACAGTGAAAGCCCAACATCCCTTTGTAAAACCCCCACGTGGATTGAGCATCAGTGCATCCCCTCTGATTGTTAACCAGGGATGTGAAAGCCTTGCTTTCAGTGAATTGGAAAGTGGATTAATGCTGATGCACATGAACATTTTAGAGCTTATCATCTGTTCTCGTCTCCCTTTGGACAGATTTTGTGTTTATTCTAGGTTTTAGTATGTTCTGATTTCTTTTGATTTGAGGGTTTTCTGTGGTTGTTGGTTTTTGTTCTGTACTACCTGACCTAAATTTAGGGAGAAGAATCCTTTATAAGACTCCAGGCAGCCGCACAGTCTGATTGTACACCTACTAGAATTCATAAAGAAGATTCAATTCTAGGAAGGCAATCCCTGAAGACAACAGGGGATGCTTTCAAATCAGACAGAGAGTATTGGAGAGATGATTACAGTAGATTAAACTGGGAAAAAGACTTGAATGGTTAAAAGTTTATTTAATCTCCCTTTGACAGAGATAAATGAATATTCAATAAATCAGTGATTCATTAGTATCATCAGCATGAATATGTGGGGAAAAGTATGCTGCAAGCTTCATCAAGTGAGAAAAGTAGATTCTAAAATGATTTCTGAGAGGGCAAAGTTTTGTATTATTTGCTCAATTTCTAAATTAAATTTCCCCCATTCTAGTTCAGTATGCTTGCTGTTGTAGGTGCATGTTTTGACTCCCAGTGACCCCATCTATGTATACCAGAGACAAACACTGCCCGGTCCTGCACCGTCCTCACAGCTGTTTGCACCCATCATTGTGCTCAGAGTACATACATTCTTTCAGGGCACCGGAGCGCCCTTTAGTGATGCTAAAACTCAAATTTACTAAATGGCACCCTCGTGACCTTTAAGCACTAATGAAAACTGCCTAATACATGCCTGAGACACATTCACTCATCAAATGAAGTTTCGACCACAGGTGCAGGCTCAGTGAGAAGTGGGGTTGGATCACTCATTAGACAATGGAGCATCTGTACCGTGTCCCAGGAGGCGGGATATTGGAAAACCTGTCTTTGAATAAAGAGATATAGCCCGTGAATGACCGTGTGGCTCAAAGTCCATTGCCTCATCTAGAAAGTAACAGAGTTCTCAACTAAGAACCTAGATGTGGAGGGCATGCCTGGTTCTTCTGAGCAAATTCGAATACATTGTTATAAAGGCCGAGAATCACACTTCTCAGAAGGAGAAAAAGTAGCTTGTTTTTGTTTTTTCCTGTTATGTCAGGGCCCGGGACTTTAGTAGATTTATGGCATATGCAAGTTTGAGAACTGATGAAACTAGACCATCACTAACCTATGTTTTACTCAGATGCTGTTACGGATTGACTCGTGTCCCTCCCAAAATATATGTTCTGCATCCTAATCTCTATGCCAGTTGTTGTAAGCCTCATTGGAAATGAGTTGCCTTTGCTGTTGTCATGAGACAGGATTAAGTATACGGTACGGCTGCGTCAATCACTTTTGAGATATAAAAGATGGTATGAGTAAGTTAACAAGCAGAGATGAGGAAAGAGAGATGCCAAACCACGTGAACTTGCCCAGAAACTGAAGCTCAGAAGAGACATGGGCTTTTATTCAGAGTCAACACACACAGAAAGCCTTCTCCCAGACCAGGGCCGGCAAACTGCAGCTTGAGAGCCATATATGTAGCTTTTTCAGTATGTACATGTAGCTCTGAAGCAAAATCGAAAAATTTCAAAAGATCTTATTCAAATAATGTTAATTTCATGTGCTTGAAAAATATATACTTATGGTCACAAGTAATTTTTCTATAGTTGTGAGGGACAGCATTGCCCTTTCCATCTCAAACGTTTGCTGAACCCTGCCCTGGAACCAGTGACCCTTGGACTTGTAGCTTCTTAACCCAGAGGAAATCCATTTGGGTGTAAAGCCATCTATGTATTTGTGGCAGTTCTGTTACAGCAGCACTAGACAACCAAGACAGGTGCCTCACACTAAGGCTCGACGGTTCTAGTTAATTGTTGAATGTTTGTCTGGATGAAGACAATGCTGGTCATGGGCCAGAATTTGCTCTAGTTAGATCAAGACAATGCCTGCCCTCAAAATAATGAGCTTTTGAAGAAACCGAGACTGGTTTTATTCTGATAGTGAACACATTCTTTTTAAAAAAAGGGTATTCCACTACAAATTAAGAGGGTTCCATTCCTTACAAATCTAATATTCACAACAAATGAATCTGCCCCAGGATATTACACTTACAAAAATCAGGAATGATTGTCACAGTTTTCCTTCAGCCTTTAACCATATGTGATAAGGAATTTTCTGCTGTGCTTTTCAAAAACAGTCATTTTCTTTTTCTGTGTAAGAAGCTAAATGCTGTTTATTAAATGTAGACAAAATATGTTTATCATTTAAGACATCTCATTAAGTAGAAAAGCGTGCACTCTAGAGAGAGAGCAAGAAGAGAGAGAACAAGGCAGTCTGCTCCAGTGAGCATATCCAACCATAGGGATTGTCTTTTTATAGCAGTCCCAGATCTCTGATGGGAAACATTCTGTCTGGGGCAAGTTATCAAGAGAGCATCAAACGTATGCTGGCATACATAAACAAAGGCACAGGAGCACAAAACAAAGGGCACACTGTAACCACCACAGCAATCATGAAACCATATAACATTTTGCTAATCTTTCAAAATGTGCAAGTTTCAGGAGTGAACCTAATAATATCCGATCGGAATCAGAACATTTTCTAACAATTCTGAAGAAGACAAAAATGAAAGCCAAATGGCTGTCAACCCAGGGTCAGACTGGGAATGTGGCAGGTCCCTTAGCCCATGGGGCCTCGTGTGACTCCTGCAGTGACCTGAGCCCCTGTGCCCTGCCAGCCCCCAGACAGGGAGACTGAAGTGTGGTGTGTTCCCTGTCTGCACCAGAAGAAAACCCTAAAGAACTATTTTTCATTATTGATTTTCCAAATCATTCGACTGATAGTCTACATGTAAATAAAATTTCAAAAATACCCCTCCAAAAATCATTAGGATTGTCAGAGGAAAATATTGGTAGTTGAAAGAAGGTGAACTGAACACAAAAAAACATAAGCCATTGTATATTTCATAAAATCACGGGCAAAACTCAACAATAAATGAGCATTTATCTCACATTAAATTTGCCTGGACAATAGGTTATATCTAGCTCAAATTTGCATGGAAATCATTGTGAGAAAACATTTCTAGAAGAAAACTGTTCATATTAACATTTTCAGAACTGAGAAAATTTGCTACTTCATAACTCTAATTTCGTGACTGTTATGAATTGGGTGACCCCTGTGAAAGGGTCATTTGATCCCCAAAGGGTCGTGACCCACAGGTTGAGAACCGCTGACCTAGGTCCTTCTCTAGTGAGATCCTTTTCAGAGCAGGTGGTAGTGGCACCGACTAGTTCTTGTCTGAGGGTTGTGGAGACTGATGTGTTCATGGGCCATTAATCCACTGTGCTAATGATACCCATGTGTCTTTGGATTTCCATCATTCTTCCTTTCTCTAGATGGGGAGAAAACAAGAGTTGAACCTTTGATGACTGTTCACCAGATTGTAAGACCATGATCACTGCTCACCTAATTAGGATAGAGAACAATATCCTTGTCAGCTCAGTTATATGAATTAACCTTGGTCTCCCCTGGGACTATGGTCCCCCAGGCCCAATGACTCATTCATTCAAGATGTTTTGTTCTGCCTAGATGTTCAGAACTTTGCCTCCTGTATGCTCCACCACATTTGTGGATATATTTGTGGCGATGGTAAATACACATATAAGTATCCTTGTCAAACCTATATATATTCATGGGTTTGTTCCAACTCTCTCTGCTGCACCTCATCAGCCTGTATGTTTATCCAATGATATCATCAAAGATCACCACTATTTCTGGATTATGCACACAACGTACTTAGAGGACATGACCGTCGCTATGAGTCAGCATTGACTCCATGGCAGTGCATGATATGCAGAAGATACACAATTTAGCTTGCTAAAACCTAGGAAAAATTTTAAAAACTTAATGATAAACATTGATGATTGTTGTGCTTCAGAATGAATTACAACTCATTGTAAAGAAAAGCAAAATCCTCATAATGGAATCAATAAATAATATCATAATAGATACGGGAAAACGAAGTCGTCAAGGATTGGATCTTGCTTGGATCCACAACTACATACATAATTGGGCAGATCTGCTGCACAAGGTCTCTTTAAAATGAAGTTATATTGAGGACCAATGCATTTTCAATTGCCTCAAATGCATGTGAAAGTTGGACAATGAATAAGAAAGGTTGAAGAAGAACAGATGCAGATGTTTGAATTAGGGTGTTGGCAAAGAATGTTGAATGAACCATCGACAGTCAGAACAACAAACAAGTCAATATTTGCTTGTACAGCCAAAACGTGCCTTAGAATCGAGGATGGCAAAAGCCTCCAGGAGAGGGGTTGACATAGGGGCTGCAGCAATGAGTTCACACATAACCATTTTGAGGATGCCATATGACCGGGCAGTGTTGCTGTCTGCTGTCCATACGGGGACTGTGATTTAGAGGTGACTCGAAGGCATCTAGGAACACCCAGCTCTATTGTCTTTTAACTGTTGCAAACTTTCAAATATCTTACCCCATTTCCTCTATTTTATCAAAATCTTTCTTTTATTGAATATTCTTTTCCCCTTCACTCAAACTAAAACGTGTCTTTTTCCTAGCCTCTGACTTCCCCTGTTTCCCTTCCCTGGCCTTAGGTAACCATCAAATAATGTTTTCATGTGAAAACCTTTCTTTGACTTTTTATATTGGTCCTTTCTTAGTGATCTCATATAGTATTTGTCCTCTTTTCTTTTCCTTTTTTTAATTGTTAATTGGGAGTTAATACATATATCATACCATAGTTCAATTACATCAAACAGAATTATACAATTGCTACCACAGTCTCCAAACATTCTTTTCCTTTCTGGACTCCTTGACACCGTCTCCCTTTTACTGCCATCACACTCCTTATCCCTGCCCCGAAAACTTTCTTCTACTTGCTGTCCGTATAGGTTCATCAATCCTGGGTTTGTTTTACCAAAACACAGGAAAACATATAACTTCAAGAGGGTGACGTCCAATGGCATAACACCTCTGAGATACACCATAATACAGACACACAAAAACAAAACAAAACAAAAATACAGAAAATGTTGAAAACCAGATCAGGTCCAGCGTGCATCAGAGGGGGATCAACTAACAAAGTCTTAACTGTTCAAGTCAGATTTATGTCTTTGACTTTCTAGACTCATCTCTCCAATGCACCCTGTTTAGTAACAACTTTCCTCCCCTCCCTCAATTTTGGATAAGAAAGCTTATTTCCTGTGTAGTTCCCACAAATGTATCATGGACTCCCACTGTCTGGTTTGCCTTCCGCAAACCAGAGTCTCACAATTTAGGATCTGATACTAATCCCTCCTTCGACTTCAGATGATATGATTGACAATCCTTTGGTGACTGATGATGGTGGGCTTCTTCCATGTGCACTTAGTTGACATCTCCTTTAGATAGATGCTTGTTTGGAGACAAGCCTTTAAAACCCCAAGCTATTTTATCTGACAGCCAGGCACAATCTAATTTCTTTGCCACATTAGTATTTGCCCTTTTGTGCTTGGCTAATTTCTCTCAGCATAAAGTCCTCCAGGCTCATCAATTTTCTTTATTGTTATTAGTATTCCATTGATGGAGTCCTGGTGGTGTAGCGGATTTCCATTTAAGTTTCTAACTACAAGTTTCCATTTAAGTGAGTAATTTGAGCCCAATAGTTGTTCTGTAGGAGAAAGATGAGGCTGTCTACTCTCATAAATATTTAAAGTCTTAGAAACCCAAAGAGTTGCTGTGAGTTGTAATTGGTTCACTGATAGTGAACTTTGCTCGGCTTTGAGTACACCACTGTGCTTTTGTACAAAACTTTAAATATCTATTTATTGTTCCACTGATGGCCATTCATGTTCTTGTCATCCTTTTGCTATTGTATACACTGCTACACTGGGCATGGGTGAGCCGACAGCTTAATGTTACCGTTCTTGTTTCTCTAAGCTGTATACCAAGTAATAGGACAGCTGGAGCATGTGGAATTTCTATTTGCAACTTTTTGAGCAAGTGCCATGCGGCTTTCCACAATGGCTGCGCCATTTTACAGTCTCACCAGCAGAGTGTGACGCTTCCAGGCTCGCCACAACCTTGCCAGCATTTGTTATTTTTGTTGTTGTTGTTGTTAACAACTTTGTTGTCCATGCTGTGATGAGGTGATGTCTCATTGTTGCTTTTGTTTGCCTATCACCACTGACAAATGATCATGACCATGCTTTCATATGTTCGCTGGCCACCGGAGTGTCTTCTTTGGTGAACTGTCTATTCACGCCCAATACTTGTTTTTTATTTTACTCATTTTATTTTTAATAGTTTTATTGGCATATAATTCACATACTATAAAATTCAGTGTTTTAATTATATTTAAGAGAATTGTGTAATCATCACAATCAATTTTAGAACATTTTCTTTATTCTCGTACCCATTATTATTAGTTCCCATACCCCTAAACATCCTATGCCATAGCCCTAAGGAACTATTAATATAGTTACTGTCTCCATGAATTACCTACCCTGGACTTCATATAAAGAAAATCATATAGATCCCTCCCACCCCCAATGATGACACCAAAATAAAGCACAGATAAATCTCCATCCAAAATAAAGCAGAACATAATAGAAACTAGGACAAACTAACAATGAATCAAAAGCAAAAACAAATGATAATATGTTAAATTTTACCTTAACCATATCTGCAATCATGGACTTTTCAGTGCACCCGATCTAAGCACAAGACTATTCACATCCCTTTTCTTTTTTTTTTT
>NW_022111373.1:18681962-18695224 GCF_000313985.2 Echinops telfairi
CTTCAGCGGTTGTGTCAGGAAGGTGAGCATCACAGAATGCCAATTTAATAGAAGAAAGGATTTTTGCATTGAGGGAGTACTTGAGTGGAGGCCCAATGTCCTTCTGCTACCTTACACATCCCTTTTCAATAGTGTGTTAGGCAGGATTCTCTAGACAAACAAATCCAGGACACTTGTGAAATATTAGAGAAGCTGTGCAGCGGGCTTGTATCCAGTGGTAACATTCAAATAATTTAACAACCAGTTTGCTGCCCTAAGGACTGTTTTAAGTATAAAAAATGATGTACCAAAAGGTTGTTTATTAATTCATACTGTTAATACTTAAATAAGAACAATACACAAAACTAGATTGTGTTATGAGAGTTTTAAAATCTTAATAAAAATATTAAATAATACCTGACAAAAACAAAAAGGTTGTTTTTTTAAAAAAAATCATTTTATTGGGGGCTTTTATAGCTCTTATAGCAGTTCATATATCCATTGTGTCAAGCATATTTGTACATATGTTGCCATCATTCTCAAAACATTTGCTTTCTACTTGAGCCCTTGGTATCAGGACCTCATTTTCTCTCCCTCCTGGATTAACCCTTGATAATATATAAATTATTATTATTTTGTCATGTCTTACACTGTAGAATGTCTCCTTTAACCCACTTTTCTGTTGTCTGTCCCCCAGGGAGGGTGTTATACGTAGATCATTGTGATTAGTTTCCCTCTATATCCGCCACCATCCCCCCCTTCCCCTTCTGGTATTTCTACTCTCATTATTGGTCTGGAGGGGTCTCTCTGTCCTGGATTCCCTGTGTTTCCAGCTTTGATCTATACCAGTGTATATCCTCTGGTCAAGCCAGATTTGTAAGGAAGAATTGGGATCATGATAGTGGGGGTGGGGGGTGGGGAGTGGGGGAGGAAGCATCTAAGAACTAGAGGAAAGTTGTATGTTTCACTGTTGCTACAGTGCACCCTGACTGGCTCGTCTCCTCCCTGCGATCCTTCTGTAAGGGGATGTCCAGTTGCCTACAGATGGGCTTTGGGTCTCCACTCTGCACTCCCCCTCATTCACAATGATATGATTTTTTTGTTCTTTGATGCCTAACACCGATCCTATCAATATCTTGTGATCACACAGGCTGGTGTGCTTCTTCCGTGTGGGCTTTGTTGCTTTTGAGCTAGATGGCCGCTTGTATATCTTCAAGCCTTTAAGACCTCACATGCTTATCTTTTGATAGCTGGGCACCATCAGCTTTCTTCACCACATTTGCTTATGCACCCATTTTGTTTTCAGTGATTGTGTAGGGAAGGTGAGCATCATGGAATGCCAGTTTAATAGAACAAAGTGCTCTTGCATTGAGGGAGTAATTGAATAGAGGCCCAATGTCCATCTGCTACCTTAATACTAAATCTATAAATATATGTACATTTTTTTATTTCCCCATCGTCGTATATAAATATATTTACATATGTACATGCCTGTATTTAGACCTCTATAAATGCCCTTTGCCTCCTACTTCTTTCCTCTATTTCCTGTTACTTTCCTCTTGTCCCACTATCATGTTCAGCCTTCATTTGGGTTTCTGTAATTCATCTTGGTTACATTACCCTTGATCAAACTCTACCAGGCCTCCTACACCATCTGCGCCATCAATTTTAGATCACTTGTTGTTCTCTTGTCCCTGGGGTTGTTAACACCCACTTCCTATTCCCTGTCCCCTGGAAACTCTTGGTCCAGTTGTTTTCTCCTACAGATTGTTTATCCCACCTATTTTATCTAGATAGGCCTGCAGAGATAATAATATGCACAGAAAACAAGACAGAGCAAAACAAAGCAACAAAACAAAACAACAACATCAAACCAATGAGAAAAAAAGAAAAGCCTGTAAATAGTTCAAGGTCTATTTGTGCCATAATCTTTTTCAAAACATTTTCTTTCTACTTGAGCCCTTGTTATCCAGAGCCACATTTTCCCCTCCCTCTCCTACCCTCCCTCCGTCCATCATGAACCATTAATTTTTAAATTATTATTATTTTTATATCCTGCACCAACCATTGTCTCCCTTCACCCACCTTTCTGTTATTTGGGGGGTGGGCAAGGGGTATGGTTATAAGTTGATCATTGTGATTGGTTCCCCTTTTCTCCACCCACCTTCCCCCTACCCTCATGGTATTGTACTCCCATTATCTTTCCGGAGGGGTTTATCAGTCCTGGATTCTGTGTTGAGAGCTCTTATCTGTACCAGTGTACATGATCTGGTCTAGCTGGATTTATGAGGTAGAACTGGAGTCATGATAGCGGGGTGGGGGCGATGTGGGAGGCCGGGAAGCATTAACAAACTAGAGGAATGTTATATGCTTTGTTGGTGCCATACTGCACCCTGGCTGGCTCATCCCTTCTTTGTGACTCTTCTGTGAGGGGATGTTCAATTGTCTCCAGATGGATTTTGAGTTTCTACTCTGTTCTACCTCATTTGCATAGATAACATTGTTTGTTTTGGGTCTTCTGATGCCCGATACTTGATCCTGTTGACACCTCATGATTACACAGGCTGGTATGCTTCTTCCATGTGGGCTTTGTTGCTTCTCAGTTAGATGGCTGCTGTTTATCTTCAAGCCCTTTGACCACTGACAGGTACTATATATTTTAATAGCTGGGCACCATCAACTTTCTTCACCAAATTTAGTTATGCTCCCATTTTGTCTTTAGTGATCATGTAGGGAAAGTGAGCATCACAGTAAAGTTGTCATTTAAGATATCTCCATACAGCTTCTGGATTGCCATCCTCACTTGAAATATTTTTCACTTTTATCTGAGCCTCATCAGCTGTGTGATTTATCCTGAACCATCTTTTCACTGTAGTTTTAAGACCCCGTACCTTTGGAGGTAGGCCAATTAAACAATAGTCATTGTGTCTGACATATAAGAAACAGGCCACTTCTCTTCCCCGAATATACTGAGAGTAGCCCTCCCACCAAAAAAACAAAAAAAACAACGGATCTTTTTCTCCTCAAAGCTATATATTTAAATTTTTTACAAACAACCTTATCACCTTTAAAGTACTCTCCTTTATACTTAAGACAATTGTCAAATCTGCGAGTCCATTTTTTGAAATATTTCTCTAATTCATCTGTTTGAATGGCTGATAGCACCTCCCTCATTTTTTTACTTAACCTCTTCTACATTGTCAAACTGCTGTCCTTCTGTGTCCCTCTTCATTCTGGGAAACAAAAAGAAGTCACACAGTGTGAGGTCAGGTGAGAAAGGTGCCTGAGGCAAAAGAGGCATGCTAGTTTTTGCCCCAAACTGGTGCACTGAGATGGCTGTGTGAGCAGTTGCCGTGATGGCAAAACCAGTCCCACGTCTGCCACAAATCAGGCTTTTTTTGTCGCATACTGTCACACAATTTTTTCAGATCCTGTAAGTAGAAAGGTTGATTAATAGCCTGACCTGGTGGAATAAACTCCAAATGAACTATGAGTTTATATTTTCATCTATTCAGGAAATTGATGAATGTGCAGAATAAGGTTTGTCATTGTGTTAGTCTGGGTAGACTAGAGAAACAAAGTTAGTAAATACTCCTATTTTATAAGAGAGATTTATATAATAGGCAATTTTACTGTAAGCATCCCAACCCAGTCCAGTCCAAACCCATAAGTTCGACATTAGCCCATATGTCTGACACTGATCTACAAAGTCTTCCTCAATCTCACAAAACACACCCAATGATGCCGACTACAGGAGGAAAGCCAAATCAGTGAGTGTGTAAGCATCTCAGCGCTGTCAGGGTCTCCACCCAGTTTGTCCAACACCCAGAGCTGCATCAGGGTAGGTCCATGTGGCTTCTCCTCAGGGATGTCTTGCAGGAAGTGAGCCTTGCCAGCTGAAGCAGGGAACTGGCTAAGGCAGCTGCACCCTGGTCCAACCATCAGAGAGCAAGAGACCAGAGAACTAGAAAGGCGAGGCTCGCTGAACCATTTATCTCTCCGCCCTTCAATTAATCCCACATGTGTTTATTGGCCAGATTGGCACAATAAACCTCAACTATCACACGACTATCAATCAACATGTCACCTTTTTTGAAATGAGAAAACCACTCTTACACTTGAGTTTTTCCCATCCTTGTACGCTGTTTTCAAGATCACAACAGTTTCTGCAACATTTTTTCTGAGCAGCAGAAAAAATTTCATAGCTGCCAGCTGTTCCTTCAAATCATCCATTACACAAAAAACAAACGAACTAGGTTCAAGTGAAACTCCTTTCACAAAAAAATTCACTGTGACCAGAGAGAACCTTCCTAGGTGACGCCACTAACTCAGAGTGAGTGGCTCAATGCTTGCCTAGCAAGAAAAATGCACACTATGAAAGCGCTACCCAGTGCAATTCTGGTGTTTGGGGGGTACTCCCATCATACTACGTTCATCTTCGAAAAAAAACATTCAGCTTCTGCTCAACTTATAGCAACTGTTCTGGCAATATTTTTAGCTTTCTGAACACTTTCTGGAATTGCATAATTCACTCATAATATCTCGTGGGGATTTCGGGTAAGCCACAAAGCTGAAATGAACGACAATATGTCACCCTCTGCTTGTTTGGCACTTTTTCTCTTTATGTTTTGTGTTTACTGAAGTGACAAATGCAAGGGTGGAAAAATGTAGTATCTCATCAAAAGTATAACAAGTTTTGTGAAATGAATAAATAAATATTACAAGCATAGTTCCATCTAATTTTTTATACCTATGCATGGAATGAACATTGCTACTCATGCTTAGACTAGCAGTTGCACATATGAATGCTAAAAAATGAATAAAGGATGTAAATTTCTGATTTTCATATTGGGCATCTGCCCAACCACCCACCTTAGAGAGAACCATGATTACAAGTACAATTTTACCAACTGGTTTGCCAAACTCAAACAAACAAACAAAAAATTATATTGGTTCTGCTGAACCGATGTGAACTGACTGGATCCCACCACTAGTTATCTCTTCTCGACATACTTATTCAATCTGTGTGCTGAGCAATTCCTCAGAGAAGCTGGATTCTATGAACAAGAATCCGGCATCAGGATTGGTGGAAGGCTTATTAACAACCTGCGCTATGCAGATGACACAACCTTGCTTGCTGAAAGCGAGGAGGACTTGAAGCACTTGCTGATGAAGACCATGTATTCCAGTCTTCGGTATGAATTAAAACTCAATGTAAATATGCCCCAAATCCTCACAACTGGCCTAGTAGGAAATATCATGGTCAGTGGAGAAAAGAAGAAATTTGTCTTGCTTGGCTTCACAATCAGTGCTCTTGGAAGTAACAGTTGAGAGATAAAATGACACATTGTATTGAGTAGCTATGCTGCACCAGATCTCTTAAAATTATTGAAAAACAAGGATATTACTTTGAGGACTAAGGTGCACCTGACCAGACAACATTTCATGCTATTGTGCCAATGCTTGCCATGGGTTGGAACTAAGTCTATGGCACTTAACAACTACAACAAATGCATGTGAATGTTGGACATGGAGTAAAGAAGAATCACTGCATTTGGATTATGGTGCTGGAGAAGAATAATGAAAGTACCATGGACTATGACAAGAACAAACATATTTGTCTTAGAAGAAGTACAGCCTGAATGTACCTTAGAAGCAAAGATGGGAAGACTTTATCTTACATACTTTGGACATATTTTTAGGAGAGACTAGTTGCTGGAAAAGGACATCAGGCTTTGTAGAGGGTCAGTGAAAAAGAGGAAGTCCCTCAACAAGATGGATGGATGCAATTGCTGCCACAGTAGGTTCAAACGAAAGACGTAAAGATGGCACAGGCAGTATGTTGTACAGAGGACTGATAGGAGTTAGAACCCACTAACAGCACCTAACAACATTGGGCAGGATTTTGTTGAAAAGTTTTGCCTCTATGTTCATGGGGGATTTGGGTCTATAATTGTGTTAGTCTGTGTTGAGTAGAGAAATTCATAGACACTCAAATGTGTATAAGAAAGTTTTATATACAAGAACAATTGTATATTGAGAAAATATCCCAACCCTGTCTAGATCAAGTTCATAAGTCTGATATTAGCCCATATGTCCAGTACAAATCTATAAATTCGTTTTCCGACTCACACAACACATGCAATGACACTAAATGCAGGAAGATCACAGGCCAGTGGGTGGAAAATCTTGTGGATCTAATGGCAGTGGAAGCATTTCAGCGCTGGCCTGGGTCTCCATGTGGCTCTTCCAGCTCCAGGGCTCTACTGTAGCTACAGGTGTCTTGTCATCAGGAATACCTTGCAAGGAGTGAGTGTGTGTCCGCTTCCAGTGAGCTATTTATCTCCTTAGCGCCTCAAAATGAGGTTATCAAACTGCAACCTGATTGACAGGCTAGCCTCCATCGCTTCACTCTTAATAGTCTCAAATTGACAACAGATTATGTAACTGCCACAATAATTTTATTTTTAGGGATATCTTTGCTTGTTCTTAGTATTAGAGTTATACTTACTTTATTAAATGTGTCCAGGAGTCCCCCACTTTTTCCTATGAAAATAACTTGGGTAGCTCTTCTCTGAATTCACCAATATAGCTGGTTTGAAGTGGATATTTTTTTGGTGAGAATTTAAAATTTTAAAAACCTTTAAATTTAAAACAATTTTTAATTAAAAAAATTCAAAACTCTGTATCTGTACAGGTTTTTTACTTTAGTCTGTGCTATTTTAGGTAACTGTGTTTCTAGACATTTGCCCATTTCTTTGAAGTTTTCAAAATTGTTCGAGTACTGCTCTAACAATTGTTATTATGCTTTTTATTTCATTTTTTTCCATTGTGATGTCACCTATTTAATTTCTTATTAGTGTAATTTTCATATTCTCTTTCTTTTTGTTATATTTGCTAGTGGCTTGCCAATTTTGTTAATCCTTTTTAAAGAGTCAACTTTTTATCTTTATGATTATTTCTAATTTTTTCTTTTTGTTTCATATATTTGTGCTCTAATTTTTTGTTTCTTTTGTTCTCACGACTGTAAGCTTATTTTGCTTCTCTTTTTCTAATTGTTGGAGATATTTGGATAAGGTGTTCTTTTCTAATGTGTTCTTTTATTGCTAGACATTGCACTTTGAGTACCCATTTTGCTATGTACCAGAGGTTTGGGTATGCCGTATTTTCATTGTCATTTGATTCAAGAAAGTTTTAAATTTTATTCTTAATTTCTTCTATTACCCAATAACTTAAACTAATATATTATTCAATTTCCATGTATTTTATATCCCTTGATGTTCCTGTTGTTGATTTCTAATTTTCTAGCATTCAGAAGATATTTTGGAATATCTTGATGGTTTTACATTTATTGAGGCTTTCTTTTCATTTAAAATACTGTCTGTTCTGGAAACATTCTATGTGCTCTGGAAAAGAATGTACATTGTGCTTGTGGTGGCTGAAATGCTCTACATGTTTATGAGGGCAAGTTGGTTGTTTGTGTTGCTTAGTTCTTCTCTGTTGGTATTGAGTTTTTTTCTAATAGAAGAACACTCACTGAAAGTGGTATTTTAACATCTTCTATTATTGTGGAAGTGTCCATTTCCCTTTTAAATTCTGTAAGACTTTGATTAATGTATTTTGAGATTCTTTCATTGGATACTGTTAGGCTGGGTTGTCCAGAGAAACAAAGCCAGTGACAGTCACATATGATCAAGAAATAACTTTATATCAAAAAATAATTTTACATCAATAAAACATCTCAGCCTAGTTTAAGTCAAGTCCATGGGTGAGGTAGTTAGTTTATTGTGCCAACCTGGCCAATAAACACATGTGGGGTTAATTGAAAGACGGAGGGATAAATGGCTCAGTGAGCCTAGCCTTTCAAGTTCTCGGGTCTCTTGTTTTGTGAGGTTGCACCAGTGTGCAGCTGTCTTAGCAGGTCCCTGCTTCAGCTTGCAAGGCTGACTTCCTACAAGACATCCCCAAGGAGAAGCCACATGGACCTACCCTGATGCAGCCCTGGGTGCTGGAGCACCCATGTGGAGACCCCTGCCAGCACTGAGATGCTTACCCATTCACTGATTTGGCTTTCCTTCTGCAATTGGCACCATTGCATCTGTTTTGTGAGATGGAGGAGGACTTTGTGGATTGGTGTTGGACATATGGGTTAATGAGTTAATGTTGGACTTGTGGGCTTTGGGTTGAGATGTTTTCTTGATGCACACTTAACCTTTATATAAAACTCTCTCTTATACATGAGTTTCTGTGGATTTGTTTCTTTAAAGTACCGAAACACACAATGGGTTCAATGCTAACTAGACGTTTATTCATACTCATGCAGCTGCAGGCAGATGACATAGAAAAGTGAAGCAGGAAGCAGAGACATCACAGGTTGTTGGTTAGAGTCATGTGGATCCAAGATTGGTGGGAAGACAGCAAGGCAACAAGCTCCCAGGGTCCAGTGACCTACAAGGGGCTACCCCGGAGAGGCAGACACAGAGTTCCAGTGACCTGATTGTTAGTTTAGACGCCAGCCCTATAAGTTCATACAGGTGCATGTTGACATAAAATCTAACTGCCACAGATGCATAAATATTTAATATGGTTATGTCATCTTATTCAATTGACATTTTAATCATTAAATAACACCCTTCTTTGCCTCTTATCCTGTGTTTGCCTTAAAGTCTATTTTTTCAGAAATTGATATTGTCATTCCTGCTCTCTTGATTGATGTTAACTTGATATATTTTTTTTGCATATTGGGTTTTCAGTCCATTTTTATCTGTGTCTATGGCATGTCTCTTGTAGACAGTATATTGATGAATTCTGGTTGTTTTTTATTATCCATTTTGTTACTCTTTATTTCTTGACTGGTGCATTAATCCATTTACATTCAGTATAATTATTGGTAGGTCTACATTTATTGCTGTCATTTTGCTATTGGTTTTTGTTGTTAATGTTTTTGTGTGGTGCTGTTGCTTCCTTTATTCCACATAATCTCTGTGTATGCTGACTTCCTTTTGTTTATGTGTTTGCTTGCTTATGACTATGTTAGGTAATGTTCAGCTAGTGAAGTACCCTTTCTCTTAGCTAGGCAGCATACCCACAAATTTTACTTTAAGAGGTTTCCTTTCTTGCAATCAATACAGACCACTCCTTCTCTGTGTATACCTTTTCTTTCTTCAAATAAATTGTAATTCAACCAATTAGATTTCATATTTCCTTGTCTCAATTATGTTGTAATAAGTTAACCTCTTTAAAGACATAACCTTTGTACCTTAGTTGGACTTGGTTGTTGCCAAATCTTCTCTGTCACATATGCATTGATAAGCAAAATACCAGTTTCACCAGTTTGTTTTTCCAGGCTCAGACTTCTGAATTACCCAACCTGCCATTCTAAACAGATGAAAAGCAGTTGTATGCGATGTGGTTCTTATCCAGTGGTTCTCAAAGTGTTCTCTGGGCCAGCATCGTTGGCACCACCTGGAAACTTATTAGAAATGCACCTTTAAGGGCACCACTCCAAACTCCCTGTGTATATCTAGGAGCTGCAGGAGCAGTGAATTATTTAGTTTGGCTCTTCTAGTCAAAATTTCTAACTCCCACCAAATGATCTTTCCCTGAATGGATCTGGTAAGAAGGTGGGAGGAGGTATTGAAAATAGTCATATGTGAGCAATTGCAAAAAGGAATCCCCGGAGTGTTATCTTGCCATGTATAACATGAGCTCTCTGAGAAGCAGGAGGAGGGATCTCATTATCAGCAAAAGCTAAGAGTGAAGTGTGTCTTCTGGACCTGAGATCCCTGCTCAGTGAACCTCCAGGATCCAGAAGACAGCTATACCATCAAAGGAGCAGCAGCAGAACCAGGACCAAAGCATGGAACGGAGTGCTGGACTTCCTAAACCAGAGACAAGTAAATCTGAGAGCTTCTGTGCAGAAGATTATCTTGTGGAATGGGGTGCCTCTGGGCACTTAATTGGGGAAGTTGGGCTTACTGACTCATGGAAGTGGAGCAGAGTGCCTTTGAGCTGAGGTTTACTGGAGTGGGGTGCCTTTGGGCTCTTATTTCAGAGAGCTGGGTTTTCTGAACCATGGAGTTTAAGCTGAATGCCTTCAGGTTGAGGCTTATAGTGGGTGGCGTGCCCTTTGGGCATTTATTAGCAGACTTGACAGAACTTTGTAATATGCCTGGATAAACAACTCAACCCTGAGCATTTCTCTCTGGCATTACAACTTGTTAACTTCCTTAATAAATCCTTTAATCTTGAATTTTGTCTTGTGAGTTCTGTGTAGCCATTGCAATGGATATTAGAACCTAGAGATCAAGTAGAGGATATTAATTCAGACAGCACAGGGGCCTAGAATTTGAACATGTCCTCCAGGTACAGTAGTCATATGCCATTAGATAACTAGAGGGAATTCTAAAGGATTGTTTAAAGTTATTGGGAAGTATTCAAGTTTACTTAGCTAAAATAGCTGGTTATTGATTAGAACTTGAAATATCTTTCATTTTAAAATTTCATTTCATATAAAATTTTGTGTTAACCTTGGCACCCTTGGAGGAAGCTGCATGAAGGATGCACACGGAACCTCCCTGTGCTAGTTTTACAACTTTCTGTACGTGTACAGTATAACTATTTAAAATAGCAAATATAAAAAATATGAAACTAAGTTTAAGACAAACTTTAAAATATATGCTCTTTAGAATAAAGTTTACTTTAATAAAGAAAAAATAAGATGTATTCATGATCTATATATGAGAATTACTAAAAAAAAGCGCAAACTATATATTATTGAAATCTCTTTTTAAAAAATTCTCTTCCTTACATTTGCTCCTCATACCAATGAAAGGGCAAGAAAGAAATGTCAGTTCCAAAGAGCCAATGTCTACTAGCCATAAAAAATTATATTGTCCAATAAGTTACACAGAATATATGAATGTATTAACAAAAAGTTTTGAAATTCATGAATACTAGAGTTTAATTAATAACAGTATAGGTAGAAATTTTTCTGACGTGATTATACTTCCAAGGTAATGATCACATATTAGAATATGCATCATTTTTGTGTTAGTTCAGGTCCTCTAAGATGTAGTTGTTAAGAAAAAATTAGGAAGGCAAAGTATTTATTTATTAGGGGAAACACTTGTGAAGGAGATAAGAGAGAAAACAGTAGTTAGTAGGGAGAGCTATCAGACCACTGTATAGGTCTGGCACCTATGAATGGGAACTGCAGAAGATAGTGCCAGAGTCTCAGACTAACAAAATTCTTAAGTAAGTTCTGATCAAGCTAAAGCTGTAGGGGGAGGTGGGGGGAAAGGTAGTGGCGTTAACAAACCCAGGGACAAGGGAACAACAAAAGATCCAAATCAGTGGTGAGGAGGATGTAGGAGGCCTGGTAGGACTTGATCAAGGGTAATGTAACCAAGAGGAATTACTGAAACACAAATGAAGACTGAGCAGGATAGTGGGACAAGAGGAAAGTCAAAGGTAATAGAGGAGGCGAAGGGCATTTATAGAGGTCTAAATACAGGCATGTACATGTATAGATATATTTATATATGATGATAGGGAAATAGATCTATGTGAATATATTTATAGGTTTAGTATTAAGGTAGCAGATGGACATTGGGCCTCCACTCAAGTACTCCCTCAATGCAAGAACACTTTGTTCTATTAAACTGGCATTCCATGATGATCACTTTCCCGACAAGATCGGTGAAGACAAAGTGGGTGCATAAGCAAATGTAGTGAAGAAAGCTGATGGTGACAGACTATCAAAAGATATAGCATCTGGGGTCTTAAAGGCTTGAAGGTAAACAAGTGGCCATCTAGCTCAGAAGCAGCAAAGCCCACATAGGAGAAGCACACCAGCCTGTGTGAGCATGAGGTGCCAAAGGGATCAGTTATCAGGCATTGAAGAACAAAAAAATCATATCATTGTGTGCTCACCTCCCTGATACGATCGCTGAAGACAAATGGGTGCATAAGCAAATGTGGTGAAGAAAGCTGATGCTGCCGGCTATCAAAAGAACAAAAATCATATCATTGTGAATGATGGGGGCGGTGTGGAGTGGAGACCCAAAACCCATTTGTAGACCACTGAACATCCCCTTACAGAAGGGTCTGGGGAGGAGATGACCAGTCAGGGTGCAATGTAACAACGATGAAACATACAACTTTCCTCTAGTTCCTAAATGCTTCCTCCTCGCCCCCCCACTATCATGATCCCAATTCTACCTTAAAAATATGGCTATACCAGAGGATGTACACTGATAAAGATAGGAACTGGAAACACAGGGAATCCAGGGCAGGTGATCCCTTCAGGACCATTGGTGTGAGTGGTGATACTAGGAGGGTGGAGGGAGGGTGGGTTGGAAAGGGGGAACCAATTACAAGGATCTACATGTGACCTCCTCCCTGGGGGACATACAACAGAAAAGTGGGTGAAGGGAGACGTCAGACAGGGCAAGATATGACAAAATGATTATTTATAAATTATCAGGGGTTTATGAGGGAGGAGGGAGAGGGGAGGGAGGGGAAAAATGAGGAGCTGATGCCAGGGGTTTAGGTGGAGAGCAAATGTTTTCAGACCGATAAGGGCAATGAATGTACAAATGTGCTTTACACAACTGATGTATGTATGGATTGTGAAAGAGTATGAACTCCTAATAAAATGACTTTTAAAAAAGAAAGAAAATTCCCAGTTTATATCAAATAGACCCACACTGCTAACTCCACTGCTGTATTCTCTGCCCGGCAGTAGCTCAGGGTAGGTGTGGCCTCAACTTCAACTCTGTGACAATTCGGAGGACCTTGACTGTCCTTCAGCTTTGCACCCACACCAGGAGAACTGAGTGATACAATCTTACCACCACCCGAGTGTTCAGCTAAATAATCTCAAAAACATAAAATGCATAATTATGAGAACAGCACATGCTCTGCTCCCTTAAACTGCACCATTCTCAAGATAATAGTGGTATCATGCTTTAAATATTTTAAATCATGTTTCTCATACTTGGAGATGTCTGAAATTAATACAAATGATGGTCCCTGAGATACTTTCAAAGGAATTAACTGCTAGCAACTGAATTAAACATTCAATTGAAGAATATCCAACACAAATTTTTAGTCATATGGCTTGAGATTGCATTAAAAAGTAATAAAAATCCCACATAATTCTCTTATGAGTCTATGATTCCTGTCCAGCTCTGAGTTGACACTAGTTACAACAGCAAAACTATAGACATAGTCCGTTGCTATAGGATAGATGCAGATGACTCCATAGAAACCATTAATGA
>NW_022111373.1:18696424-18712068 GCF_000313985.2 Echinops telfairi
AAGCTGGCATAGCAGATTTTCTCCACTCCATGCATACTTTTCTAGTATAAAACAAAGCTTTAAGCATAGTAGGTGGGAATTTATGAAAGGAACTTTATATGCATGGCTGTTTCCACCCTAACCTCAGCTACTAATTAACACCTGTTGGGGAAATAAACTTGGAGACTCTAACCCTAGTCAAGGCTGTATTTCCAAAACGTTCTGCACAGTGTTGTTGATAGTTTCTACGTATGTTCACGAAAAATAACAACAGAAGGTAATACAGGATTATAGGAAAGGTATTAATTTTCTTTTACTAGTTCTCAGTCAATGAGGATAGATTTTAAACCCTTTTCATTCTTTGAAAACAAAAACAAACCACAAAGACAGATGGTCTGCCCCGCCTATCACACCTGTTTTACTGGTTACTCATGGACAAAGCTTCAAGCACAAAGGACTCACACTGATTTACTAAAAATATTGCGTAATTATAATGTACATGTTGCTTTGCAGAATATAAAAGAACTGAGGTGTTCTCTAGCTATTAAAGAAGTACCATGGTCAATTAAAAAAAAGGTTTAACTTCAAAAATCAAAAGAACTTTGGGGGAAATACTTGGCATTCCTTTTATGGACCCTCAAGGGCCAGTGCTGTACTAGATGGCTAAGCAGCAATTTCAAACAGAGTTTCTTTTATATACATAAATAAATAAATTATTTCATTAGGGGCATATACAACTCTTATCACAATCCATACATACATCAACTGTGTAAAGCACATTTGTACATTCATTGTCCTCATCATTCTCAAAACATTTGCTCTCCACTTAAGCCCCTGGCATCAACTCCTCATTCCTCCCCCCCTTCCTTCTCCCCATTCCCTCATGAACCCTTGAAAATTTAAAAATTATTATTTTGTCATATCTTGCACTGTCCGACATCTCCCTTAACCCACTTTTTTGTTGTCCGTCCTTCAGGGGGGTGGTTATATGCAGATCGTTGTCACTGGTCTGAGCTTCTTTTTAGCTGTTGGTCCCATATTATGGGTTACCTGGACTTTATAGATCTTGTCTCCTTAAGGGGTACAACAAAGGCTACATCAGAAGGATCTCAGTTGGAAAACTCACTCAGTGAGCCGGACTGTATGTTAAATGCACCTGTTGCAGATTATGGGAACTGATATACTCCTTTGGACTTACGCCATAATGCCCTAGTGGGAGAGGAAGAGGAAGACTGCTACTCAGTGGCATGCATTTGGAAGTCACTGGATTCTGCTCAGACCTCTTGCTTTTGAGCTTGCCCAGTAATAGGCAAATGAAGACGATCATGTAGTTGCCATTTTTGTATTTTCTTATTTTTAAGACATCTCTTAGTTCTCCAGACTTTGTTCTGCCACAGTAAATGAGTGTATTGAATTTCTGTGCCCTTTGTCACGCTCTCATTGTTTTCTTAAACAAGATTCAGTCATTTTAGTTTTAAATATGTATATCATATATATTAATATCTCATGTATTTAGTCTAGAAAGCTTTCCCATAGATCTCACTTGTATTTTAAATTCTGTGACATTGACTAGTTTAACGATACTATTATTAGAATTGAGGAAGCTCTGATGGTGTACTGGTTGCATGTTGGGCTGCGATCCACATTGTTGGCAGTTTGAAACCACCAGCCGTTCTGAGAAAGACTGGCCTTTTTACTCTGGCAAACAGTTACAGTCTCAGAAACCCACAGGGAGTCGCTGACTCAGCATTCACTTGATGGCAGTGATTTTGTTTTTTGGTATTATTAGAATTGCCAAAGGCCCATGGAGGTTATATTATCTTTCAAAAAGTTGACAATGCCGCAACTAAAGTAGAACAGGGATATGTATGTAAACCTTAGATATCGGAATTAAATTTGGGCTGTGTTTAACTGTAAGCTTTAACCTAAACCCAATCAGTGCTTATGATGTGACCCTACTCAAGAAGGGAGCACAAGGGATAAGTGTACTACAAAAAAGTATGGTGAGGAAATCAGATGATGCTCAGCTCAGCCCAGAACGAATAGTGTCTGTGGTCTTAAAGGTTTCACTTAAAATAAGAAGCCATCTAAGCCAGGTGTCAACTAAATCCACACACAAGAAGCAGAGCAGCCTAGGTTATATAAGGATTGTAAATCATAAAGATCAGAGGAGAGAACTGCGTTTGAGCTTGAATTCTGAGCACCTGATTTGCAGAAGCTTACAGATGACAATTATAGCCCCAAATTTGCAGTTTTCCACAGGGATTAAATTTCCATTGAATTCCCTCAGCCATGCGGAAAGCACTGCCCTCAGACAAAGTGAATAAGACAGTGAATTGACGCTGCTGTCCTTAGGTTAACTTCGAGCATCTTATCATCTCTGTTCTCTTGTGACCCATTTCAAATTAGTTCTAGTTTTATTTCCTGCTATTTTTTGTATTGAGGATTTTTTTGGTGTCTTATTTTGTTATGCAGTTGGAGGATTTTTGTTTTGTTGTTAACAGTTTTTTTAAGCTTCTCCCCCCCATGCTGTTTTATTTTTTTATTAAAATTTATTATTTATTGGGAGTTAATAAAGATATCATCTCATTCCATAGTTCAATCATATCAGACAGTATTGTATAATTGCTACCACAATCAGTTATAAAACATTCTTTTCCTTCCTGAACTCCTTGACATCAACTCCCTTTTACATCCACCTCCCCACCACCATACTGTATCCTCCCCAGAAATACTTATTCTACTAGCTGTCCATATAAGTTCATCAATCCTGGGTTTCATACACTGAAAAATAGAAAAACATATAACAAAAATTCAAGAGGGTGACCCTGAATGACATAACACATCTGAGACAGACCCGCAATATGAACAAACAAACAAAAAATAAAGATAATGTTAAAAACTAGATCAGGTCTAATGTGCATCAGAGGGGGACCAATTGACAAGGTTTTAGCCCTTCAAGTCAGGTTTCTTTATATGAAGTCCAGGATAGGTAAATCTATAGTGACCATCACTGAATTAACAGTTTATTCAAGCTATGGCAAGGAAGGCTGGGGGAAAGTGGGGAACTAATAGGTACAAGAACAAAGAAAATGCTCTATAATTGATTGTGGTGATTATTGTACAACTGTTTTTTAATATGCTTAAATCATTTAATTGTATGATAAGTGACATACGTCAATAAAATTGTTTTAAAAATTTTAAAAGTTAATACATTCCAGAAGCATTAACTAATTAAAAGTGAAGGAAATGTTTTAAAATTGATTGGGGTGATAATGGCAAACTTTTTTTAATATGTTAAAACCATTGAATTGCAAAATAAATATGCTTGGCCAAAAAAGATGACTTTTTCCATTTGTTTTAAATGAAAGTAAGGCATTCTCATTGTCAACATATAAAGTAATTGGTAAACTTTTAAGTATATGATTTTAAAACCCCAATGTCACCACACAGAGAAAACTCACTATTAATATTTTAGATAACATATTTCCAGGTGTTTCTCAACATATCACAAAACCGAACTCACTGTGATCGAATGAATTCTAATTAGCAGATAACCCACAGGGCAGAGTACAACTACCCCTATAGATTTTCTTGGACTGTAAATCTTTAAGAAAGTCAAAGTCCCATCTTTCTCTCACAGGTGAGATGGTTTCAAACTAGTGACCTTGCAATTAGCATCCCAACATATAGCCCACTAGGACACCAAGGCTCCTTTCAACATGTAGGTTTATAGAATTAGGATATTACTATGTATGTTGTACCATAGCTATTATTTTACAATCTACAATGTGCTCTGTACATCTTTCCATGTCAAATAAAATCTTAGTAACTATCTGTTTGGATGGTGGCATAGTATTCTGTTATATGGCTAGCTGATCATTTATTTTAGGAATCCTTTTTTGATAAACAATTAGGTTGTTCTCATTTTTTGTGTGTTTGCTAGGCATCAAAGTTCATGCATCTGTAAAAATATTCTTGAGAACCAATTTTATTATGTTCTTGGGATAAATTATTAGTCATGTGATTGTCAAAGAGGCCTGATGTCACAAAGGCACTCAGCTACTAACTGACAGATTGGTGGCTTGAAAACATCCGGCAGCTCTGTTGGAGAAAGAGTGACCTGCATCCTTAAAAATTACAGTCGATGGGGCAATGCTACCAGGTCACACCAGGTCACTATGAGTCAAATCTATTTGACTACACTTAACAGCAACAAATTTAATTATGTTAAAGCTTTGTACTTTTTTTTTTAGCTTTGCACTTTTTAAGAGGTTGCCAAACTTTGCTAACTTGTCTGCTAAGAAATTTTCACCAACCTATACATCTATAAGCATTACAAAACATGTGTATTTTCTCACTGTGGAGCAAAATATTACTTTTCCTCAAGTAATTTGGCATTTGCCTTTAGAGCCTGAGCTATAATCTAAACTTTTGGAACTTCCTAAGTATTTAAAATGCTTTTGTTAATGGGTGCATACACAAATGTGGTGCAGAAAGCTAATGGCACCTGGCTATTAAAAGATATAGCAACTGGGGTCTTAAAGGTTTGTGGTTAAACAAATGGCCATCTAGCAGGGAAGCAACAAACTCCACATGGAAGAAGCACACCGGCCTTTGTAATCATGAGTGTCGACAGGAAGAGGTATCAGAAGTTCAAAAACAAGCAACCAAATCAATGTGAAGGACCGTTGTAGTAGAGGAGACCCCCAACCCCACTTGTAAGATAATTGAACAGTCCCTCTCAGAAGGGGCACAAGGAAGGGATGGTAAATCCAGGGTGCAGTATAGCACTGATGAATCACATACCTATCCCCTAGTTCTTTAATATTTCCTCCCCTTACTATTATGGTTTTCTCTGTTTTACTCATTAATCATGTTAGATTTGCCTATGTACATTTGTATATTTAAGATTCTTTGGTACATGAAAGCCAACATAGATAACCCTTCAGAAACAGTAACAAAAGTAATGGGCCCCTGAGGGCATGGGAAGAGAGGGGGGAGGGGAGGGGGGAATAGCGAGCAGATAACATTGATGACTGTGTAAGCCCAGTTGATGGGATAGAAAAACAGAATTGTATGTCAATGGATATATTGGATTCTATAAGATATGTAAAAAAAAAACCCACCCCTCAATAACACCCCAACTATTATAGGGGAAAAATAATAAGGGTTACTGGGTGGTAGGGTGGGGGAGGGAGGGAAAAAAAGGGAGCTTATATCAAGGAGTTCAAGAAGAAAGAAAATGTTTTGAAACTGATTATAGTAGCAAATGTACATTACTTCTTGATGTAACTGAACTAAGGAATGTTATGATATTTGTAAGAGCTCCCAATAAAATGATCAATTAATTTAAAAAAAAAGTATACTGAACAAAATGCTTTTGTTTTCTCAATCTCTATTCCACACCTGAGTGTTTGTGCTAATAGTCTGATATCAGCTGACCACAGGGGAGAAAGACGGGCTTATCCTCTCAGTTGGGGCAATGTAACAAAGTCAATAAAAGCTCTGGGCTTCCTGGTTGGTGAAAGCCATTGATTCATGTGAGTGTCGTAACTCCTTTGAGACTGGGAAGCTTTGAGTTGGGAATCTTCCCAGCCCTCATACTGTGTGTCACTCTATGCCTTTTTGGCTATAATAAAGCTGCAACGCTAAGGATAGCACTTATGATTATGAGTTCCAATAAATTATTGAGACAAAAAGAGTAGTAGGAGTCAGCAGGTCAAGTGAGAAAACTCAAGAGATTCTCAAGCTTGTGACCGACATCGTGGCAAGAGAGAGGGAAATCCTGGGTTTGCAGCGAGCAAGTCAAAATGGACAGGGTCATGGGACTCCCAAACTTGTGGCTGGTAACTGCCTATTTGGCAGTTTGAAGGGTAGTGCTTTCAAACTTGTGAGTGGCTAAGAATGCTTTATGTGCAGGTGTGGATTTGTATTTATTTTATTTGAGATAGCCATACAGTGCACTTATCAACTCACTAACATGGGCATTTGATATTGTTGTTATTGGTAGGTGCCATCAAATACGTTCCAACTCATACTCACCTTGTACACAGCAGAATGGAGCACTGCTTGGCCTTGCCCCATCATCTCAATTGTTCCTAGGCTTGAGCCCATTGTTGTAGCCACGGTGTCCATCCATGTCCTGCAGGGTCTTCCTCCCTTCTTCTTCTTTCTTCTTTCTTCTTCTTCTTCTTCTTCTTTTCTTCCTCTTCCTCTTCCTTTTCTTCTTCTTTTCCCCTCTCTTCTTCCTTTTTTTTTGCTGCTTCTCCACTTTATCACACATGTCCTTCTCCAGGGAAGGACTGGTATCTCCTGACAACTTGTCCACCAAATGTAAAATGAAATCTTGCCATCCTTGCCTTATGTTTTATTGATTATGCCAAGAAATTCAACTGTGTGGATCATAAAACACTCACTATACGTAATCTTGAAACGAATGGAAATTCCAGAACACTTCCTTGCGTTGCTGTGGAACTTGTACATGAATCAAGAGGCAGTTGTGCAAATGGAACAAGGGAACACTGAAAGGTTCAAAATCAGGAAAGGCAGCTTTGCGCAGTGGCAATATTCTAGCTGAGGTGCGATTATTGCTGATTGAAAAATCAGGAAAGGTACGCATAAAGGTCAAGGGTATAGCCTCTTACCACACCGGTTCCATCTGTATGCTGAGCAGAGCACCAGATAAGCGGGCTTACGTGAAGAGAAATGTGGCATCAGTACTACAGGAAGGCTCATTAACAGGGCATTTTATGGGATTAAAAAAAAACTTTCTCCTTTGCTGGGAGTCGCGGCACCGCCAACATGGGCAAGTGTCGAGGTCTTCGTACTGCTAGGATGCTCCGCAGCCACCGACGGGACCAGAAATGGCACGATAAACAGTACAAAAAGGCCCATTTGGGCACAGCTCTGAAAGCCAACCCCTTGGGAGGTGCTTCCCATGCAAAAGGAATTGTGTTGGAAAAAGTGGGAGTGGAAGCCAAACAACCAAATTCCGCCATTGGCAAGTGTGTCCGTGTCCAGCTGATCAAGAACGGCAAGAAAATCACAGCCTTCGTGCCCAATGATGGCTGCTTGAATTTTATTGAGGAAAACCATGAAATTCTGGTGGCCGGATTTGGTTGCAAATGTCATGCTCCTGGTGACATTCCTGGAGTCCGCTTTAAGGTTGGCAAAGTAGCCAATGTGTCCCTCTTGGCCTGATACAAAGGCAAGAAGGAAAAGCCAAGATCATAAGTTTGATGGTGAACACGTAATAAATTTTCTTTGCCAGAAAAAAAATACTGATAGGTAGAAAATGACATTTCGATCTATCTACTTACATTTCTTTAGACATTTCTAAAGTAACCATATTTCCATTTGCCTATTGACCATTTGTAATGATTTTTACCTTTGCTCATGTTTCTATCAGATAATATTTACTTAGTTGACCAGAAAATCCCATGACACTAAGCAAAAGTAATGTATGGAATTTCTATAGGAACTACGTTTATTTCACCCTTGTTTTGGAAGAACAACAATTTTAGTCTTATCCCAGGATGGGCATTCAAATGACTAAAATTTTAGCCTTTAAAAAACGCATATCACCAGGAAATATGATTCAACAGGCTTTGTTCTCTATTCTGTAAAGTAAGGTCAGATGACAAGCATAGTAAAGATTTATTTGAACATAATTTTGAACAGTCATTTCAAATTCAGTTGTTTACTGGAACTGAAAATCAAGGTTTCTGCATACACACTCTAAAATCATAGTAGAATATGCCTACCCCTATATCACTTACAGAAACAAAACAAACATACTTTCTGAGTAAATTAGCAGATGTGTGCTCTCTTTGTGAAAGTCATGTAGCCACCTGGGTCCCTGGCTATACTTTAATTAGGTAATCTCAATCATATAAGGTAAAGTGAGCTATGCGAAATTAATGCTTTTCCATTGACTAGTGAGAAACATGGTGAATTTGGACACCTACTCAGCTACATCTCCGGGTTTTCATTATTCCAGGGTCTGAATGGGAAGTACTGACAGAGGACAAGCATCTTCATTCTCTCAAACTCCCCAGGGTAAGTAAGCTCCCCCTTCCAGGTTTGCAGAGGAGAGTCAAAGAGATCAGAAGCAAAACATGTATCAGTTTATTGTCATTGTATAAATCTAGCTGTTGTTTTGGTTCCACTGAGGAACCCCTAGTGGCACAGCCATTAAGTCAGCAGTCCGAACCCACCAATCACTCCATGAAAGTGAGATATGAATACAAAACCCAGGGTGTATGTAACACAATTAATTCATAATAAAAAGACAGTGTCTTGAAAAAGATATTACAAGCTCTATTAAGAAGTCAACAAGACAGGATTTATGTGAAAATAATTAAAAACATGATTAATAGTTTTCATAGCATGCAATGAATCATCACTACTCAAAAGAGGGCATTCTAGATTTTGTATAAAGGAACAATGGTTAAGCACTTGGCATCTAAACGAAAGGTCAGTGGTTTGAACCCACCAGTTGCTCCAAAAGTAAAGATTTGCCTGTCTGCAGCCATAAAAATTACAGCCTAGAAATCCAACTCTGTCTTATAACGCCCTGTCATTGAGTTGCTTCCAACTCATAGCGACCCTATAAGATAGAGCAAAACTGCCCCTGTGGGTTTCCACGGCTATAAGGGCTTACTGGAGCAGAAGACCAGCATCTGTCTCTGCACAGCAGGTAGTAGTTCTGAGCTGCTGACCTTGTGGTGACCAGCCCAACTAATAACCACTACACTACCAGGGTTCTCCTCTGTCCTCAATACTACAATAGGAACACATATTATTCGTACTGTGTGTGTGTGTGTGCACATGCACTATCATGATTAAAGATCAGTTTTAGTCCCAGTTGTGATAAATATTAAAGAGGAATAGAAACAGCATTATTTAACAGTTTTATTTACTCTTCCGTACAAGACTATCAGTAGACCCAACTGTAAAGCCTAACAGGAGCATCCGGTTTGTCACTCTCTTTTTAACAACATCCTTTTACAATCGAAGGTACCAAGAGCTTATGTTCTTGAAGTACAGGCACACACAGAGATACATTTACTTCTAACAAAACAAAACAAACAAGCCCACTGCCATTGAATTGATTCCAACTGGTATGCTTCTAGGTAATACTAAAATGGTTAAAAGACATCTTATGGCATGCATTTTTAAAGAAGAGTTTCATTTAGATGTTTACATAAATAAGTATTCATTTGAAGTTTTCATGATTTGCATTGTTATTTTATATGGGTCTTTAATAATGAATACAGACATGAAATGCTTTGTTAAATTGATGAGTCTTGGATTTTAAAAACCATTTTTCATACTTCCCTATTAGACATCTGATTGAACATTAGCATTAAGACTCATGTGCCTCACATGAGAAAATAGACTTTTGTTTGTGTTAAAAATTCTGGCTTTGCAAAATGTTTTACCTGCTATAGAAAGCTATTCATTGAAGGAATTTATGCATCTTTTATTCAAGATGATTTACAAGATGATGGTTTTAGAAAAAAGATGATGGTTTTAGAAAAAGATGATGGTTTTAGAAAAACCTGGGAAGGGAATGTTCATGGCATATTAAGTGAAGAAACCAAATTGCAATAATAGTATTCCTAGAATGGCACTAACTTTTGAATAAGTGCGACAAACATACCTAATTGACTCATATAATAATGAATATACTATATTGTTATCAATGTTTATTTAGTTAAAGGGATTATAAGGATTTAGTTTTTTGTTTTTATTTTTTTCTACATGTTCTTAACTTTCTACATCAAACTTGTATTTCATTTAGAATTGGGGGGAAATATTTACAATAGAGTTCATATAAAAAAAAAGTTCCATTCAAATGCCTCTCAGGTGAAATCCACACACTTGCCCACTGCATGTCCGGGCTTTCCTAAGAAAGAGATAGCACTGTTCCAGCTCCCCCTAAACTATCCCCTTCAGAAGATGGCGGCCTTAAATGAGAGTCAGGGTCAAATACAAGCAAACCAACCCAACCAGTTGACGATTTCCTTAGCACTAGAAAATACAATTCACGTGATTCTGTGTTTTTCCTTATTCATTGCCTAATTTTCACATCTGTGGTAGTTATATAATCTGTTGTCAATTTGAGAGGATTAAAAGTGAAGGGGTGGAATTTAGCCTGTCAGTCAGGTCGCAGTTTGATGACCTCATTTGGAGGCGCTCAGGAGATAAATAGCTCACTGGAGGCAGGATGCAAGCTCACTCCCTTAGAGCCTCTCTACTGACAAGACACAAGGAACTATGCTGATGGCAGTGAAAGCCCTGGACCTGGAGGAGCCATGTGGAGACCCATGCCAGCGCTGAGAGGCTTCTACCATCGGTGGATCCACAAGACTTCCCACCCATTAACCTGTGATCTTCCTGCATTCTGTGTCATTGCATGTGTTTTGTGAGTCTAAAGTCTTCTTTGGTATCGGACATATGTGTCATTGCATGTGTTTTGTGAGTTGGACATATGGGCTAATATCTGACTAATGGAATTGATCTGTACTGGGCTGGGATATTTTCTCAATATTGAATTGCCCTAGTATATAAAACTCCTTCTTATACACATATGCGTCTTTATGAATTTGTTTCTCCAGTATACCGGGACTAACACAGCATCCTTAGCACTAGGTGAGCTAAAATACAATTTTCCTTGAAGTGGTTTAAAAACAATGAGTGTCATCACAGGACTTGTGAAGCCTAAATATCAAATGTTAAAGAGGCTAACACCAGAACAAAATATTAAATAGCCATAAACATTATTTCTTCACAACCATTTACTTGGTTCCTCACATTATAAAGTGCTTTCTATGGGCATGACTCTCAGGATTTATTAAGCACGTAATTTTGGAAGGATCCCATGTGGCATCTAAAAATAACTCATTTTCCATGGGACAGGGAACAAGTCTCATAGGGTGGAAACAAGGGGAGGGAAATTTTACCTTGATAAGGTTGTTATATTGTAGTGTCTTGTGTTCCTGTGGTGTTGGGAGGTATGGTATGGGTATTTCAAATATTAGCAGGTTTCCAGAAGAAGACAGACTAGCAGGAATAAAGGGACAGCCGACTACTGAGAGATTGGCCACTGAAAATCTTATGAATTAAAGCTGAACAGTATCATATGTAATGCAAGAAGATGAGCCCCTCATGTTAGAAGGCACTCAACACACTAGTGGGAATGAGCTGGTCCTCAAAGCAGAGTCAACCTCAATGGTTTAGATGCAGTAAAGCTTTTGGGACCTTCATTTGTGGATGTGCACAACTTAAAATGTGAATAAACAAACATCGTTAATAAAAAGAAGGTGCAATATGGAAAACAGGACTAGGAAAACTGGAAGTTGTAAAAAATGAAAAGGAAAGCATCTCTCAGGGATTAGTGAGCAGAGATAGACTAGCAATGGCCATTAGAAAATCTTTTTTTCTTTTTTTAATATTTGTTTTGTTTTCATTAGAAAATCTTATGGTTTACTATAACCAGAATGAAAACTGAAGAGGATTGATATCACATTCATCATCAAAAAAGAATGTTTCAAGATCTATCTTGAAGTACAAGGGTATCAGTGATGGGATAATATCAATGTACCTTCACAGGGGACCAATTAATATAGTTATTATTTAAATTAATGCACCCACCACTAAAGCCAATGATGAAGAAATTGACCAATTTTACCAACTTCTTCCCTCTGAAATTGATCAAACATTCAATCAAGATGCATTGATAATTACTAGTGATTGAGATGCTTAAGTTGGAAAAAAAGAGAAAAGATAACTCACTTTCATCAAATCAATCTAGACACATAGCAACCCTATACGATAGAATAGACCTGCCCTTATGAATTTCTGATACTTTTAATCTTTACAGGGGTAGAAAGCCTCATCTTTCTTCTATGAAGTAGCTAGTTGTTTTGAACTGCTGACCTTGAGGTTAACAGCTCAACATGCAACCCACTATGTCATCAGGGCTCCTAGGAGAGGAAGGTTAGGTAATTGGAAAATATGACCTCTGTGATAGAAACAAAGCTGAAGAACGCACAATGGCATTTTGCAGAGTACGTATTTCTTCATTGGAGCTACTTTTTTTTAACATCATATATGACCATTATGTTTCTGAATACACAGGTATCAAATAAACTATATGTGAAAGAGATATTAGAGAAGTTCAATACCATCAGCCCAAATAACATCAGGAGTCACCCAGGGAACCATTAATTTCTCATATGCAAATTCAGGCTGAAGTTGAAGAAAATTAAAACAAATCCACAAGAGCCAAAATATGATCTGGAGTATACACCAGAATTTAAAGACCATTTCAAGATCAGATTTAACACAGTGAACACTAATGGCAAGAGAACAGCTGAATTGTGGAATGACATCAAGAACATACAAGAACAAAGCAAAAGACCTTAAGAAAGATAGAAAAGAAAGGGCCAAAAAGATTCTAAAACTAGAGTTTGAGTATAGCGTACAGAACATGGAGTAGCCAAAGCCAATGGGAGAAATAATGAAGTAAAAGCCAAACAGAAATTTTCAAAGATCAGAGAATGAAATGTGCAAAGACTTGAAACTAGGAAATCAAAGGGAAGAATGCATTCAGCATTTGTTAAGCTGAAAGAACTAAAGAAAAATGCAAGCCTTGATTTGCGATATTGAAGGAATCAATGGGCAAAATATTGAATGATGTAGGAAACATAAAAGAAGCTAAAAGGAATATATAGAGTCACTGTATCAAAAAGAATTATTCAATTTTCAACCATTTCAGGAGATTGCATATGATCAAGAACCAATGGTATTGAAGGAAGAAGTCCAAACATTGCTAAAAAACAAAACAGAACAACCCCAAGGCTCTGGGACTGGACAGAATACCAGCTGAATGTTTCAAGAAACTGAGGCAGCACTGGGAGAACTCACTAGTCAATGCCAAAAAATTGGGGAGACAGTTACCTGGCCAATGAACTGAAAGAGATCTATATTTGTACCCATTCCCAAAAAAGGCCATCCAACCAAATGTAAAATTATTGGATAATATCCTTAATATCACATGCAACTAAAAAAAATTGCTGAAGATACTTTAAAGATTAGTGTGGGAGTACACTGATGAGCAGGGACTAGAAATTCAAGCAAGATTCAAAAGAGGACATGGAATGAAAGATATCATTGCTGATATCAGATGGATCTTGCCTGAAAGCAGAGAGGTTCACTTGTGTTTTATTGAATATGCAAAGGAATTCAACTATGTGGATTATAACAAGTTACAGATAAAACTGGGAAAGATGGAATTCCAGAAAATGTAATGTTCTCATGTGGAACCTGTACATAGCCCAAGAGGCAGTTGTTTGAACAGAAACAAGGAGTTCTACTGGTTTCAAAAAAGGAATGGTGTGTATCAAGATATATTCTTTCATCTAAAGGTGTATGGGGGCACACACCAAACCTCTCCATCCCTGACTGCAGGGAGAGCAATGTGGACTTGCAGGAGGTGCGCCTCTCAGTCTCGAATGATGAGGAACAAAAGGGTATAAGTGTTGTCATGTTAGTAGGTCACAGAATAGGGAACGCTGAAAGAAAAGGGGATTAGACTGATGGATTATAACAGGTCCTACTCACTGTTTAACAGAGAGATAGTCATCTACTCTAGGTCAGGATAGCAGTTAGGCTTGGAATTATTTGTATGGTCTTTCTTTCTTTTTTATATATATTTTGGTGTTTATCTTATAAGACAGGCAGGATAAGCAGTCCTAAGGAACCAAAGTTTCTTAGGGGGGTTGGGAATAGGAGGGGAGGAGGCTGGGGAAGGGGAGGGAGGTGAGCAGTGAGCCAATAACGACAGGGACAGGGGAATAGCAAGGGTTCTAAAATTGATGGTGAGGAGGGTATAGTATTCCTGGTCATGTTTGATCAATTGAAATGTATCTGAGAGGAATTACTGAGAGGTGAATGAATGATGGTAAACATGATAGTGAGGCAGGAGGAAAGAAAAAAAGGAAAGACAAAGAAAGTAAAAATTATATATATGTTGGCATAAATATAAATATATAAAGATAGGTATATTTGTCGATATATGTATATATATATGTAAATACAACAAGGAGACAGATGGATTTTGGGTCTCTACTTAAATCTTACCTCAGTACAAAGACACTTTGTTCTAATAAGGTGGCACTGTGTGATATTCACCTTCCTGACATTGCTGAAGACAAATGTGGTGAAGAAAGCTGATGATGCCAGGCTATTAAAAGACATAACATCAGGGGTCTTTAAGGCTTGTAGCTAAACAAACAGCCATCTAGCTGAGAAGCAACAAAGCCCAGATGAAAGAAGCACACCAGCCTGTGTGATCATACGATGTCGACAAGGACAGGTATCAGAAGTTAAAAAAACAACAACAACAATAAAAGCAGTTCAAAAGCAAGCAATCAAAGTGATGTGAATGAGCGTGGACAAAGTGGAGACCCAAAACCTAGCTGTAAGATAATTGGACACTCCTTTGCAGAAGGGTCACACAGAAGGGATGATAAATCTAGGGAACAGTATAGTATTGATTAAACACATAACTATCCTCAAGCTTTTTAATATTTCTTTCCCTTAGTATAATGGCCTTAGTTTTACCTCTTTAATCTTGTTAGACCTTCATATGTTCATTTGTATAATTAAGAGCATTTGATGCATGAAAGCCAAGATAGATAACCCTTCAGAAATAGTAATGGGAGTAATGATTCCCTGAGGGTGTGGGAAGACGGGTGGTGGGGTGAGGGGAAAGGCGGAGCTGATAGCAATGATGACTATATAACCCCACTCAATGGGAAGAAATAATAGAATTGGAGGTGAATGGATAGATTGGATGGTGTAAGATATGGCAAATAATAATTATATATAATATAATAATAAGGGTTCCTGGTGGGGATGGAGGGAGAGGAGGGGATAAAGGGAGAGCTGATATCAAAGAGTTCAAGAAGAAAGAAAATATTTTGAAACTGTGGTAGCAATTGTAAAATTATGCTTGCTCTACATAACTGAATTATTGATTGTTATAATATCTATAAGAACTCCAAATAAAATGATTAATAAAAAAATATATGCTCTCACTGTTCTCTTCAATCTATCTGCTGAAAAGACAGTCCAAGGAGCTAGACTATGTGAGGAAGAACGACGAATGTGTTGGAGGCAGGCTCATTAACAACTTGTGAGATGCAGACGATACCACCTTGGACGCTGAATGGGAGAGAACTTAAAGCACTTACTGACAAAGATTAAAAAGAAACAAAACTGCAGCCTTCATGATGGATTGTAACTCAGTGTAAAGAAAACAAAATTCTCACAACTTGGCCAATAGACAGCATCCTGACAAATTGAGGAAAGATGGAAGTAATAGAAGATTTTGTTTCACTTCGATGCACAGTCAACACTCATGGAAGCAGCAGTCCAGAAATCGAATCATATTGCATTTGGCTAAACTTCTGCACAAGACCTCTTTAGAGTATTAATGAGCACAGACATCTATGGTACACAAGACCCAAGCCATAGTATTTTCTTTCTTTTTTTAAAAATCGTTTTATTAGGGGCTCATACAACTCTTATCACAATCCATACATACATCAGTTGTGTAAAGCACATTTGTACATTCATTGCCCTCATCATTC
>NW_022111373.1:18712870-18718605 GCF_000313985.2 Echinops telfairi
TGCACCCATTTGTCTTCAGTGATCGTATCATGGAGGTGAGCACACAATGATATGATTTTTTGTTCTTTGATGCCTGATAACTGATCCTTTTGGCACCTCATTATCACACAGGCTCGTGTGCTTCTTCCATGCCATGGTATTTTCAGTTGCCCATGTGCATGTGAAAACTGGGCAATGGTTAAGGAAGATTGGAGAAGATTTGATGCATTGGAATTATGGTGTTGACAGAGGATATTGAACATACCACGGGCTTCCAGAAAGAATGGGAAAATCTGTCTTGGGATAAATAAAGCTAGGATATTCTTAGTATCAATGATGGTGAGACTTCATCTCAAGTATTTTGGATATATTAACTGTTAGGGACCAATTCCTGGAAAAGGACATCATGTTTGGTAAAATAGATGGTGAAATTGAGTAGGACCACTTAAAAAAAAAAGATATCCTGGTTGTTACACTGGGCTCTGGCATAATGATTGTTAGGAGGGCACAGGACTGGGCAGTGTTAAGTTCTGTTCATAGAACTGCCTAAATGGCACCTAACAATGTCACCAAGATGCTTCTATCATTTCTTCCCATTGTTAACCATTTTCCTATAGAGCAACTGGTGAATTGAAACCATAGATCTTGAAGTTACCGGACCAAAATTTAACCCACCACACCGCCAGGACTTCTTAATACCTATGTTGACTCATTAACATTGAATTCATGGCCAAAGGTGCTCTCATTCATGCCTGAACTAAGATTATTTTATGCAAATGAGGGGCTTCAAAAATGTGTGGGAAATTTTCATTATCTTTGGATTCTATTTTCCCTGAACTTCTGAAAATCTTCTCAGAACGCTGCAGAACCAGGCAGTGTTTCATTCTGTTGTATGAATGAACTGGAGGGCACCTAGTAATAGCAAAACAACCTCTTTCTCTGGAAAGTATATCACAAACTAGACAACACTTCAGCACTGCACTTGGTGCCTAACTTAAACAACAAAGTAACGAACAAAGTACAAAATAATGCAAAACAGGAAGAGGGGTTGGGAGGGGGAAAAGAGTAGCTGCTACCAAGGGCTCAAATAGAAAGCAAATGTTTAAAAAAGAATGATGCCAACATTTGTACAAATATGCTTGATACAATTGATGTATGGAATGTTATAAGAGCTGTAAGAGCCCCCAATGAAGTGATCTTAAAACACAGAAGATGCAGGAATGCCAATATCCATGGCAATCCCAAAGTTCTTCTCGTTTTTTGTTCATTTCCTCTTTAAGTATAAATTTACAGAAGAATCTCTTTGGATTTGTGTCTGTGGTCAGGAAAGACTGAAATCGTTTCAAGAAAAAAAAATCATGTAAGTAGTGAGTTAAAATTTTAAATTGGTTAATTTTGAAATATTTTATTTTTGTGTAACATAGGCCAGATTAAGTGTTTTCTGTTTCTAGTATTTTATCTAAAAGAAGGCAGGCTGGTTTTTGCTTTGTCTAAACTAAAGATTAAAATGTTCCAGAACTGATTATAGTGATGATTATACAAAATTTTAACATATGACCGAGTTATGAAGTATATGATTTGTGAATTTTATCTCAATAAAATTATTTTAAATGCTGGGTAAAAATGCAAAACATGTGTCACTAACTCGACTGTGAAAATGACATTTGTTTATACTGTGAGAGCTGAAACGAAGAGGCAGAGTGTCCCCCTCGGTTGACCTCAGCTGAGAACATGGGCATTTCATGTCCACGAAGGACCATGAAAATATTGTGAGGATTGATTTGGGGGTCATAAATTTCAGTTAGTAGAAAACGTCACAACTGTAGAATCAGTGAATAATATAAATCAACTACAGTTTGCTAGGCAAGGATGGCAAGACTTGGTCTCACCTATTTTGGACATGTTGTCAGGAGACATCAGTCCTTGGAGAAGGACAGGATGCTTGGTAGAGTGGAGGGGCAGCGAAAGAGAGGAAGACCCTCAATGAGATGTTTTGACACAGTGGCTGCAACAATGTGCTCAAGCACAGGAATAATTGTCCGGCTGGCACAGGACCGGCCGATGTTTCCTTCGGTTTTAAATAAGCTTTGTTATGGGTTAGATGGCACCTAACAAAAACATAGTTTGCTACATTCTATTGACTATCTAATTCAACATCCCAGGAAACCACCTATGAAAAATTTACTAGATTCAGCTAAACTAAACATTGTCATAGATACTTATCCTCCACTCCCCCTTTCTCCCTTCCTAACTGGACCCTAACTTTCTTTCACACTTTCCCACCTGATGTGTTTTAAGTGTTGTGACGAGTCCTGGATCTAGGATCCGCCCATCTTGTCACATGGATACCCGGAATCCCTCCTCTTCCTATTGTTTGTATACCCCTAGATTGTCCCCCCTCTCATTGCTGTATAACCTATAGTGCAACCCCTTCCCGTGATGTATGTCTTTACCTGTAATTAGTGGGCTTGCATACTCCCCCCAAAGATATATAGGCTTGGGTTAGCAATAAAGATCTCTCCCGGTTCCTCCCTTGACCTCTCCTCAGCTCCCCCTCTCCTCTCCCTTCCTCGCTCCCCTGATCCCTTTCCCCTTGGCCTCCTTCCCTTCCCCCTCTCTTCACTCCGACCACCAAGCAGGGCTGAGGTGAGCACTGCTACCATGAAATGTGTCTGACTCCACTATTTCTCTCTTCTATCTCATGCTGTCTATGACTTTGATATAATATTTATATATGTCAACCGTACAATTGTTCCTATCGAACCCGTGATCAGTGGTGGGGGGCTGGCACCCCTTCCAATCACAAAAGGGACTCTCAACTCCTTGCAACAGTGACTGATTTAGAAATTGGGTTTTGACATTGCCTTAGCCACCAGATTAGTTCAGGAAGGATTAAGAGAGCTGGTCTGAGCTAACGAGACTCCAGGGGAAATTTGCAGGGGGTTGCTGGGAAAGAAATTTCCTTGCTGTTAAGCTAAATCCACCAGAGGAGACAGACATGCTTTCTTTTTCTGGAAATCAGTCTATCTTCCCCAGAGAAGGAGGCTGGGCTGAGAATGAAAACAGCTCAGGGAGGAGGGCTTAACTCAGGGATTGCAGGGACTGAGCACCCACTCTGAAACCCTTCCTACTTCTAAACCGCTACGTGCATGTATTTCCTGTGAAGCCAGTTAGGGTAAAATACATTTCTTGCATATGAAAGTACTAATATTGGTAAGTATATACAATATTGAGGGATTCCTCATAATGTAGGTTTATCATCTTACTTACCACACCATGATTTTAGCCTGAACTGAGTCTCACTGCATAGATTGGAATGAACCTGAAAAAATTACTTTTGTCTCTAACTATTGATTTAAGTTGATAACCTTAAATATTAATTCTAAAAGTTTCCATTAAATACAGCACAACAATATAGTTGGGTTGTAAGCGAGGAGAGCTTTTAGCAATCAGCTTTAAAATGCCAATGATCTCAAAACAAATCTTTATCATGGGATTTGTGCTTAAACTGTGTTTTACCTATAATGTCCTTGCGATCTGATCTTAAAATATCAATGTTGATAAGAACTGATTAAAATACACTTCTTTGTGAATAATTTATATACTATATCATCAAGTTGAATAATTGCATCGAAGAGAAATTTCAATAACTACAATATAAATGGAAAAATAATCCTTATTCATGGCTTTTCAGATAATATATCAATTCCTCTAAATTTGTTGACATATTTAAAAGATAACAACATTACAACCATTAAAAATAATGGCAGATCACTTTTTTACAAGATTACTTCACTATTTCCCTCTTTGAAGAAATGATTCATTCTCCTCTGCAGCTTGTGTGTCAAATCAGTAACTTTAGGTTACAAGGAGGAAGCAAGGAGGATGAAAATCATAAAAGGCTTTAAATGATTTTTTGATAGAAAAAATGTAGCTGCATTGAAAATATATGCTTCTGAAAATTCCTTAGATGCCAAAATAATTTTGGAAAACCTGTATTACATTTGGTAGACAATTTTCTGCTCTTCAAAAATGCTTATTTGGAGATATATGTTTTTTCTCCATTAAACTCAGCAGTACTTATCTTGAAGACTACAGATCCATAGGTACTTTATCATCCATCTTACATTACTTATATTTAATTTGCTAGATTCCTACATTCCTACATATTATAGTAGCATGTGGCCCCAGAGGAAATAAAGCATTCAGGTTAGCTGAATATTGATTATCTAGGTTTAAATTGATTTCTATTTTGCTGACATACAAAAGTAGGAAAAAGAAATAGCTGCATTAAAAGAGAAAGCTCTTAAATTATGGGGCATGTATTAAATTAACTGGACGGCACCTAACAAGATTCTTCCTTGTTGGTGGAGGTTCAAGTGAGAGATTTTAGAATGTAAGGTAACAGCTGATAAGACTTAAAGAACTCTTATGAGTTGATTTGTAGGTTCTATTTCTAAAAACGTAAAAAACGTTTTTAATTCTATATGCCTTTGTTTTAGGAACACTAAAAAATAAAATATTTATATGAATGAAATTTAAAGTGAAATAAATTATCAGGACATATTGTCTTTGAACATAACCATGGTTGATTTATCTGACAGGGTGGTGAAGGAATGATTTACTCTCTTTACTGGATGAAAATATGTTGTTTGATTTAAATGGATTTAAAGTTAATTAATTCAAGGAACTACTACCTTTCATGTCACGAGGGTAGCTTGAGGCACCTATATGCATGAGAACCGGGCTGGGCAGAGAGAAAGTAAAGTGATCTGGGCAGAAACACTGTAGGAGAAAGGATGTGAAGAAAAGAAACTGGCCATGGTGTAAGGTGAGTGCTCCCTAAGCTCCACTCTTAGAGGTGTAAGTTGATTAATGATGGGATGATAATTGGGTCCTTTGTGGTGGATCTATTATACCACTTAATCCTTTTTAACTAAAGCCCTGAAATGTCTCCTTAGTTTTACTTTAATTAAAAAAAACTCACTAAGAACTTGTTTGAAAATAGATATATGATAAATTTATTCAATCCCCCCTGGATAAATTCAGAGGTAAAATGTTCAAGATAGGCAGCGATACGGATCAGGGTATTTGAAATTTGAAGAAACTCCTGGGAATCTTATGGTGCCTGGTGGTTCTATTTTGGTCTAGTGAGGGAATAGGAGAAAGTCCTTGAAAACTTTGATTTGATTTTTTTTTCCAGAAAAAAAAATGAAGTGTAAAATTTGACAAAAGGAGCTACTAGTTAAATATAACAAAATAATATAATAATATCTCATTTTTTAAATAGTCAATATTATTAGAGAGTTTGTAATATTTTGGTAAATTTCTTTTGCAGTAGGGGGTGTTTTTCAAATACTCTGAATTAGGTTTGGAGTTCATCTACCAGCTAAAATCTATTATAGTTTGGCCCATTCACTCAACAAATATCTATCGAAAGTTCATTGTGTGCCAAACACTGTTCTAATCCATAGGGATAGAGAACTCAACAAACAAGGAACCTGTCTCATGGAACTTAATTACTAGATTGCACTTAATTGGTACTTGTGCATAAGCATAGTGATTTGTAATTTAAACAAAGATTTGTGATGCATTTCATCAAAGAAATGATAACAAACAAGTACTAACATGTCTTTTAAATTTCACCCTTTTGAATAGACATGATTTTAGTGTATTCATATTCCTTGCTAGGGATCACAGCCTCACCCAGCACAATGTGTAAGTTTATGTGACTAGGGATCACATAAAAACAGCAC
>NW_022111373.1:18720045-18721570 GCF_000313985.2 Echinops telfairi
AAGTATTATCAAAAATATTGATATAATGTGAAAAATGTAGCCAATGTCATTGAACAATATGTATAGAGATTGGTTAATAGGATCCTAATTTGCTTTGTAAACTCTCACCAAAAGATAATATATATATTTTTAAAATGTCCTTTTTGATGAGAAAAGAAATTCCTCTGGATTGTTTGGTCCCTGTCATAGAAAACTATATGCCTCTCTGACTCAACATGGTCAATACCAGTCCACTTACCTACGGTATGACAAAGAGCACATTTCCGAGTCTCTCTTGACATCCACTTTGATCTTTTCATCATGTATTTTAATGATCTTTTGTGTTATTTATGCCTGATGTCCTTAATGTCACTTGACCAACACCCAGAATATCAAGCTTTGTGCATTCCATTTTATTTTTAACAACTTCCAATTTTCCTAGTTTATCATTTTCCTAGACTCGTATGTTGTACCTTCCAAGGTCCAATCGATGTTTTCAGCTGTTTCTTCTCATTTTGAGTTGTGCCCATCAGCCAGTGAACGTTCCAAAGGGTTGACTCCATCCATGTAGTTATGGCCGAGTCCACTTTGAAGAGGCAGCTCTTCCTCAGTCATATTCTGAGTGCTTTCCAATCTGAGGGGCTCATCTTCTGACACTCTCTCTGACAATGTTCTGCTTCTAGTCATTTGGCTTTCAGTAAGTGACAATATCTCAATGCTCTTTATAGGATTTTCAGTGACTAATTCCTCCAAAGCGGACAGCCTATTTCTTCTATGTAGTCTTCATTACATTGAGATGACAACAAATATAATCTTTTCTAGTCCTAGAATTATATTTTCATAAGCATTGTATGCTAATATTTTGTTGTTGTTAGGTGCCATCCAGTCATCTGTGACCCACAGTGACCCTATGCACAGAGGAATGAAACACTGCACGGTCCTGCACCATCCTCAAAATTGTTCCTATGCCTGAGTCCATTGATGCAGCCACTGTGTCAATGCATCTCAAGAGCCTTCCTCTTTTATGCCGCCCCTTCACTTCACCAAGCATGATGTCCTTCTCCAGGAATGGGTCCCTCCTGACAATATGTCCAAAGTATGCAAGATAAAGTCTTGCTATTCTTGCCTATAAGGAGTATTCTGACCTTATTTTGGATTGGTTTGTCCTTTTACTAGTCCATGTACTTTCAGTATTTTCCAACACCACAATCCAAATGCCTCTAGTCTTCCTTATGCAATGTCTACCTGACATTGAATAGCTTTGAAGCATGCTAATATTTTACATATGCTGAAAAAAATTAGCATAGTGTGTTTACAAAATTAATTTGGAGGGATGGCACAATTTGCACAAATTATGTGGGTGTGTTGTTTAAGCAAAAACATGGTACTTTCTTTAGACATTATATTCCTCCATTGTTATTCCAAGTAATCTACAAGGTAAATATGGTTCAAGAATATAAGCAGTCAGGTCTGTTTAAATAAGATAGGCTGGATGAACAATCTGGAGGAGAAAACAATGGGACTGACAGTCCGGGGTCACATGGGA
>NW_022111373.1:18722834-18724533 GCF_000313985.2 Echinops telfairi
TTTTGAGAATGATGAGGGCAATGAATGTACAAATGTGCTTTACACAATTGATGTATGTATGGATTGTGATAAAAGTTGTATGAGCCCCTAATAAAATGATTTTTTTAAAAAGGAATATAAGTAGTGGGCTTCTCAACGGATCCAATATGTATCCCTTAACTGCAGAAGAAGATTACATGGGTAGAGAGCTGAAGATGTTACCCCAAACAAAACTCTTCCAAGTGTGCTGTTCTATCTTTAAAAATCATGCAAAAAATTGTATTATTTCTAGAGTAGTATCATGTTTGTTTTAATAGGAAAAAATGCTTTAATTTCTTACCATTGACTCTCATTTTTGCTCCACAATATTATGTGTTGAATTTCTACTCCAGTGTCCTGGCACAGCTCCATGTTCCAGGGTGTCTGTGTAACCCCGTATGAAAATGCCTGGGTAGTAACACAAGCCTTTAAGAGACCTGAGCTCTGAGTGTTATCAATTTGTAGAAGAGATCCCAGCTCAGATTTTATCGTCTGTTGAAAGGTGGTCAACCTTCTGCTTTACCCGCCATGGTATTGCTGCAAAGATCAGAAGAGTCAATATATGCCACTGCTTTATTCAACACCTTGAATTTAGGTCAAGGTGAAAATATGGAGCAGTTCTATTTTTCTCTATTTATTTACATGGTGCTCCAATTCGTTTATTTCCCACCCTTTCAGTGATTGAGATGTGAGTTCAGTCCAAATTAATCTAATTTAAAACTCCACCTCATTTCTTTGCAATCTCTTCTCAAGTTGCAGCAGTTTCCATCTGAAAGAATTTGATTTCGGAGGATGTAGGATCAATTTTTCCACTCCTCCTTACCTTTGTGACTCCCTTCTCTTTCAGAGATTAGGGTTTGAAAGATGCAAAGAGTGCAAATACCCCTAATTTAACAGAGGCATGTGTCACCCTATTATCTGTAGCTGTTTCTGGCCATGATTCGTCAGTGTTTGGCTCCATCACTTCTGGGTGGCAGCCAGCTAAATATTGAGTTTCTCCTGGGACAGACACATGCATGAGTTATTTCTAGGGGCAAAGTTGGTGGGAGGCTTCCCAGTGCAATATATTCTGCCCCAGGAGCCCTGTCTAACTCAGGTACTCCTGATTCCTGCTCAGCTGCTTTAAATCATCCCCAGTCGGGTTTCAGACTCTACAGCGCATTGCATCTTGCTGCTGCAGTCACCTCACCTGGTGCCATACCGACTCCTCTTGGATAGAGTGCTACCAAGATGGATGTCAATCGAAGCGACCTGTCATGACTGTGTACTTCTTAACCACATGTTTTCTGACAAAAAAAGTGTACATTCAGGTTACGAATCAAAATCTCCCTCTCCCTCCAACAATCTCCCTTTCCCTCCAACAAACGTTCTCTCTTTTTCCCCACTCAGGTATCCACGAGGAGCTGAACATCCAGAACTCAATCCCTGTGAGAGATTCTCTTGGACCCACTTCCCTTGCTTGGCTTTGGGTAGAGAAGGGAAAGACCTCACCATCACCCTCCACCACACAGAGGATCTTGGGCCTTTCACTCACTGGTCATTGCCTGAATGTTTTAATATAGAATTAAGAGGGCACTTAATTCTATACCTTATATTTATATTCTTAATTCTATAAACAATACCCAAGGGGAGGGTATTGTTTATATCTCCACAGGGAAAGAGGGACCAGACTTCAACCCAA
>NW_022111373.1:18726318-18734658 GCF_000313985.2 Echinops telfairi
TAAGACATGACAAAATAACAATAAATTATAAATTATGAAGGATTCATGAGGGAGGGGAGTGGGGAGGGAGGGGAAAAATGAGGAGCTGATACCAAGGGCTCAAGTAGAAAGCAAATGTTTTGAGAATGATAATGGCAAAAAACGTACAAATGTGCTTGACACAATGGGTGTATGTATGGATTGTGATAAGAGTTGTATGAGCCCCCCATAAAATGATTTAAAAAATAAAAAGAATCAAGTGGGTAGTGGGTGGCAAAGCCTGTGTGGTCATTGCTTGAAAAAGTCTGGGAGATGTGTCTGGGGCTTAGTTGCCTTGGGTGCCCTTTAGTGGAAGAGGGGGCATAATGCCCCTTCGTTACCCTTCTGGCCCTGGTTCAAAATTCACCAACAGGAAACTCCCCCATTCAATGCCCTGCTCTATTTGCTAGAATTTATATGAGGTGTATACATTTATGCAAACATAACATGCTGTTTGGTAGTATAATCCCCTCAGGTAATTCAAGAAGGATAATTCTGTGGTTTATGCATCCACTAAGGGATCACAGCTTTGTTATTCCACTTGTCAAACAGTCCAACAACGCTTGTTCGCTGGGGCCTGGGTGAACTTCGTGTATTTAGGGATGCGAATAAGAAGTCGAGAGAGACTTTTTTGATTTCTCAGAGCAGGCCATATGGTAAGAATCTGAATTCAAAGGAAGATACTATATTGCCTGTCATATTTTATTTCTATTACTTGTTACAACACAGAGGGGACCGTTTTATGCTGTTCAGGTGTAATTGTAACAGTCACTTTAAAATAGAAGCCTTGTGCTAGAGGCCTGAGAACCCAGTGGACTCTGTGCTATCATTTAGAGGGACCAGTTATCTGTGGGCCAAAACACACTCCCTGGTGCCTGGGAAGTTTCTCCACCAGACTGCTGAATAGGCTGGCACCAGCTCTTTCCCCATTATTGGCTTCAATTTGTCCAAAGGAAGCGCTTTAGAGGATATGGACACATATCAAATATTGTGCACTTGGTGAATCCAAGCGCCATGCACCTAATGGGTGTGTCCAGCTCCATCCCAGCACCCACGAGCTATCGGAGCTCTGTTTTTCTTCACACTGCCTCGTGTTGGTGCTGACTCCCTGGACAGCGTAGAGCAGCCTCTGTAACTCTTTAAAAAAACAACAACCAAAGATGGCTTTATTAGCACTTCTTCCACATATACAATCCAATAGTTCAATCATATCAAGAAGAGTTGTACAATTATTGCCAATCAATTTTAGAACATTTTCTTCTTCTTTGTACTCTTTGTAACTTCTTTGTTATTGCTGTATTTTTTTAATATTGGCAAAAATATACACAACAACACATTCTGCAATCCAGTGACTTCTACATGCATAATTCAGTGCCATTGGTTATACTCTCTGTGTTGTACAACCATTATTTTCCAGATTTTTCCACCACCAGTAACGGAAGCCCAATGCCCCCTAAGCAGAAATTCTTCCTCCTTCACCCGTGGTAACCATTGGTCAATTTGGGTTCTTTATTTAAAAGCCATTTTCTCGATATAATATTCACATGTCATATACTTCCACAGTTACGACGCTTTAAAAGAGTTGGATATATGTCATCACAATCAGTTCTAGTGCTCCCTCCCCCTCCTGCATTCATTGGCTCCCTAACTACCCTCACCTTCCCCACCCCATCCCCTGATAAACCATTGCATCCCTTCTTGTGAGAAAGCCTCCTTTTTGTTCCACTCAGTGGCTGGTGGTGGTTTGCCATCGCCGACATTGCAGTTAGCAGCCCAACGTGCAACCACTACGCCACCAGTTCTCATTCTATCTCGATAGTGGGTGAACAATGTTTCCTTCCCCCAAATTTCTATCTATCTGCAACCTGAGAATGTGACCTTATCTGGAAACAGGGTCCCACGATTAAATCCTCCAGTCACCAGTGTCTTTATAAGGAGACTAGAGGACATAAAGACTAAGAAGATGGACTGAAGATGCCCGAGATTAGAATAACGTGTGCTTAAAGCCGAAGAACATAAAAGATTTTGGGGAACCCCAGAAGCTGGCGAGAGGCCTGAATGGTTATTCACTCAGACCTTCCCTCGGCAGGAACAAACACAGATGAGACTTTGATGGCAGACTTGGGGCTTCCTGAACTCTAGGAGGATACACTGAAAGGGTTTCAGTTTGTGGTCATCTGTCATGGAAGTCCTAGGACATGGATACCTTTCCCTGTCCCTAAAGTGAAGCTCAAGTCTGCTGTCTCTGGTATGTGTTTACTTCACCAACGACATAGCCTTGCCCTAGAGTGCAAATCTCTTCCCAGTCTAAAGGAAGTTTGTAAAGAGGGTTGCCAGAATTGTTGCATTTCTTTATACTCTTAAATTCAGTTCCATCTTTCATTGTATCAGGCAGCTGAAAATTCTGTTGTCTGCCCACATTGGGTCCCCCTGCCTCCACTCATGAAGTGTTGTGCAGAGGTGCTGGGTTCTTACAACGTCGCAAATATTGGGGAAACTTGCCAATTGGGGGCCTCTCTCTAGTCTCTATGGAAAGAGCCCTAGTGGCACAGTGATTCAGTGCTCAGATATGCACTGGAAGATTGCCAATTGGAAGCCACCAGCTGCTTCCCTCCCTGGAGAGAGATGTGACCATCTGCCTCCATGCATAGTCCAGTCTCAGAAACAAGCCGGGCCGGATGAACCCTGTTCTATACGGTCACTATCGACTCTGTGGCAAAGGTTTTGGCTTTCTGCTTTGGGTCACTGCTGAACTGTCTGTAGTTCAACCCTATAGGGTCCTTTAGGTATAGTTTGATGAATCTGTGCCAAGTTAGGGGTTTAAGAATTTGTTCTAGAGATATATTTGTGGCTTGGGTCTTGCTTCCCCAAAGCTCTAGCAGAGTAGAACACAGCCTCCCACCACACTCAATGTACCAACATCCCTTTCCTTCCCAGTTTTGGAGAATTTTTTTCTTTTTCCCTTTTTTACTATTCTCTTTCTCTGCCCTCCAGGGGCATACACACCTTTGTGAATTTAGGACAGAGTAAGTAATGTGTGGCTGGCAGATGTGTTGAGTTTTGGCTCACATCGTGCTCACACGGTTTTGTTTTTAACTAAAACTAGGTACTCACTCACTCACGGCCATTGAGTTGATTCTGACTCATCATGACCCTATATGATAGGGTAGAACTGCTCCCAGGGGTTTCCGGGACTGTATCTCTTTATGGGAGTAGAAAGCCTCCTCTTTCTCCTGTGAAGCAGCTGGTGGTTTCTAACTGCTGACCTTATGGTCACGGTAATATTAAAAAATGGAAAGAAGTCACATATAATTTCTAATTCTAGCACCTCAAAAATTTTTGGAAAATCTAGCATTTTGCTAGGTAACTACAACGAGCTGAAGCAGGGAAGCACACAAAGCAAGGCTGGTGGGGAAGGGGCTGCCCTTTATCACAGCTGTGGTGCTTCCCTTCCACTGCGCAACTGTGCCTGCCTAGTCTGCACAAGCACTCAACTTTGGGATGGTGTGCCATGATCTCGCAAAAGGTCAGGAATATGGTCTATTTGGGGGGGATATTATTTCTAGGCCACAAATAAAGATCAAGATGAGGGAATATGAAAGGGTTGGTTCCCTTTGCAGAACCAGGAAAGGGAAGGAACCTGGAGAGTGAACATATCATAAAATATTTCTTCACACACAACAAATATGGCTACTCATACAGGAATTTCACCATCGGCTATTCTCCTTGAGGAGCAATAATACCACTTAATCATCACACGGACATGTAAGAGGTAGAAGTTGCTTACTTGCTTTGCAGAGGAGAAAATGACTTGGCCAAGTCACAAAGCTAGTATGTAAGTTGTGAAGTTTGGAAACCCTATGTATGTAGGACTTTTTGCTACTGGGTTACACTGCCTTTCCTATGACATATCATAGTGACCGATCTTTGATGGATTAAAGGACCCCAATTAATTGCCAAGTTTAATGAGATCAGATGCTGGCTTAAAGACTTCAAATAATCTTGGTACCACTGACAATGACCAGTTATTACAGGTGGACTCAAGAACGCCTGGTGGTGGAGTGCATCACTTGCTGGGCTGCACACAATAAGGTCAGCAGTTCGCATCCACTAGCCACTTTGTGGGAAGAGCTTTGCGACTGAGTAAAGAGTTAGCAGTCTGGAGAACCCTCAGGGGCAGTTCTACTTTGTCCTATTGGGCCACTGTGAGACTTGATGGCACTGAGAGACAGTGCATGAACACGCGCGCGCGCACACACCCCCCCACACCCACACCCCCCTTTCCATTGGAGGCTACGTTCTAAGTACTGGTGAAGGTCAGGATCTAACTTCAGACTTTACAAGTAGCCGTTATTCAATAGGTATGCTGTTTTCTTTGTTCTGGGAGCTTGCCTTAAATTTTACTAAAGGTGTATTTATTTGAACATGTGTGTGATGGGGCGGGACCGTGTGTGCATGGGAGACATGAAGACAAAGGGGCCGATGAAGAAGAAAGCCGCTCATGATCCCTCCTGATCATTGAAGAGAGAAAAGTACATTAAAAAAAGAGAATTCCTATGAAGTACATTTTTTTATAACAATGTAAAATAGCTATAAAAAAGAAAGGTTTAAGATGAGTAAAATTGTGCATTGTTTTGCTTTAATTTTTCTTTCTTTGCTCAGATGCTTACAGAAATACAAAGCAAGCTAATATGACTATTAGGATGACAGATTAATGAATTCTGAATAAAGCCTTTAATCCAACTAGCCAGTTTGACTTTGTATACTTATAATGGAATGAATTTCGCATCATCTAATAGACAAAATTACCTTATTAACATTTACTTATGTATTTTGAAACAGTAATTTGTACTTTATAAATTTATAACAAAATTTCCGCTCTTGAACTTAAACTAAATTAAAGTGATTTATGTTAGAACTAAAGTTAATATTGTTTAAGTCACATATTAAAAGTAATTAGATTGCGGAATAACAGATAAGGAAACTATCAATGTGGTTGAATTATAATTTAATTTCTACATGGACAAAGCAGTTGGCTGCTAATTGAAAAGTCAGTGGTTTGATATGAGCAGTTTCTCTATAGGAGAATGATGTGACAGCCTGCTCTCATAAAGATTTATAGCCTTGGCCATCCTTGGCACAGTTCTACTCTGTCCTACGGTGTCTCGATGAGTTGGAATTGACTTGACTGCAATAATGGGTTTTGGGTTTGGAATGTAGAGAAAAGCAATCAGATGCATTGGCACGCAGGTCCTATTTCTTTTACATTTACTAATTAAAGTCTGAGTCTGTTTGAATAAGAAGATAATAATTAAAAGTCATTTACTGTCCTTAAGGTTTGAACTATGGAATCATGTATAGTAATTACCATTTTATAGGTGGAACTGAGTCTCAGAGAGGAAAAAGTCACAGCTTAAGGTCACAGAGCGCGTAAATGGCAAGGGGAGGGCTCAAACCTTTACACCCCGAGACAATCATTCCATTCTGAATACTTGCTCTATTGCTTTTGCTGCCCTCTAGAGTTTAATGCCTTCCTCTGCTAATAACATTGTATTTGCCTTGTTGGTTTGTTATCTATTTTTCTTTGAGTTTTGTAATCTGGACATATTTATAATACTTGTCCACAAAAGATGGCATTGCATCATCAAAATCCAACCGTGGTAAATGCTACTGGATAAATGACTAGTTTTTTCTATAAAGATTTTCAAGGGGAAAAGTGGGAGTAGGTGCCTATCAATTTAAAGAGACTGAAGACATACCTCCACGTGCATTGCATCACATTTGTTTGGATCCTGATTTGGACACATTACTGAAAAAATTATTTAAAATAAGAAAGATACAAACAAATTTGCTCCAAGTAAATGAGACGAAGTCTTGTGATTCTCACTCGTAAGAAAGTTTCTGCCTGTACTTCTTCTAAGACAGATTTGTTTGTTCTTCTGGCAGTTCACTCTAGATTCAATATTCTTTATCAACACTATAACACACAGAACAAGCAAACAAAATTCAGTGCCATTGAGTTGACTCATCGACTCAGAGCAACCCAGTTGGATAGAGTAGAACTGCCCCTGCGGGTTTCCAAGATTGTAACTTTTTATGGGAGTAGAGAGCTCCTCTTTGTCTTGAGAGACTGTTGGTGGTGATTTCAAACTGCTGACCTTACAGTTAGCAGCCAAAGTGTCACCACTGCGCCACCAGGGCTCCTTACCAGACAAAGGCATCAAGTACCCTTCAGTCTCTATTGCCCATTGTCTGATTTTTGCAAGTATACCAGGTAATTGAAAAGGCCATATTTTGGATCAGGCACACCTCAGGCCTCAAAGTGATGTTTTTGCTTTTCAACCCATTCAGAGGTTATTTTCAGCAGATGCGTCCAATGCGATGTGTCATTTGATTGCTTGACTGCTGTTTCCATAGGTGTTGCTTGTAGATCCAAGTAACATGGAGAATTCGGCAACTTCAATTTTTCTCTTAGCTTTTCATGATTTTGCTTTTTGGTTCAGTTGTGAGAATTTTGATTTTTTTTTATGTTGAGGCGAAACCACGTTGAAGGCTGTATGTAATCTTTGATCTTCATCAATAAGTGCTTCAAGTCCTCTTAACTTGCAGCAAGCAAGGTTATGTGCATATCAGATTGTTAATGAGTCTTCCTACAATCCTGATGCCAAATTCTTTTTTATAATCCGTTTCCACAGTTTGTGTGCTCGCCATGTTGAGTGAATAAAGAGCAGCGAAAGGATATAATCCTGATGTACACCCTTCTTGATTTTGACTCAAACACTACTGTCTTGTTCTGTTCAAAGAACTACCTCTTTGCAGACATAGAACTATGTCTTTACAGCTTCTGCCTGAGCAGAATAAGGTGTTCTAGAATTCCTATTCTTTGCAGTCTTCTTCCATTAGCTTTAGTTACTCTATATTCAAGAGCAAGTTGTAGCATATCTTATGGCATTCCTTTGGGTCTTTTCTTCATTTTCTGTCATTTTAATGATCTTTTCCTTTTTTCTCAAATATGATGTTATCCCACAGTTGTCTAGTTTCGGGCCATTACTGTTTAATACACCAAATCTTTTCTTGAGATGGTCTTTAAATTCAGGTAGAAGATACTTAATGTTGCAATTTGGCTCTTTTGGGCTTTTAAAAGATTTTCTCAGGCTCAAAGTGAACTTGCATAAGAGCAGCTGATAGTCTCTCCTCCAGTTGCCATTGGCCTTGGGTTGGCTGATGATCGAGCTTTTCGCTTGTCTCTTTCCACAGTCGATTTAATACTGTGTCTGCCGTTTGGTGAGGTCCAGGAGTATCACTGCCGTTGAAGTTGGAAAAATGGTGTTTGCAACGAAGTAGTCCTTGCCCTGGCAGAATTTGGTTCTGCCATTGCTGACATTGTGTCTTTTCACTAAGCCTGTATTTTTTAACTCTTGATCCTTATTTTTTTATTTCCAACTTTTGCACTCCAATCACCAGTAATTATCATTACATCTTGATTGCTTCTTTGATCAATTTCATACTGATAAGTTGATAAAAATCTTGTTTCTTCCTCTTTGTGCCGGGGATTGGCATGTAAATTTGAATAACAGTCGTATAGACTGGTCTTCATTGAATGCATGTGGATATTATCTTATCATTGACAATATTGTAACTTCAGGATAAATTTTGAAATGTTCTTCTTTAATGATAGATACGGTACCACTCTTCAGTTTGTCATTCACGGCATAGTAGATCATGTGATTTGCTGATTCCAAACGGCGGTACCAGTCCGTTTCAGCTCACTAATGCCTGTGACATCCAAGCATCAATTTGCATTGTTGACACTTCCACTTTTCCTTGATTCAGATTTGGTACAGTCCACGTCTCATTAGTAATGTATGTTTGCAGCTGTTTCTTCTCATTTTGAGATGTTTCTGCTGCTGTATTTTCTCCAGGCTATATGTTATTTTGATGTGCTTTCGCTTTTCTTAAATACGTTGTGAATTGGGTGAAGGCTTACAGAGCAGGTCATCAGTTTCATATTCAACAATTCATACATAGCTATTTTTTCACCTCATTCGCTGCAACCCCTCAATGTAACATCACTTATCATACTTCTTGTGTTTACAGACACCCTTCTTTGCTAATCCTTCGGAACATTGTCCTTGGGCAAATGCTGACCATTTGACCTCAAATGGTTAATTATGCTAAGGTGTGCATACTCTCTCGTTTTATTTCCCCCTCACAGACCTGTCTGTTGTTTGGCTGAACTCTGAGCCATGTGGAGGAGTTAATTTCCAGATGAGCACGGGAATGGATGGCCATAGTTTAAGGCGTTCCACACTTTCTATCTGA
>NW_022111373.1:18736376-18737580 GCF_000313985.2 Echinops telfairi
GGTGTGCTTCTTCCATGTGGACTTGTTGCTTCACTGCTGAATGGTGGCTTGTGTAACTTCAAGCCTTTAAGACCCCGGACGCTATAGCTTTTAATAGGCGGACACATCCGCCTTCTTCACCACATTTGCTTATGCTTTTGTTTTTTGAAGTAGAATTAGTAAATAAATTAATCTTTAAAAATGTCTACAGTGACCCCTAGTTTCTTTTGGCTCCCTCCCTTCCTGTGTCAAGGTAGGTAATCTTCTGAAGATTTCTAACTACCCTAAAATAAAGGCTGCGACATGGATGGAAAGAACAATATGATTTGACAGTACCCGGTCATGGTTTATACTGCTGGAGTAGTAAACATTGGGCTGCTAAACTCAGTTTGAAGCCACTAGTCTCTCCGTGCGATTTTCTACTCCCCTAGTTGCTCAGAAAACCTCCAAAGGTAATTCTACCTTACCCTATTGGGACACTGAGTTTGAATCGACTCACAAAAGTGACTTTTTCATTGTTGCTGTTTTTTGAGCAGGGCTTTACGAAGCCCTGGTGGGCTTTCTACTCCAGTAAAGTTACTCTCTTGGAAACTCACAGGGCCAATTCTACTCTGCCCTATAGGGTTCATGTAAGTCAGCAATGACTCCATGACAGTGAGTTTGGTTTTTTAATTGGTGGCAGTCGTGATCTACGCAGTGAATTGCTAACGCTAGGTAAGTGGTTCAAACCCACCAGGCATTCTGTAGGAGAAAACTGGAAACCCAGTTCTACTGCATCCTATAGGGTCACTGGGAGCAGGAATTGAAGTGGTAGCAAGGAGTTTGGCTTAGTTTTGGAGCAGGGCTTTGAACTAGTTCCCCGGCTGATAATTTGCATTTCCACCCCAGGTAAGACTGAATCAGAATCTATGTACCGCTTGACAGGATGTCCAGGTGAATCTTCTGTGCAGTTAAGAATCACCTGAGAATCTTGTCAAAAAGTAGATTCTGATTCAGCTCCCTGGGGCGGAAATGCAAATTATCATTGGCAGGGCGTCCAATCTACTGGGTTGGGAGTTCTGGTGTGGTCATCTCTCCGTGGGATTCCACGTTGGAGTGGCTATGAGCCTCTCCGCGCGGAAGAAAGACACGGTTTTCTTTCCACTCCTTAGAGAGCTACTGCAAGCTCTCCTGGGCAGTTCCACTGTCCCATGGGCTCGCCAGCAGTAGGGATGGACTCGATGGC
>NW_022111373.1:18738581-18756358 GCF_000313985.2 Echinops telfairi
GCCCCTCTTCCTCCAGCAGACCCCGCCTGCGGGCCGGAGGCCGCGACCATGGTCTCCAAGTCCGACCAGCTGCTCATCGTTGTGTCCATCCTGGAAGGTGAGCGGCTCCGGGCCGGCTTTTGCAGCTTCCGCTGCCTGGATTTTCAAAAAGAATTTTTTGAATTTCAAAAAGTAGGACCGAGGCGTTGTTCACCTTAGAAGCCAGCCCTGTCAGCTTTGCTTCGGTGGCCCCCCAAGACTTGTTCGAACTTGTACGTGGTGAGGTCGGTCAGATTTTTCAATCTCCCAGGGGGGTAGTAGGAGCCCTAGCAGGGAATAGGTGATGTTTAACGTGACTAGCCGCAGCCCCAGAGAAGCTGGAAAAAACGATTTCCAGCAGAAACGGCGTGCCGTGAGCGCCAGAAAGCCCGTTTTCTTCAGCGGTTGTACTGTTGGTAAGAACTTCGCTTTTGACTTGCATACTTGCTGCTTGCAATTTCAGAAAGCCGTGCCCTTTACGCGCCTTATGGAGGACTGAGAATCTAAGTCTTAGATGATTGCAAAGGCTAAGCGGGTCTCGTATGCCTAGTTTGAAGTCCCTGTATGGTCACTGAGTGACATTCGTTTCCGGAGGACTGAGCCGGCCCAGTACTGGGCATATTAGAATAGAGACCTTGGTTCTAAAAGCGAGGGTGTAGCGTGGGGAATGTGTCAACATGTAACTCATCAGGACCAGAGAGGAAGGAGTCGCTCCCTCTAGGGCAGTTGAGGATGTTTGAGCAGAGGAAGTGGCATTTCAGGAAGATGTTAGAGGGGAAAAGGCTGTTTCATTCAAAAGGATGAGCAAACATATTTAAGGCTTGCTCTGAGATTGTTAAATTCGTTGTGCTGGGGAGTAGGTGGCAGGAACGTGGAGGGCATTGAACCTGATTGGTACATTGAGGAAAGTTTATAAAAAGCAGCAGTCTTCATTTTTGGCCAAGCCAGCGGCAGGATTGGACCTTTTTCTCGAATGACACTGCATTCTGTGGAAGTTTGACCCTGTTTGGAGGAAGGCCCAGGTTGCATGGGTGTTTTACACTCTAACTGAAAAAGTGGGTTGTTCGCACTCATTCAGTAGGGAGTGCAGGGAGTGCAAGAGAGACCCAGGGATCCGAAAAAATCTAGATTGTGGCCAAGAAGTTCTTGGGGAGCAGCGGTACCCTGTAAGGAATGGGGTCGCCTTGAGTTAGAATCAACCCTAAGGCAATAGGCTTTTGGTATGCTTGCTTGACATCTTTTGTACGGGCGGAAGATACATTGTATACACATTTTTTTGAGTTTTTGTAAAAATTGGAACTTAAGGCCAGAAGCTGTAGAGAGTCAAGAGGGCAGGTATTTTAACTAGTTGTTTTTTAAACATGACCCTGGCAACTCCTTAGCATTTGATGAACAAACCTGTGGATTGGAATTGTGCCCCTTCCTGTGAGGGAAGAGAAATATAAAGCACTCTCCCTTCAAGAACCTAGAGAGTCTGTTCAGGGAGGTGAAATTCAAGTGCAGGAAGCAGTAGATTCTGACCTTAGGTTGTCGTGTCAGCTGCTGCCCAGTTGGTTCTGACCCATAGTTACCCTATGTGCAACAGACCGAAGCACCGCCTGGTCCGGTGCCATCCTCACGTGTGCATATGCCTGAGTCCATGTTGCAGCCACCGTGTCAGTCTTGTGACATCATATGGTATTAAAAGCAGAAGCTATGGACAGCAAACAGGTTTTGGCGTAGCATGGAGATGGGGACTGAAGTGCCTTGTGTGATAGATAAGCTTCGGATAGGTGGGGATTAAAGGAAAGTCATTCCATCCATTGGGCATCTGAAGCCATTGTGGGACTGAGTACTGAGGCTGGGATAAGGAAGATGTCATGGAGCAGGGAAGAGGTGAACAGGATGACCAGGGGAGAAATGAAAACACCGGACTCACTGCATCGATTCAATTCCCACGGATAGTGACCCTGAAGGACAGAATAGAGTTGCTCCTGTGCATTTCTGAGGCTGTGAAATCATTACGGGAGCCAAAAGCCTCATCTTTCCCCAGACAAGCAACTATAGACCTTGGTGGTGAGTTTGAACTATAGACCTTGAGTTTAGCAATCCAATGCATAACCTACTGTGGCCACCAGGGTTCCTTGATTGGGGAGAAGAGGGTGAATATTTAGGATTATCATGGCAAGAAATAACAGTAAGTCTGTAGAGGTAGAGTAAGGAAGTAGCCCTGATGGTGTAGTGGTTAAGCACTCAGCTGAAAACCAAACCAAAAGTCAGCTGTTCAAACCCACCAGCTGCTAGCTGAAGAAACATGTGGCAGTTTGTTGTGTAAAGACTACAGCCTTGGCAGTTCCTTAGGGAATTCTATTCTGTCCTCTAGGGTCTCTACATCAGAATCAGCTTGACAGGTTTGTCTTGTGATTTGTTTTGGGCTTTTTTTTTTTTTTGCTAGAGTAAATAAGTCTTAGATTGTTGAATGCTAGTCCAAGGAATTTAGACTTAATGTCTTGAGAAACAGTGAGGCAACACTGCATTGTTGTTGTTATGTTTTTTTGCATTGTTGTTTTTGTTGGAACTATTGAGTTGGTTCCAACCCTTAGCAACCCTGTGCACAACAGAATGAAACACTACCCAGTCCTGCGCCGGCCTCCGAGTATTCCTATGTGAGCCCATGGTGCACCCACTGCGTCAGTCCGTGTCATTGAGGGCCGTCCACTCCACCATGCATGATGTCGTTCTTGAGAGACTGGTCTCTCCTGACAATATGTCCAAAGTCTGTAAGATGAGTCTCCTTATCCTTGCCTGTAAGGAGTGCTGCAGCCCCACTTCTTCCAAGACAGCTCTGTTTGTCCTTTTTAATTTGTGGTACTTTCAGTAATGTTCTCCAGCTCCACAATTCTTTTGTTTTCTTTATTCAGTGTTCCACTTTCCCATGCATAGGTGAGGGAAAATACCATGGATTGGGTCAAGTGCAATTCAAATTGGGGAGTATTATTTCACAAGGTTAGTTTACTAGTAGTGTGTGTATGCCAAAAAATAATAATAAATAAATAAAATTAGAGCCAGGACTGTCAGTTAGAGCTTGTTACCATAAACAAACATTTAAAATGGGCATGCTATGCCTTCAAACGGTTTCTTCTCTATGTTTGCATTTCTATTTATTGTAACTACCGATGCGTGAAGCTAAGAGTGTGGGAGTCAACCTGCATTATTTCTTCACCCCCAGTTTCCAAATGGTCGCCAAGTATTGGTAATTTTATTTTCTAAACAATGAAAACCGATTGCTGATGTGTAATTCTGACTCTGAACCTAAAGGGCAGTATAACTGCCCCAAGAAGGTTCTAAGACCGTAAATCTTTATAGAAGCAGACTGCCATCTTTCTCCAGTGGATTGACCAGTGGATTCAAACTGCTGACCTTCCTCTTCTCAGCCAAGTGCTTAACCACTGTGCCACCAGGGCCCATTTTCTGAATAATGTTGTTAGGATCAATCTATTTGGTTCCGATTCTGAGCGATCCTACATACAACAGAGTCAAACACTATTCTGTCCTGTGCAAACCTCACAATTGTGTCTACATTTAAGCCCATTGGTATAGGTTTATCTTGTAAATTCAATTCTTCCTCGTTTTCATTTGACTTTTACCAAAGCCAATGTCCTCCAGGGATTGGTCCCTCTGATAACATGCCCCAAAGTATGTGAGATGACGTCTCACTGTCCCCACTTTAAGGAGCATTCTGGCCCGTACCTCTTGCAACCTAAACTTGTTTGTTCTTCTGGCTTTGATCTATTCAGTATTCCTGGCTAGCTCCATAATTCAAAAGCATCTATTTTTTTTGTCTTCCTTATTCATTGGCCAGGAGTTGTATGCATATGCGGCAATTAAAAGTAACATTTGAGTTAGGCTCATCTTAGTCCTCAAAGTGTAATCTTTTTTAAAGAAGTCCTTTGCAGCGGGTTTACTCAATGCAATGTATCTTTTAATTTTTTTGACAGCTGCATGTGGGTTTTGTTTGTGGAGCCAAGTAAAATGAAGTTCTTTATAACTTCAGTCCTTTCTCTTATTACAATTTGCTTACTGGTGTAGTTGTGAATATTTTTGTTTCTTTATGTTGAGGTATCCCAGGAACCGTGGTGGTCTAGTGGCTAAACATTGGGCTGTGAACCACAAGGTCAGCAGTTCGAAACCATCAAGCTGCTCTGTGGCCGAAAGATGAGGCAGTTCTGCCCTGTGCTATAGGGTCACTGTGAGTCAGTGCCCACTCAGTGGCATTGAGTTTGAGTTTTGAGATGTTGAGGTACGCCCTATACTGAAGACTGCTCTTTGATCTTCACTGATCAGTATTTCAAGCCTACTTTCAACCCGCAGGGCTTGTATCACCTACATACCGCAGGTTGCTATGATCTTTCTCCAACCTGATTCTGCATTTTTCCTGTAGCCCAGTTTCTTGGAACATTTGCTAAGCATGCATTTTGAATAAGTATGGTGAAAGAGTACAACTTGACACACTCCTTTCCTGATTTTAAGCCACTTGGTGCCCTGTTATTCTCTGCGGTTTCTGCATGAACTCAGTGAAGTGTTCTGCAATTCCCAATCTTGGCAATATTACCTGTAGTGTGTTATGATCCACACAGTCAAATGCTTTTTATATAGTCAGTAAAACACAAGTAAACATCTTTCTGGTATTCCCTATTTTCAGCTAATTTCCATCTGATGTCAGTAATGATACCCTTTATACCAAGCCCTCTTCTAAACCCAGCTTGAGTTTTTGGCAGTTCCCTGTTGAAGTACTGGCATGGCTATGTTTGACTTAGTTTCAACAAAATTTTACTTGCTTATGATACTAATGATATTATTTAATTTCTGCATCTGTTGGATCACCTTTCTTCTGAATAAGTACAAATATGAATCTTTTCCCATCATTTGGCCAGGTAGCTGTCTTACAAATTTCTTGGTAGGAACAAACAAGCACTACTAGTGTTGCTTCCATTTACTGAAACATTTCTGTTGGTGTTCCATAAATTCTGGGAGCATGCGTGCAAGTCAGTACTAGTGGTTCTCGATCATACGCTAACTCCTGAAATGTTTGAGTGTTAACCAATTCATTTTGGTCATTCGTGTATTTCTTCTTTTTATTTTGATGCTTCCTGCATCTGTCAACATTTTCCCCATAGAATTCTTCAGCGTTGTAACTCTAGGATTGAGTTTTTTCATTACATTTCTTTCAGCTAGAGAAATACCGAGTGTGTTCTTCCAGTTTGGTTTTCTAACTTAAAAGATCTTTATATACTTCATTAGAATACTTTAACTTTTCTTCTCTAGCCACCCTTTGAAACCTATTGTTCAATTGTTTTACTCATCATGTCTCCCTTTTATGTGCAACCAACGGCATAGGGGCCATATGGGACAGTCTCTGGTGTCCCTATTGCCACGAGGCAGGGTTCATCTTGCCTCCATGCTCCATCCTTCTTTACCTGTCATGACTCTGCTATACTAGAGTCAGTGATTTGCTGCAGTGGCCACACAGAACTCACCTATAAGACTGTGAAGGGGGTTTATTAGGGAAGTTGATAGGTTACCACAAGTCAGGATCAGCAAATAGCAAGCATACAGCATTGATCCACAGCAACGCCTCTCCCTAGCCAGCAGCCAAGTTTCTCTGGTCTTAAGCCTTTCATCCACATTTGTGGATGTTGTTGCTCTCCCTCATAGTATGTTGCCAGTGTGTTGCTCTCCCTCATAGTCCTACAGTCCTGGGTCAGATGAGAAGGTAATGCTCCCCATGGTCTTGGTGCTGCTCCGGAGTCTCAAATCACAGTGCCTGCTGCATCTAACGACGGCAGCCTCCAGCCGCTTCAGACAGAGATCTTAGACTTGTTCATGCAAATGGTCCTGGTGTAGTTCTGTGTCCCAGATGGCTCTTTTACACTGAGTAATGGCTTTCATGGGAGTGAAAGGATGGTGTCTTAAGTCACACCCTTGAGTACAGTAGTCTTAAAGGTGCCCCCAACAAAACCCCCATGGAAACAGAGGGTGTCACACCCTTTACTAAAGTCAGGTCTTAATCTCACCAGAATCCTGTCTACTAGCCAGAGCACTGGTGGCACAGTGCTTAATGAGTTGGGCTACTAACAGAGCAAGGTCAGCAGTTCAAAACCACCAGCTGCTCTGAAGGAGAAAGCGGAGGCTTTGTCTTTCTGCAAAGAGTTACAGTCTTTAAACAGTTTTATTTATATAGTTCATTATAGTACAGAACATCTTCTAAGATGGGATTATAGTCACAGGCATAGAGCCCAGAATTAATACATCACAAAAGGAGCGATGGCTAGAAGGGCCATATTAATTGACTACATCTCATTGGTTAGCGATTTGGTGTTCAAGAGTAAGATTCAGAATCTTTTTTGACATCCATTTTGACCTTTTTTCCTTTGTGCTTTTTTAATGGCTTTCTTCATAAATGATGTTCTTGATGTCATCCCACAACTCTTCTGTTTTTCGGTCAATAATGTTCAGGGCAACAAATCTGTTACTAAGTTTCAGGTGGGGTAGGGTCAAAGTCATACTTGGACTATCATGGACTTGTTTTGATTTTCTTCAGCTTCCACGTGCATTTGCATTTGAGCAGTTGATGCTCTGTTTGGCTGATGATACTTCATCATTTCTTCGACAGATATAGTAAATTTGATTCCTGTACATTCCGTCTGGTGTGGTACATATATATAGGGACCATTTATGTAATTAAAAACAGTATTTGCTATGAGAAGTTGTTGGTCTTAACAATTTTATCATCTCTCCAACTTCATCTCTACCATCAAGGCCATTATTTTCCAACTACCAGACCTTCCTCTTTGTTTCCAATTTTTGCATTCCAATGCCCAGTAATTGTCAATGTATCTTGATGCATGTTTGATTGGTTTCAGACAACAGAAGTTTGTAAAAATCTTCCATGTCTTCATCTGATTGATGTGTAAATTTGAATGCTAGTAGTGTGTTTTTGGATAGAATGTAATGTAAAATAAGTCAACCACCCTTAAAATGTCAAATTCAAAAACATGAAAGGTGTTCAAAAATGTTGTAGGAAAATTCTGCTTTTGTTAGTGTTGACTAGAGAAACATTCATAGACACTCGTGTGTAAGAGAGAACTTTATATCAAGGAGGAATTGTACATTAAGAAAACATCCCAGCCCAGTCCAGATCAAGTCCATAAGCCCTATATTATCCCATATGTCAATACTAGTCCATAAATTCCTCTTTAGAATCACACAACCAGGCAATGATGTTGAATGCAGGAAGATCACAGGCCAGTGGTTGGAAGATCTTTTGGATCCAGTGGTATTGGAAGCTTCTCATTGTTGGCATGAGTCTTCACATGGCCCCTCAAGTTCCAGGGCTCTGGCAATATCAGTGTACCTCCATGTAACTTGTCAGCAGAAAGATGAAGCCGAGAGCATCTCCCACCTCCAGGGAGGAATACAGAAGTTCCCAGAATTCTCAGGAGAAGGCCATGCCCACAAGGAGGCATTACTGACAATGGCCTGATTGACAGGCTAGACTCCACTCCTTCACAAGTTGACAGATTATGTAACTGCCACACTGCTGTATTTTAATTGTTTTTACACAAACTTTTTGAAGCCCCCCCTCATTAAAGAAATAACCCCAGTAGACTTGTATGCAGCTCCAATGAACTTGTGTAGTTTTATTCTTCCAGGTCGCCATTTCCCTAAACGTCCAAAGCATATGCTGGTAGTAGAAGCAAAGTTTGATGGCGAGCAGCTGGCTACGGATCCTGTGGACCATACTGACCAGCCAGAATTTGCTACTGAATTGGCATGGGAAATTGACAGAAAAGCGCTTCATCAGCACAGGTGATTGAACTTTCCTTTGTAAATAATTTTTTCTGTTTTGTTGAGAGTATACACAGTAAAGACATATACCAATCCAAGTGTCTACATGGACATTTGGGGATGTTGATTGTAGTCTTCAGAGTTGTATGACCCTTCTCCACCCGATTTAAAAAAACAATTTTTAAAAATTAAAAGATCATTTTATTGGGGGCTTTTCCAGCTCTTATAACAATCGTACATGAGTTGTATCAAGCACATTTGTACACATGTTGCCATCATTATTTTTTAAGCACTTACTTTCCATTTGTGTCGTTGGTATCAGTCTTTTTTACTCTCTCACCCTCCTGGCTCCTTGATAAGTTATAAATTATTGTTATTTTCATATATTACACTGACTGCTGTTTCCCTTCCCCCATGGTTTCTGTTGTTTGTATCCCTGATTTGCTGCGTTGTGTGTCCCCCTGATTTGCTGCGTTGTGTGACTATTATATTAAACTGGCATCTAGTTTATCCTCCCTTTTTTCAGATTGTTGTAAATTTTTGTACGTCTTATGACGTCAAATGAATAATAATGAGATTACATTTTTAATCTACTGGGAACTTTCTTAAACACTGTGCTTCAATAACTCACTCAAACTTCAGAACAAACCCATGAAATGGGTACTATTATTTTCCAGCAGAACAGATGAGGAAACTGAGGCATGAGGTCCTAGCTCTAAAGCCTAAGATGCCTTTTGTGTGTGACTGATACTGTTTCTTTTATTGAGTTTAAATCCTTTCTTTATGTTCATATTGGTACTCAAGGGTGGCTGACTTTTTTTTTTATATACTAATGCGTGGACGGATACATTTTATAAGTACTATAGGAATGCCTACTTAATATTAAATATACTTTGGAGTTTACTCTAATTTCTGATTCACTTTTTGTATACTTTACCTAGTTTGTCAAGGCAAGATAGAAAGATCTATGAAAAGTTCTAAAATTATAAAAAATGAGCATATTAGAATTTAAAAACTTTTATAAATATAGTTTTAGATATTTCAACACTTTATCAGTAGGTAAAACAGGTTTCAGTTTATAGCATTTTATCTTTGACCTCTTGTGACAAGAAATCAGCATTGATAATCTTTCATTTAAAAAAGTTAAGGAAATATATTTCCTTCTTGGGAAACATGTAATCCCTTCCATACTTAAAACTTTTCCAGCAGCAAACATAAAAATCAAGAATTTTTTAAAAGAAAGAAGTTGGAAATTTATTTTTCAGTTGTTGGATTAGTGCATGGCTTTAGTTGAAAGGATAGTGCATTCTTAGAGAAACAGAAATTTGGTATTTCTTTCTGGGACATCTAGAATGAGCACTGAGAGTAAGTAGCTCTGTGCGCGGTCAGTGTCTGCACTGCGGGTTGTGCTTACACGTACACTAGTGCCCAGAGGAACACTCAGGTTGTTGTTGACTAAGAGAGTAGCATAGATAAATCGACTATGTGATGATTTTGTGTCCTGCTAACTCCAGTAGAGAAAATTGATGGAAGGATCTAATGGATTCACCGTCTTGTAAACCTCCACAGAGGTCCCAAACTGAAAAAGAGCCTGTGCTAAACCAGTCAATAGTGTGCTTATAAAACACTGTCACCCGGTACAGTAAATTATTTCTAGATTAAATTGTAATCCTTTATAATCTCATGATATTTGATTCCTAAATTTATTTTGGTTTTAGAGCTATAAAAAGAGCTCTGTGTGCTGTATGTGTATTTATAGTTTTATATGTTGGTAACAGTATAAGAAAGGAGCTCTGGTGGCATAGTGGGTTAGTTACAAATTGTGCTGCTAATTACAGGGTTAGTAGTTCCAAACCCATTCCAAATCCATTCTGAACGATGCGGCTTTCTGCTCCTGTCAAGAGTTTCAGCCTTGGAAAGCCATGAGGGCGATTCTACCTTGTCTTGTAGAGTCGTCATGAGTCGGAGTGGACTCGATGGCAATGAGTATTAGTTGCGTTTGAACAGTGTAAGAATACTTATTTAAAATCAAGTCCCAGGATTCGTGATAGATTTTGTCTTTAAAAGGGTTCTGTATATTACAGAAGTTTGAGAAGCATTACCCTTAATGATAGCCTCCTATACAAGAGTGATTAAAATTTTTGCATGCTTTATATTTTCCTCAGTGGTTGTATATCATTTATATTCCTCAGGTGAAGAGTTTTTCAGAAAATATAAAGTGAGAATAGCTTATCTAACAGAATGACAATCAACTTGATAGTAGCAGGCACTTGAAAAGGCTAATGCAAAGCAATTCAATAATAAGCAATGTAAAAATTCAATATTGAAAAATAATAAATCTATTTAATATATCTCAATATTTTGTCAGGTTACAACGTACTCCTATCAAACTCCAGTGTTTTGCCTTGGATCCATTATCTTCAGCCAAGGAAACCATAGGTTACATTGTTCTGGATTTAAGAACTGCTCAAGAAACAAAGCAGGTATTGCCCTTTCAGGTATTTTGTTAATGATTGCTAGTTGATTGTTTTCAGGAGAGATCAGATTTTTGAGAACAAACTAACATGGAATACTGGATCTGACGGATCATGGGCTTAAGCTCAAATGGCAGTTCCAGTGTTTTATGAGTTCAGTTGAAAACATCCACACTTTTTAATCCTTCCTCTAATCTAGAAGTATGCTCCTGAGAGGGAGCCCTGGTTGGTGGTCCTGTTGTGGAAGTGTTGGGCTGCTAACCACAGATGGAGCCGACTGCTTCTGTAGAGTTACAAGACTTCGGAAATGCTGTACAGGGTTGCCGTGAGGTGCCATCAGCTGCCGGGCAGTTCGTTTGGTTTTTCGGATCTTTCTCAAAGAAAATTCTCTCTAATCTCACACCTGTGTTCATGCTGTTGTTGCTTCAAGTTCAACATGTTCAATTCCTGAGGGTTTCTTTCAGAAGAAAGGAGTACTCCCTTTGCTGCATGGTCCCTACTGTTCTTCCAATTCTGTAAGCTAGAAATAGGGAACTCCTCCTTGAAACCCCCCTTTCCTACTGTCCAGTTGTTTTAGTTATTCTGCCATTTACTTCTCTGCGTTTTCACAGCTCCCACTCTCCTAAATCATTTCCACCTTGGCTATCACTGTAGCTTCTAACTGGTCCCTGTTTTCTTCTTTTCCAAGCCCCAACATAAGAAGTTAAAGTGAGTGAGTTTACTGATGCACATTTGTTCTGTGTACGTATTTCTTCATCCTCAACAAAAGAAAACCACATTGTCCTGAATGTCTTCCCATTACCCCAGGGATGAGAATCAAGTTTTCACCATGGCCTGTTAAGTCCGATCTGACTTGTGTCCGCTAGCCAGCTGTGTCATGATATTTCATTCCGTGATGAGGCCTTTATGTTCTCACATCAATCAAGTGCATGGTTTATTATCCAAAACTTTACCATGAGCCCTTTCCTTTAATATTTTGTTACTCTTTTATTACCCTAAGCTCTACCTATTTTGATACACAGTAGAACAAGTTGGAAATGTATTGGGCAGGATCAGTAGGGATTAGGGAAACTAAAAATTGGTAAATTTTTGTTGTTATTTAAGGAATGAAGTGAGATTGAAGATTTAGGCCAAAGGTAGAAATAAATATATTTAATTTTCCCCTTAATTGTACACCTGTTGAAGCATAGAAATGTAAGCAAGAAAGATAATCTGAATTTATATTTAGTTTTTTCAAAGGGAAATTAAATTGAAGACTTCCTAAGCAAGATTAATGTGTGTGCGGGAAATGCGGGCTCAGTGGTGGGTGGTGGTGTTGATAATTTAAAAGAGAAGAAAGTACTAAGCAGTGATATATAAAAGATATTTCCCAATTTTCTCCTTTATTAACTATTAAAGTATGTTGTTTTTTTCTAGGCACCAAAATGGTACCAGCTGCTGAGTAACAAATACACCAAGTTCAAGTCTGAAATACAGATAAGCATTTCTTTGGAAACTGACACAAAGGCACCTGCTGATGCTTTCAAGGCAAAAGGAGCACCCCCCCGCGATGGGAAAGGTTTGTGCATCTCCTCCAAGTGCTTCGCTTGCGAAGTTTCATGTTTCAACGAGAACTTCAGCAAGCGGGGCTGCTGGGCATCCGAGAAATAGTTTGACTTTGTTAGTCATGTAAAACTGGTTGCTCTTAGCCCTTGTTTGCATCTTAGAAGCAAGAGTGTTTCTCTAAATTCATAAAATGAAGAATAATTCTATTTTGTTTTAAAAAATTGACATTTAGGAACATTTTTGTCTCAAAATGCGTATAGGAAAGTCTATCATGTTTAGACTGTTCTTTGTTTATTAACTGTAGTTTTAACAAAACCTGTGGACTCTTTAAAATTTTTTGTCTTTCACTTTTCCCTTGGATACAATGATGAACCAAGATGGTCTCTAGTCCTGGCCCACTTGACTATGTTAGGATTACACCTCCTGTGCCCTCTGTGGACATTTCTTTTGTGTGGAGAAGATACATTTCTTTTAGAAATAAAAAACATCCTCAGATAGGAGGAAATATTGAAATTTAAATGACAATATTGGTACTATATTATGTTTTCGTTTAATTTAAAGTAATGCCCTATAATTAGATGTAAAATTTATAATGCTCATTCTAAATTGGGCATAATGGAAAAGGCTTCAAAAAGTTCAAAGGAAATGGAATTAACAGGTAATGGAATTTTTCCACAAACTTTGAAGTCCCTTGAATATTCTTAGATCAGAAGAGTGAATTTATAAAATCTGTGTCTTATGCTTTTTAATATTGAAAATTGCCTTTTAGAGTGAGATTTTAGAAACGATAGCTCAGAATTTTAACAGAAGCTGTTTTTCCTTCAACTTCTCTGGCCGTCTTTTCAGTATTATGGAGAGTTCATCTTATTCTATTCTGTATTGTGCCCCGGGTGATATTATCTATTCCCTTAACTTCTGTTTTCGCTCTTGTTCCTAAGACTAGGCCTTCTCATGCAGACATCATCTGCTTCCTGGGCATCTTCATTTGACTCTCTTGTCAAAGCTAAAACCAAAGTCACTGGCATGGAATCACTTCTGAGTCAGAGGGATCCTGCAGGACAGACTAGAGCTGTCCTTGAGGGTTTCCAAGGCCGTAAGTCTTTGCAGGACCAGAAAGCCTCATCTTTTCCCCATGGAACTCAATGTGCCACCAGGGTTAACCACATACTCAGAGACGGGAAATCTGAATATCTGAGATATGTTTGGCCAAGATGTGATAAGTAAGAACTTCAAAATCACATTCCAGAGCCTTTGTTATTTTGTTGTTGTTAAAAATTTGTTTACCATTTTTCCTATTGTGAAATACCCTCCAACTTATTATATAGTTGGAGGGATAAAGAATTTTTTCCCCCTGTACCATTTGAGATTAATTTGTCTTCCTAAAATACCTTAAGAGAGGGCATTGGTGCTCCAGTAATAGCACTCTTACCTTCCGTGAGGATAAACCAAAGTATCTAGTTTACAATGAGATATAACATTCAATGTTCATGCTTCTGTATTCTCTGTCAGCCTGAAAGCATTGTTGAATCTTCAGTAGTTCCAAACCACTAGGAGCTCCTCAGGAGAAAGATGGGGCTTTCTACTCCCTTAAAGAGTTGCAGTCTCAGAAACTAAACAGGGGCTGTTTTACCCTTACCTACAGGGTTTCTATGAGTCGGCTTGACTCAATGGCAGTGAATTCGGTTTTATTGATGTACTTAATGAATCAGATAGTGTGGTCAGTACTTTACTTTCATTATTTAATTTAATCTCAGCAGCCCTGTAAGAAGTCCTGTAGAAGACAAAATAGAGACCAAAGGAGGTTGTGTAATTTCCCCCACTCCACTAGTGAATGACAGATGTGTGTTTGGAAGTTAGGTCTCTGTGCCACGTCAGTCTGTATTCAACCATTACAACATTTTCAGGCATGCTCCAGTTAGTATGTTATTTGTTTTAGAAGACTTCCCAGAAGAGGGCTAGCTTGGTTTTAGGATCTGCTGTATTAGTCCGTACTTACCAATGTGGGGAGTGACTTCTTAACACTGGATAGGGTCTGCCGTTTTAGTTGTGTGCATGTGAGTGTGCTTGGCCGATTTGAACAACCTTTGTCCCTCAGTCTTTTCACTCTGAGCTTACTTGGTTATATTGATTTCTCACAATTGTTTTATGATATCCTCTTATTAGAAAGCTATCCAAATATTTCAACCCCAAATTCTAGAATAACCATTAGGATCAGACCTTTGTGATCCCCCATCCTCGTGTTTTCATATCCATCCACCCTCTGGGCAAACCTGTCTGTTTCTGCTCTCCAGCCACATAGTGTGCTTTTGTGCTTATTAAATGCCTTTTATGTGGTTTATTAAGAGTTATCACGTTTTAATATAAATTTGTCTTAGAATTCCACTCTCACATAAAAAGAGAAAATGTTGATTAGATGGGCGTGCTATGGAGAGTGTGACGAAATTAAAGGACACTAGTAAGATGACTCCAAACTCAAATGACTTCAAATTGATTCCAACTCAGTAATTGTAGGACAGAATAGAGTTGTCTTTGCGGGTTTGCAACACAAATCTCTGTGGGAGTAGAAAGCGTCCTCTTTTTCCTGCAGAGCAGCTGGTACCTTCAAACTGTTGACCAAATGTGTAACGTACTATGCCACCCTGGCTCCTTAAGATAATATCTCTGAAAACTGCTAAGCAAATGGAAATGTATGATTAGCTTTTAAAAACCTCTTGTGATGGATTATGTTAAAGTGCACACGTTAAATTACATTTTATTGTGTTAAGTACCTGCTGGCCTGTCTGGATTTGACCCCAAGGACCTTGTGGCAGTGCTGAACGAGGAGGGAGGCTACCATCAGATTGGATCAGCAGAGTGTTGTACTGACTCCTTCATTATGTCAGTGACCATAGCATTTGCTACCCAGCTGGAGCAGGTGAGACATTTACTTCTTAATGATTTATGACGAATTTGAAAATGATTTTTTTTAAAGTTTCCTTTGAAGCATTAAAAAGATTAGTAAGCAGCCCTTTTCACTTTTTAAAAATGTTTTGTTTTTCATACCAGAAAGCAGTTTCATGTAAGGGAGAAAAAGAACCAAAAAACATATTTGGATGATCTTGATGAAATAGTAGTTATAGAGTAAATAAACTCTATTAGCCTCTATTAGCCTCTAAGTGTTGTTGTCTGTGGAATTGTGAGTACTGACACAAAAAGGAATTGGTTTTTAGAGTCTTGCGTAACTAACTTTTTGGAGAAATTTACAATGTTGGGAGCATGCTATCCAGGTGATTACTTTAATGGTTGTAGGTCTAGTATTAGGTTTTTACCTTATTGATAAGCTAACAAGGTTGCCTGTTATTATTTCGTGAAGACTAGCAAAAAAGGTAAATATTCTTGGGTTGGAGACAGAGAACTCTATTATTCTTGGTATGGCAAAGAAAGAGTAATAGAAATTTCCTTCACTTCTCCCTAAAATCCAAGTCCCGTGGGGGCTACACAGAGGCACCCCATGGTTGCTTTTATGTAGTGGGCGTGTTGCAGCTCTGGAACACTGGACTGGGGGAGTCCAACACTTTCATTAGCAGTAAGCAGGCCTGGTCTTTGTCCTGGAGGGCATGTTACCAGCTGCTTAAAATCCCTGGGGATTGACTGGGTAAAAGGAAAATCTGGGCCTCAGAGTCTTGGCACACTCAGCACGAATGTGCAGGGAAACTCGTGGCCCACGGCGATTCATTCATCCATCGCTCACAAGTCAATTCCAACTCTGAGTGACACCACAGGGCTGAGTACCACTGCCACAGAGAGTTTCCAAGGCTACAAGTCTTGACCACAGCAGCCTGCCGCATTCTTTTCCTGTGCAATGGCTGGTAGTTTCGAACCACTGACCTTTCAGCTAGCAGCTGAGCATTTAACTGTGCATCCAGGGCTTCTTTGGCAGATAATTAGGGACTTCAATTTTACTTGACTTGCCAGATTAATCTCTTAAAGAATTTTCTCAGGAAATGTTAATTTGTTCTACTAAATTTGCGCCTCCCAGCAAGAGCACTTTTTATATATGTGCTTTTTGAGCAGCTTTGCTCTCCTCCTTTGAAAGTTGGTATTATTATTCCCGTATTACCCTTGATATATTGACTCAATGGCAGTGAGGTTGGTTTATGGATGTGCCCTCAGTTTTGTCCATCAATGACCTATTTTCCTGCTCTTCACTGAGTCCTGTCTGTAGAAGTCGTAGCTTAATATGCCGTTTGATTTAGGTAAAGGCAGCTGTCCACTCTATTTTATTTATTAACCACAGTGGAACACTGCCATCTATACTTCTGCTAATGAAGCAATCCTGTTTTGTTTTTTTAATGTACTTTTAACATTCTTGCAAAACATTTTAAATTGCTGTTTTCTTTTTAATACTTTTTGTCTCCCAGGAAGAGGAGTGGCATAATTATTAATATGTTGCTGTCACTTACTGGGTTTTCTGTGCAATAGGTTTGCTGCTAAATATTTTGCATATATGACATTTAGTCCTATAATAACTTTAGGGGATTATTGCTTCTATTTTATAGATGAAGAAAGTGAGTCTTAGAGAGGTTATAGCTAATATGGGGCCCAAGTATTTCTAACCTCATGATCATGTTCCACACTAACTACTCTTTCTGTAGTATGCTCCATTGCCTCTGGTTGTGTTTAGAATAAGATAGATTTGAGTTGGAATCTCATTTCAATACTTATTACCCCTTTACATTTGGCATTTCCCTTAACCTTTTCAAGGTTTGATTTTTTTTTGTCTCTGTTGATACTGCTGACTTTGCAGATGTGAATGGGGAATGAGATAACATAAGGAAGTAAGGCATCCAATTTTTAGCTTCTATGTGAACAACTAAGAAGCCCTGGTAGTCTATTGAGTTATTCATTGGGCTGCTAACTGTGAGGTTAGCAGTTCAAAACCACTAGCTGTTCCATGGGCAAAAGAAGAGGCTTTGTACTCCCATACCTATAAAGAGTTACAGTCTCAGAAACCCACAGGGGCAGTTTCAGTTTTCCCGAACTCTGGTGATGTAGTGGTTACAAGTTGAGCTGTACACCATAAAGTTGAAATCACCTGCCCTCTGCAGGAGAGAGAGTGCACAAGCTCGCAAACTCACAGGAGCTGTTCTACCCTGCCCTAGACTCGCTTTGAATTGGCATCAACTCAGTGGCAGTGAGCTTGGTGTTTTCTAGAGCTACTGTGAGTCAACTCCATGGCAGTGAGGTGGAGGAGGGGTGGGGGTGGGCGTTGTTATGTGAGACATTACACTTGTATGGCAAAGGTTTATTATGACAATTGACCCATTGGGTTTTAATTCAAATGAATACTGTATTGGCTAATACAAGGTGACTTGTTGGGATACATTTTTTGTGGTAGGCTCTTTGCTATCTTCATTAAAAATTAAAGTAAGTGGGCCATCTGTCTCTTGATACTGTTTATTACTTCTTATTTGCTGTTTTCAATTCTTTACAGACAAGCCAAAGATTTAAAAAAAAATTCTCCACTTAATTTTTATTCTCAGTCAAGTCAGAGGCAGTGTGGGAAAACATCTATAATAAGTAAGCAAACAAAAAACACACATCTTCCAATGCAAAATGCTGACTGGTGGCATACTTTGAACTTATAGTGTGGAGGAGTGAGCTTGAAATAAGACAGTGTAGTAATAACCCTGATTTCTCTCTCTCTTTAATATTGAGAATGAAGGATAAAAGCCCCGAGTCCCAGGACTATGACTATTAAAAGAATTATGCCCAATAATGGGAATTATTTATGTTAAATGTACTATGAGACACATAAAGTTATCTTTATTTCTTGAAACATTTATTGTTTTTCTTATTGTGGAAGAAAATAAAGAAAATGAAATCCCTTTGAATTAGACTCCTCAAAAATAATACAGAACAGCTAAAAAACTT
>NW_022111373.1:18756495-18758110 GCF_000313985.2 Echinops telfairi
TTTGTATGGATTAAGATATTACTAAGTGCCCACGCTAAGATTTAACAAAACAAAGTACCCTTTTTCTCATCTATGTAGAAAAGCCTGTGATGGTGGTGTAAGGATTAGGTGAAAGACGAGGGAACAACAAGAAGTTCATAGAAAAATGGAATTAAAAAGAATTGTTCCATTATCTTTTTGAAGGGCTCTTGGAAGCATGTGAAAATAATGAAAGCAGAATTTAAAATATTTGACTGGTTTCTTTCCCAAAGCACTTAATCATATTAAGGATAGGCTGAAGAAAATAAAAACTTTTCGAAGACAAATTAAAAAAATTAGTTGAACCAGTAATTTGGTGTTAACTGGAGATTTGGAAGTTTTATTTCAGTGTTAATTTTAAGAACTTGAATTTAAAAACTCATAAAAATTTTAGCAAATATTAAAGGAGTGCCTCACATACTGTTAGTGATTAAGAAAATAATATGCTTTTCTTGCCCTTAAATCTTTAGTTAATTCCATGTACCATGAAACTTCCAGAAAGACAACCTGAGTTTTTTTTTTACTATTCTTTATTGGGAAATGATGTTACAAATGAACCCTTCAATGATTTGATCAACCCAAACTTTGAGCCTGAGAGAGCATCTGTTCGCATACGTAGCAGCGTAGAAGTTCTTCGTGTTTACCTGATTCTTCAGTCTAAAATACAGGTGAGTACTGTAGCAATTAAAAAAAATGAAACATTAAGTTTTAGATGTTCTGGAGGTACTTCAATGTGTTTGAATTGTGGTGCTGGCGAAGAATATTGAAAGTACCCTGGTTCACCACAAACTTACAAATTTACCATAAATCCTGGTCTCCTAAAAGAACAAACAGGTCTGTCTTAGTAGAAGTAAGACTAGAGTGCTCTTTGGAAGCAAGGAGGGAAAGCCTTGGTCTCACATACTCTGAGCATATTGTCAGGAGAGATCAGGAGCATATTGTTAGGAGAAGGACAGTATGTTTAATAAAGGTAGAGACAGCAAAGGAGAGGAAGGCACTTGACTTTGAGATGGCCTGACCCAGGGCCTCAAACACTGGAACAGTTGTGAGGACGACCCAGGAAAGGACAGCATTGTGTTCAGTTGTGCTGTGGATTGGACCTGACTCAATGGCCCCTAACTAACAACAGGGAACACTCACATTCTATTCTACTGAGTAGTGTGAGTCATCTTAACATCATATCTCAGTTATTTACAGATTTTTCTGACTCAGTGAAGTCTTTGGCATGATAATTAATCCAGGGTTTAGGGAATATGCTTTCCCAGTTATTGAGAAAAAAGGATCATTTCATTAGTGCTGGTGTAAACAATAGCCAGAGGCACAGCGAGCATACTCTAGATTCTTATATTTAAATTCTTTACCAGCAAAAAGATGAGACAACTCTCTAAAACGTGTGCTTAGGTGAAGACATAAGCTATTTTTAGACTGGACACTTTTTTAAAAGTAAACCTATGGAGTGAATATTACTGTTCTGTCTTTTATGAAGATTGATGAACTAATATTAAAATGCTATAGCACCTACAAAGCACACAGCATTCCTCTAGTTATTTAATGCACCTTCTCCCTCACCCCCCCACTATCCTGACCCCAGTTCTGC